>NC_136429.1:417357689-417957689 GCF_052849685.1 Lactuca virosa
TGGTGATATATATTTTTCCAACTTCACCGTTTTCTTGCTTGTATCAGGTTTCAAAAGTAATTGTTACATAATTTTGTTTAAAAAAATATAATTTTCCTTACTTTGTCGTTCATTCTGTGTTAAGTTAAAAAAAATATTTTATTTACAAATTACAGCACATAGATAGTGGTATAAGATGTACAAGAATGGGAAATGGAAATCCTGGTGAGTCATCAAAAGTGGAGAAAGAAGAGGGACAATTATCACCCAATCATGATTCAGATGAGGTCAATTTTTCAACCTATAAAGACAATGAGAATGAGAATGGGACATATAAAGGGGAAATGGAAGTAGATTGTGATGATGAAGAAAGTGATGTTGTTTCCGGTGGCGGTGATGACATCTCTGGCGATGAATCCGGCGGTTCCAGGGAGGAGGAGGAGGAGGAATGTAAACCGGAAAGTAAAGGAGAAGGGAATGGAATTGAGAATTCTGTGTATTTATTGAAAGAAACTCTTTGCCGCCCGGCGCTTAGCGCGGGTAAACGGCTAGTATATATATATATATATATATATATATATATATATATATATATATATATATATATATATATATATTGATGAGTTTTTGAGCAAAACAACAATCCTATGGTGCACATGCAAAACCCTAAAGCTTTGGATCTAGGTTTCTCTATTGTACATACAAATTTATCCACACCTTACAAACCCTAGATCTAGCATACAAAATTTGAAAATAACAATTAAAACAAGTTTAGATGATTACCTTTCACAAGTAGCAAGAATCTTCAACTTCAAGAGCTTAGTATCATAATTGTAATACCTCTAATTGCTTACAAACACCAAGGCAAGAAGATGATCTTGAAGAGAGGGAATGGAGGCTCCAAATTCGGCTCTAGAATTCTTGGGAATAAGTGGTAGCCGAAATTGGGTGCCCTAGGGTCCTTTATATAGGTGTGCTGCTAGGGTTTCAATCAAAACCCTAATTGGATAGCTTAGGCCTTAAGCAGTCCAAAGAACCTTCTGGAATAAGGCCATGGACGAAATCATAGTGGGCTTCCACTCTAATTTTCGACCCCTCATATCCATAAGGGTCTACAGCCCAAATCCAACTATCTTATAATTGGCAATACCAGTCCCCTTTATTTAATTAATCTCTTTTAGCCACAAAATTAATTCTTAATTAATTCTTGACCAATATTAATCAAACAATATGATTTCTCCTTTAATATATTATTCTTATAATATATTAATAAACCATAATATCCTCTCTCTCCATTAATCATCAATTCAAGTTGCTTTAGTGAAGGCAACACAAAATGACCATGCTACAACCGGGTCAAGTACATACCAAATATAGTTATGGACTTAGACACTAATCCAATATATATATATATATATATATATATATATATATATATATATATATATATATATATATATATATATATATATATATATATATATATATATATATATATATATATATATATGGCCAGTCCGTTGATTTTGAGGACCCCGAACGAAAACTAAAATTGAGCCCCTCTAAATGTAATTTTTTTATATAAGCAAAATAAATTGAAGGGAGTGAGTTGTAACATGAGAAAACTTAAAAAGTAACTAAATTAATTAAAATGTCTGTTGATTTTGAAGACACTATGCAAACACTAAAATTGGGCCCCTCTAAATACAACCTATGAGTGAGTTGTAACATGAGAAAACTTAAAAAGTAACTAAAATAAAAATAATAAGAAAAATAAAATTTTATAAAAATTGAGGGGCATAATATATAAATTTGTAAAACTGATTTGTTAAAAAAGTTAGAAGATAGGTTAAATTGTGAAAATGAGAGTATAAATAAGTGGTTAAAAGTGTAACTTGGAGTTATGATTTAAAAGAAGTGGTAAAATTAAATGCATCGAATGTTCAAAAATTTGTCGTCAAATAGGCTCGAACCTAGGTATCTTGGAAGTGGACGACTGCCTCTGCCAGCTGAGCTAAAGGACTTTTATGTTAGCAATTGCACATATTGATATATATTAAGTAGTAAACAATATATATAAAAAGGGAATTTGAGGGTGGGCCTGGGGCCACCCTGGCTCTCATGTGGCTCCGCTCATGCCCAGAAATGCTTTGTGAAAACGTCTAAAGGTTTGTGCAAGCACACATACCTATAGAAAAAAGCATCTCAAGATTTCTAGTTAATGAGCGTCGATCTTCTTTCTAAACATAGTCAAACCAAAACGTTGGCATGTTATTGTGAGGGTGAAGCGGGCATCTTTCTATAGACTCTACACACAGATGTAGCTCAGCTAAAGGACCAACCACAAGTGATTCATCCACACTATGAGAAGTACAACTCTTTATTTGAATCTTGAAAGAGCTAGACTTCAAACAACCACTTAAGTCTACATGGACAAGCTTTTTCAGACATCCAGTGGGAGTGTGAAGTTCTACCAATTTACGACATTCTTTAAGATCTAACTTTTTGAGATTTAGAGTCATCCCAAGGTCAAAAGGTCCTCAAATTTGAATGAATAATTTTAAGTGCGGCGAGGTTTTGACATTCATTGGCCATGAGAAGTTCTTCCAAACAGTAAGACTTTTGAAGATCTAACTTCTCAAGATTCGGAGTCATCCCAATGTCAAGGGTCCTTAACTTTGAATTAGTGAGTAGTAAGCATCTTAGATTTAGACATCTTTCAGGCAAGTGAAGTTTTTCCAAATCTTTGCATTCAACAAGAATCAACTCTTCAAGATTTGGAGCTAGCCCACGGTTAAGGGTCATCAACCTTGAACGACTAAGAGTCGTAACCCACTCATTTTATGCATCACAGGTAGCGGATGTTAGGCTGTCGAAGTCTAGTTAGGATACTGAGTAGAATAAAGAGATGTGTTTGTAATAAGTAGTTTCAGGACCTTTTATCATTTACGCTGTAATGTATGTTTGGCTATGAACTTAAGACATCCTCAAGGTTTTAATAAAATAACTTTTGTTATCTTAAAAATGCTTTATTTAACTGGGAATTTTCCACATCTCACTTTAATAAGTGTAAAGAAAATGTTTTAATTGCTTCTGAAAAATGGGGATGTCATATATAGTCGGAAGTATCTTTACCTTGGGGAGGAAGGTATAAGTTTTGGTACTCTTTTCTTGGGATGGAGCATATGTCCGACAACTGTTCATTGGGAAGGACTGCAAAGTTGTACCTTTTGTCTTGGGAAGGAGCATATCGAATGGCTGAAGTTGCGCGTGAATGGATGAGGTTGGACTTAAATGGCTGAGGCTGGACATGTCATGCCGATGTTGGACTTGAATGGCCGAAGCTGGATTTGAATGACCGAACTTGAATGAATAACTGAACCATGTTTTCCTGTATCCGTAAAAAGATGTATATATCATCACATATTTAAACGGGGAGTTCTTGATAGCATCTAAAATGAAAGTTGATAAAATCTTCTGTATCTTATTCCACCAATCTCAATGGTATTTATAATACAAGAATGGTTGACCTAATCTAAGTTAGGAAAATATTTACAAAATAATTTCATCATTATACAAAATATACGGTTAATATAAAATATATGACTAATATAAACCAATGAACATCCAAAAGCTCTCCAAATACTGATAGATTTATGCTCATAATTGCTTGAAAATGCATAAGAGTCCTTATATATTATGAAATATAGATGTAATGATAGAAATAAGCAAGAGAAGTAATCATCCAACAATTGTAGCAACGAAGTCTAATATTTATGGAGGAACATAGCAACATAATTTACCATCTTCTTCAAACAAATGAAGTTGATGGAAGTGATATAAGTTATAATCAAAACCGAAAAGAACAAACTTCTACAATACAATATAGCACAAATAAACATAACAAACAAATCCAATCAATTAGCATACAACATGTGAATCACAAAAATAAATATGAAAGTCCGATCAAATTGACATACATAGTGGTTATAAAAACCTAAAATGACATGGTACAAAAACCAACATTCGATACTTTTGTAAATGAAAAATAAGGACTACAAAACAATAATTTCAAAGGCTAAACCTTATCATAGTGGTTATAAAAACCCAAAATGACATGGTACAAAAGTCAACTTTGGATACTTTTGTAAATGAAAAATAAGAACTACTAAACAATAATTTCAAAGGCTAAGCCTAGTTTGCTACAAGTGGTTTTAAAAAATCAACATCACCCGTGGTTTGATAATTAGGGTATGAATTTTAGATAAACATTAAGGGCTTGTTTGATAACCCTCTTACTGAGTCCAGTAAGAGGTCACCTTTGACCTGGTAAGATTCAGGGTGTTTGATATTATCACTGGAAAGCTCTTACTCTGTGACAACCCATTATTTTCTAGCTTTTGAAGTCAACAAAAGTTAACCCAAGGTCAACAAAAGTCAAACAAGGTAAATAACAGTCAATTTTTGTTGCTTTGTTAAATTATTCAGGATAAACTAATGATTTTTGATAAGAATAAACCGTTAATAAAAAGTGTGCAAAAGTTAAAGGAAAAAGGCCATGAACCGAGAAATCTCGCATAGGGAACCTCCCCACCGAAAACCCTCGCATGAAGCCTTCTCCTCGGACCGCAAACCTCGGACAGCAAACCTTGTTTTTGGTCGTAAACTCTTCGGACCGAAAACCTCGCAGCCTTATCCTCTTCTGACCACAAATGCCTAGACCGCCTCCGGACCGCAAACCCCTTCGGACCGTGAACGCCTTCAGTCTTATCTTCCCCGGTTTGTGTTCTCGGCTGAAAACTCACTTGTATATATATAAGTTACTCGAAAATCTACCTCATTCTTACATCCTTCAACCGAAAACACTCTTTTCTCTCAAGTATCTTGCGAAGATCATTTGAATCTTCATAAGTTCATACCGATTTCTTCAAGTATTCATAACATCTTTTGATACACCTTCCAACCTTGTTAATTCATACCCAAAAACACCTTCCAATCTCCTTATATTGGGCCGAAAACACTCACATCTTCTTGATTACACCAAAACACCTATAAACTCTCAAGGTTGTTAAAATACAAAAGGCTCATATTACGTAATTTACATGTATATAAACTATAATGGGTATAGTTTATGTAATTTATGGACTACTTTACTAAGTAAGGGAAAATGATATGAAAACACACATATAAATTATAATAGGTATAATTTATGGGTCAATTCACAATATCAATCATCTTAAACTTATATATGGAAGAATTTCATCTTTATTTGTTAAAAGGTCTTTCCACTGCATTACTCGTAATTTCGTTGAAACAATAAATTTGTGAGACACTTCGTGGTGTACTTACCTAAGTACGACCTTAAGTCCTGACTTATTAACCAGAATCTCCTGGAGGGAGAGCGTGAATTTGTGTATAGATCTATACGGGACTGACAATCCCGCACCTGAACTGTTCGCTACAGTTAGGCCGGCAGGCCTAAGGTGACAAATGTCATATCATTCCGACGCCTGTAGAACGTCGCATCAGGCATATCAGTCATATAGTATGGTTATAAGAACTCACATGGATAAAACAACGATTATTTTACATAGTAATATACTTATTTTAAAATAGTAAAACAAGGTATTTACATCATATCTATTTTACAGGCCAAATATACCTTCAGTTAGTTTTAATTATGAATAAAACTACATATCATGAAATTAATTATGGCAATTATACTTATACCTTTTTGGTTTTGGAATGTTTAAAACCATAAATCGGTATTATGGAAAATATAAGATTTTCCCGGATCAATATCATTATTTTACAAGTAAACAGTTTACAGTTCGACTTTCTGAAAGTAAACACAACTGCTTATCGAAATCAATGTTTTACAGTAAAGCAGATATAACTAAGAATATGTTTACAAATAATTTAACACTTAGTTACGAATGGTATGTTATCAAATAGTTTTATTTGATTATTAACCATATATTCGGATTTTAGAGCAAATGTACTTTCAAAGGTTTTATTTAAATAATAAAACTATATTACATTATTTGTAAGTATTAAATTTCTAAATTTGCACACGAATTACACGAAAAGTAAAACATTATATTTTTACTAATATGGTACAAAAGAAGTTCAGAAAAAAAATATAACGATCATCCATTTTATTAAAGTCTATGATTACTTAATGTATACATCACGATATATAATGAAGATCCGAGAAATAATGGAATGTGTGATTTCCGCCTTTCTTCCTGTTCCTTGTTTGGTTGTGGGCTTAGGGCAGATTCACCCAAGCGACTGTTCGTTCGATTTTTATTATATATAATTAGTATACACTAAGTAATCATAGGAGGTAACAAGATGGGTCATACTAAGTTCATGAATCCAAATATCTAATCACAGGATATAAACATAAGGAACTTATACTTTTTAGTCTCAAAGTACTAATATTACGATTTATTTACTAAGAAAATATTGGATTTTCTGGAAGAACACATTAACATTCTTAATAACAAAGAATATATCTTTTCCACTAAAATACTTATGAACTCACCAACTTAAATGTTGATACTCTCTTTTCAAACCACTTGTATTCAAAGGAAAGTTAGTAGCAGGTACTCTCTTGGGCATTATGAAGACGGAGCATAGTAGCATTACGCCTTATCTTTTGTTATACTTTTAATGTTGAACAAGTAATGTTTTGAACACAATGTAAATACTATGTTATTATTACAATGTTTGTTGTTGCTTTGATTACTATGATGCATGTGTTGTGATACTTAACATGAAGTCATCCACCCCCGGACGTTTCCACCGCTCCGGTTTGGGGGTGTGACATACTCGGTCCATTGACCACTTACCGAGTCATCATAAAAATAATGTTGAATGATAATATTTGTCGTTGTTTACCCTTATCCTTCTTTCTCCTTGAACGAGACTTTACTCTCTCGATCTGCTTCAGCCTCCGGCCACCTTCTCCACCGCATTCCTTTCGAGTGTCGGCACCTCCTCCACCACTTTCCTCTCCAGTGTCGGCCACCTACTAGACCACTGAAGTCTCAACCCCTTCTCTTATGCTTTTAATCGACAGGTTTAAACTCAATAATTTCATAATCGATGCTCAGAGATCACTTGTTTTTCGATAATGCACTTGTCTATGAGATTCTTGTTCTTCGGTAATCTAGTGAGTGGTATCGTTCCACTCTCTAAAACACTAACTGCTGCCGAAGGTAAAGTTTCTCTCCATTTGAATTCCTAATCAGTGATCACTACCATCTATTATGCTTATGGTTTTGTACTGTTGGCTGCCATCAATTATGCCTATGGTAAATTTTCTCTCTGTTTGTTAATTGGTTGAAGATGGTGAGGTCGCAGATTTGCGATACTGCTGGTGTAATCACCTGGTGCACTATGATGTTACTATTTTTTGCGATTGGTTATTAGTATTAACATAATCATATTTTACTGATGCATCACATAAATTTTGATAGAATAATATAGATTGTTTACTGATGCATCACAATTGGAATCCTTGGATCCCTCATAATCCTTCTTTGTTTCGGTCCTAATGCCTAACTAGTGTTTGATAAAAATCCTAAGAGACAAAATGATCAAAGTTTTGTGTAACATGATGGTTTACTTCATATCAGATAATGGTGTTGTTTAATGTGGTATTGATATGAGATTTATTTAGGATTATGAAGTTGTTAAAATAGATTTTGTATGGGATGTGTTATATAGGTGTTGTTTTTGAAATTTTGTTGGATTTGGTATTTAATTATTTATACACGATGAAGTTGTTAAATTAGATTACTATGGAATTGTATTATGTTTGAAAAAATGTTCAACTTGTAATAGTTGGTGCAATGATGTAATGTGCATTGAATCATCATCTTCACTAGAAATAAATAAAGGGAGGAAGTAAAATGGTAAATAGAAAAGATTTTCATGAAAATAAAAGTATTACAAGTGATTTGATTTATATACAAGCTCTGTTTCCTGGTTGGTGGCAACCAATTTTCAAACCATTTTACATATTAATTTGTATTTTAATATCATTATGATACAGTTACAAAATAGAAGGGTAAAATAGTCATATTTAATATTTAACACGTTCAGTCAGGGGTGTAATCAAACAACATGTTTCAGTCAGAGGAACATTCAGTCAGAGTCTTAGACTCAGTCAGATTTAACTCATTCAGCAGCTATCAAACAGCTCCTAAGATACTTAGGGTTGTGTACATGACAATTTGGTTTTGGATAAAACTAACCCTAACCATTATACTTCGTTAATGCATTTTAGTAACGAGTTGGTATGGATTATTATTGGTTTTGGTTCAAAACCATGCACTAAAAAAAGATCAAGACCATGCATTTAAAAAAAAGTAATAAATAATTAAAAAAAAAACACAAAATATAAGAAAGAGGAAAAAAGAAAACAGAAAAAAGAAAAAAATCCATCAAAATAGAAAGAAAATCAGCCATTTACTTGCCATACCCTTCTATTTGTATCTGACCCAAAACTTGACCCACTTTTTGGAATTCGAACTCCCTAACCCATCAGATCCAATTATACACCCAACCCATTCCTTTTCCTTAAGCAGTAGTCCCAACAAATAACCCCACCCCCAAGTTTACTCCTGTCACTCAGCAATGCACCTTCAGTCCGTTGGCGACGCCCACTGCAACCACCATCGTCCGACCAGAGCACCATCGTGAGGCGTCGCCTTCCACGCCTCTCTTCGATTTTCCTGTTTCCATCTTCTCTCTCGTACGTCTCTCGCACACAACAACATCGAAATCCCAACCATCGCACCGCCGTTCAACCACTGCCTTCCACTTCCTCTTTTGCAATTCATGTATGATTTCTCAAATTTGATTCTGTCACACCCCCGAACCGGACAGCGGAAACGTCCGGGGGCGGGTGGCGTCATGTACAGTATCATAACAAATGAATAATAGAGATCAAAGCATCACAACCATCATATTGATAATATAGTATTTACATTGTATTCGAATCTTTGTTTGTTTGACTCCAAATACATGACAAAAGTGTAAGACGTGACACTACTATGCCTCGTCTTCTCAAAAACCTGTGGGAATACCTGTCTACTGATTCCCTGAGAATACAAGTAGTTTGAAAAAGTGTCAACAATTAAGTTGATGAGTTCATAAGCGTTTTGTATGTGAAAAATCTGTCATTTTCCTTTGTAAAGTGTTAGAGTTTGATTTCCAGAGAAATCCAATATTTTCTTGTAAAAATGTACTATAGTCTTAGATACCTTACGACCGAAAATGTATGAGTATCCTTGTACTTGAAAGTAGTATTATACAGTTTTAATTTAATTAAAACCATTTGAATATATGTTTCCATGAAATACCAGTTGTACGGTACTGGTAAGTAGTAATGTAGTTTTATTATTTAAATAAAATTGGTTGAAAATAGTATACTTCTTGTAGTGTAATGGAGTGTACTAGAAAATCCCATATTTTCCTTTACATGATTTGTAGTCTTAGCTACCCTAAGACCGGTATGTATGAATGTTGTACTTGAAAATAGTATACTGTAGTTTTATCGTTTAAAAAACTACTTGAAGTAGTGTAAGTTATTCCAGTAAACCAAATGTATTAGTTAATACCCCATGTGAGTTATTATAACCATGTTATCGACTAGTGGCCTGTTACGACGTTCTTCAGGCGTCGGAATGTTATGACATTTGTCACCCTAGACATGTCGGTCTAACTGTAGCTAACAGTTTAGGTGTGGGATTGTCAGTCCCGTATAGATTTATACAAAAGTATCACGCTCTCCCTACAAGAGACTCTGGTTATAATACAAGACTTTAGTGAGTACTCTGGAAAGTACGTGAAGATAGTGCCTCACAAATTTGTATCAACTGGTTTACTTGTAGTGTTAATGAAAATCCTTTTTCTTGTAATTGTATATATTACTCTTTCGTAGCGTTTATATAGCGTACAATAATTATACTTTTATATAATTATTTCTTTGTTCCAAAAGTTAAAATTGTATGAATTTCCCATAATCTATACCTATTATAGTTTATAAATATTGTTTCGTTGAAATGAATAGTTCCTTGTGTGTACCATTTTTTCTGTCTATATATTTATAAGAATAAACTAGCGAATTTGTAATCGTTTTTCGTAGAATTTCATTTTTAATCAAAACCTTGGATGTAAATATTTCATAAATTCGGATATAAAATTATTTTGTATTTTTAACATTTTTGCATAAAAAGTAATAAAGCAATTTAAATATTTTGTATTTTTAACATTTTGATATAACAGGTAATAAATCATTTTTAAACAGTTTGAATTTTTTACATTTTGATATAACAGGTAATAAAACATTTTTAAACAGTTTGAATTTTTAACACAAGTTTACTTGTGTTTTACTTGTATCCCCCTCCCCTTTAAAACATTGAAAATCATGAAAAATATGGGGGATATGAACTCACCTCGGGTGTGTTCTTGGCTAGATAACAAAGTGATAGGGGTGTTCTTCGTGTTAGAACACTTGAAGATATATGAACGAGTTCGTATCAATATTCCTAAGAATCAACTTGAAGGATTAGTTTTCCAAGAAAACTTGATGATGTTCTTGGTGAAATATGAAGATTTGAAGATATTTTGGGGAATGTTTGAAGGTTTGAAGACGTTCCTATGAACTTTGAGAGGAATGTGAAGGATTTTGAATATGAATTTGTGAATTGTGAGGATTGTTTTTGGTCCCATATATATATATATATATATATATATATATATATATATATATATATATATATATATATATATATATATATATATATATATATATATATATATAAAAGATTTCTCAAGTTTGATTCTGTCTCTCAGGATAATCAGGTTCGTCATTAATTCGTCATTCTCCCAAGACTTGTACTTTGGGCTTCAAGATTGATCCCTGGGTGTACTTTTCATTTTGTGTAGAGTCATAGGTAGTTTAAATAGGCATCATCAACCTTTGATTCAAGACTTTGATTTGCATTAGATGAATTTTTTGTTACTTTTCATTGATGGGTTAGGATTAAGGTGGTCTCGGACCTTGTCTTTGCACATTGATTTCCTTTATGAACTACAGTGAGGTGCCAAAATTGTTCAGTTTTGTACATGCTTCAGTTTGTCAAATTTATTCCTTGGAAAACTTTTATACATTCTTCAGTTTGTTGTTCACTTGTTCCTCCAATCACCATACTTTCCTATCCTTTTTAAGTCCATATCCCTCTTCTACATTCTTTGAAATAATCATTGGATACATAAATAAGGAAGCATTGGATTAATCGGCTATTTATTTTGTTTAAGGTTTAAGAGAATATATACATGTATAAAACAAAGGTAAAATGAAGAATTTTATATATTCACTGCATTCAATACATGAGATACATAGGTATTTATAAAAAGAGAATACAACTGAAACCTACATATACGAGATACACTACACACTAAACTTGACTAGACTAGGTCTACATGAATACACATGTGTTAAATGATTGTTGACCGTTATTACCCCTTGGCAAGCTCATGTGCTGGACGAACTTGGAGCTTGTTACATAACGAACGAAACCGATCTTTTTGAAGAGGTTTGGTAAATATATCCGCGTGTTGGTCAACTGAAGAGACATGGCTAATGTGGAGTTCTTTTGCTTCAATATGCTCTTTGACAAAATGAAAATCAAGGGCAATATGCTTGGATCTGGTGCGAATAACTGGATTTTCAGTCATGAAGATGGTGCTAACATTGTCATAGAGCAGTAGAGGAACACAGGTGATTGGCGCATGAAGTTCAAAGAGTAGTTGCTTGATCCAAATTAATTCAGCAACTGTGTGTGCCAATGCTCTGTATTCGGCCTCAGTACTTGAGCGAGCAACTACCTTTTGTTTTCGGGATGCCCAACTTATGAGATTTTTGCCATGATATATAGAAAAGCCATATTGTGATCGACTATCATCAACATCAGATAACCATCCAGCATCCGAAAAGGCTAAAAGATAGGTTTTGTTAGTTGGAGAGAAGTGTAAGCAATGAGTGATAGTGCCTTGTAGATAACACAAGATCCTTTTTACTGCTTGCCAATGAAGAGTAGTAGGGGCATGCATATATTGGCAAACCCGATTGACCGCAAAAGTGATGTCTGGGCGAGTAATGGTGGCGTATTGAAGAGAACCAACAACCTGTCTGTAAAGTTTCAGATCAGCAAATGGGTCACATAGCGAGTAAGCTTAGAATTTGCATCAGCAGGAGTGGAGATGGGAGTGGCTGATGACATGTGACTCCGATCAAGAATATCACGAAGATATCCTTCTTGACTGAGTGTAAGGCCAGATGTAGTGCGGGTGATTGTAATTCCCAAGAAATAATGAAGATATCCCAAATCTTTGAGTGCAAATGTGGAATGTAGTTGCTGAATGAATCGTTGTATGAGATACATATCTGTTCCTGTGATGATTAGGTCGTCAACATACACAAGTATGTAAATAACATCCAATCTTGATTTGTTCACGAAGAGTGATGTGTCTGAGTGACAAGCGTGAAATCCATGCTCGGTTAGATACGACTTACGTTTGGTAAACTGGGCTCTTGTCGCTTGTTTAGGCCATAAAGAGCTTTAGTGAGGTGGCATACATGTGTTGGCTTTGTATGGTCTTCAAAGCCTCTTGGTTGTCGCATGTAAACAACTTCATGTATATCACCGTTGAGAAACGCATTATTGATATCCAGTTGACGAATATACTAGACCATAGAAATAGCAAGAGATAATACCAAACGAATAGTTGTAGGTTTGATGACTGTACTGAAGGTATCAAAGTAATCAACACCCTCTTCTTGGCTAAACCCTTGAGCAACTAGGCGGGCCTTGTAACATTCAATTGTGTCATCCGAGTGTTTCTTTATCCTGAAAAGCCATTTGCAACCTACAAGATTGAAATTAGGAGGACATGGGACAACAGATCACGTCTTATTTCTCATAAGTGCATCATATTCAATTTGCATAGCCTCTTGCCAACATTTGTGTTTTACGGATTGACTAAAGTTACGGGGTTCGTGAATCAAGGTTGTAGAGATAAAGGTGAAAGCCTTAGGTTTTAAGGAATTTGTAACATCCCAATATTGTCATTAATGGTCCCTGGGGATAGAAGGATGAAGCCATGAGAGCCTAAAGGGCTAAATTGTAATTTTGCGACCAGGAGGAGTACGTTGCGCGTACATAAGGGTACGCTAGACGTACACTTGTGTACGCTAGGCGTACACTTGTGTACGCTGGGCGTACTCATAACAGAAGGAAACCCTAATATCTCGGGTTGGGGGCTATATAAACATCCTTATGGCTCATTTTCTCTCCCCCTTCTCAGCCTCCATCTTCCAGAAACGTCCCCAAACCCTAGTTCTTGTGTGTGAGAGTGACTTGGTGGGTATTTTGAGCTCTTGAAGGTGAAGCCATTGCAAAAAATAGTTGAAGAAGGAGATTGGCTTGTAGATCTGAAGTTGTGTTGTGCCCTAGAAGCTCCAATAGGTAAAAAAGCTTCACACTTTATGCTTGTAGGTCATAGATCTAACCTTTCTAGCATTATGGAACCATTTCTTGTCCCAAAAACCCCAATATGGTGCATGATGCATTTTGGACAAGATAAGCTATCCTTTCTGGAATTTGAAGAGGTCTTAAGTGATAAAAATGAGGTCCCAATGGCTTAAGATGTCCCATGCACGTAGTAGAAGGGTCTTAATGGATTAAGACCTTGGATTAAGAGCTTTCTGGAAATCCAAAGTGATAAAGTTAGAGACTTTATGAGTCCTAGGCACATTTGGTCACTGGATCTGGAATTTTGGCTTAAGTGCTTAAGCCATTAAGCACTTATTAGGGTTTTGGTGAAACCCTGCGTACGCCCAGCATAAGGTTCTGTACACCCAGCGTACTGGGTCAATGACCTTGTTTTCCAGTCAATGCGAGACTCGCGTACGCCCCGCGTAGCCTTGGGGTAGGCCTAGCGTACGCCTTCTGTGGACTTTTGGTGAGTTGGGCTTTGGGTTTGGGCTACTTTTGGGCTAGTAGGATCATGGGGTTAAGCCCAATAAGGAAGTTGGGCCCAATTTAGTAAATTGGGCCAATAATGGGCCTTGCATAGACTTTCAAGGTTATGGACCTGGCATTGGACCTTGGCCCAATAAAGAGTGGACATGATGGATTATGTGAAGCCTTAGTCAAGATTGTTATGTTGTATAATGACTTGGTATTTATTATTTGGATAGTTCGGGATTTTGGTGAGGCGACGATTCGGGAGTTCGATTCTTCACTTCAGATCAGCATTGCGAGGTGAGTTATTGTCACACCCCCAGCCATCGGCGGAAACACCAGGTAGTGTAACGTTATTCTTCGTATCACAGTTATATAACATACATTGAACAGTACTAAAGAAAATACATACCTTTATTGATAACTGAAAGTTACATAACTGTTTTTCTAGGACCTATTACATAATATCCGACTATGGCATACTTCTTAATGAACAGAAAGGTAATAGTAAAACTTCTTCTGTTCGAATACATACCAGCTTCTCAAGTTCCTGAAAACACATGCATTTTAAAATACGTCAACATAAAGTTGGTGAGTCCACAGGTTTTGACTCCATAAAATAATACATTTTCCACATTCAAAAGTATAGTTTTGAAGGTATCATTTTGACTCTCCAACATTTAGTATGTATACTAGATATAATAGTTTACTTATCAATTTAGTGTTATACCTATACATTCCTTAATCCTAAGGTATAAGTTGGGGGAAACTTATACTTAACATTAATACTTGTATACGACAAAGTATAATGTTTCTAACAATTTGCTACCATGAGCCTGTAACCGTTGCTATGACATAATACCTATGATAGAACACACTCATGATTTACCATGAGAAACAAACACACTCATGATTTACCATGAGAAACAACACCGTACGCTTCATCGACGCCGGAACAATAACAAATAAAAGGATAGTTCATCACTTGCTTTTGGTTGACTGTAGCTAACAGTCACAAGTGGGGTGGTCAACCCGTATACTAATTATACACGACTTCCTCGCTCACACGGGATTAACGGTTACAGTTCAGAGGATTTCCGCTGAGATCCCCAATCTTAGTTGATGAATACAATTACTCATGTAGACTTCGACGACTTCCTATAGCTTTAACAACAAAAGCATTTTCATGTCTAAAACCCTAAGTCACTAGACTATGCTTTTAAACATTACTCCTAACTTCATGACATTTAGGCAGTATAACATCTATATCTTGAAGTAAAACCAGGTTTTATCTTGACCTAAAACCAATAATAACAACATATAATGTTCCTAGTTTTATCTTGACATAAAACTATCAATATCAATACCAAGTTTTATCTTAACATAAAACTAACAATAACAACATATAACATATCCAGTTTTATCTTGACATAAAACTAATAATAGCAACATACTTTATAACTTAACATATAGAACTTCCGAATATAACTTCGGAACTATATCGCACACAACATATATATAGAATCCTAAGTATAACTCAAGATCTACATTAGTAAATTAACATACTTATAAGTTGATAATAGTTGTATATATTCAAAATATTATGTTTAGAACAACTATACCCCGGCTATTATAACTATATATTATCATAGAGACATAATAATAACATATATATAATATCTAGAATGCGTTTTCCCCCGAAATATTAGAAAGTGGGGTCGTGAAACTCACCCTAGTAGCGTGATTTTATGTCACACCCCCAAACCAAGCATGGCGGAAACGTACGGGGGTGGAAGACTTCATGTATAGTATCATAACAACAATTGTAATAGTAATTGAAGCAAACACAACCAACATATATATAATTGAAAAAGTGACATCATTGTATGAATTACATGTTTACGAATCAATTACAATATGTTGACAAAATATGAAATAGTAGACGCCTTAGCGCCCCATCCTCAAAAGCACTTGGTTACCTGTTTAATGATTTCCTGAGAATACAAGTTGTTTGAAAAAGTGTCAACACAAAGGTTGGTGAGTTCATAAGCTTTTGTTTGGTATTATTAAAAGCCTTTCGTTTGTAAAAGTAGTATTTGTGTTAGAAAATCCAATATTTTCCTTAATGTGTAAATGTAGTCTTAAAACCCAAAGACCGAAATGTACAAGTAATTTGTCATATTTATAGTAAAACAATGCAAGTTTAAATCGACATAAACTCGTTAATTTTAATGAAGTTCCCGTAAATTCCAATGTTTATTAATACTTTATGTGAGTTTATTATAACCATACTATGACCAAGGTTGCCTAAAACGACGTTCTTCAGGCGTCGGAAATGTTATGACATTTGTCACCCCAGACCTATCGGTCTAACTGTTGCATGCAGTTTAGGTGTGGGTTTGTCAAACCCAATATAGATCTATACACAACTATCACGCTCTCCCTCAAGGAGACTCTGGTTACAATACAGGACTTAATGGTAATTTGAAGTAAATGTCTCACAAAGTCATTAACGGAATTACGTGTTATGAAAACTTGGTACCGTATGGCCGTACCTTGCTTAATGAAAATATCCTTTGTATAAATGTACCCTTTTTTAAATGTATGTGTTATGTAATGGATCATAAACTATACCTATTATAGTTTATCAACCAAGAGTAGTACGTAGTAATGTATGCAAACTATATTCAAAATAGTTTATTAAATGTTTGAATGTATCGGTTGTACTTTGATTATAATCACTTGTTATTCTTTATATTTTATATGTCCAAATCCATTTGTAAACTGATGTGTGTCTAAATATTAAGATAAAATGTCATATATTGCAATAACATATAATCACATAAAGATATACACCTTGCTCAACATGTTACAAGGTGAAATGAAATTGACAGCAACTTTTCGTTGAATACAGTTTCTGTTACTGTTCTTAGAAAATTTATAGAAAAATCATCAAAACTCTAAATCCAAATCCGCAAATTCTGAGAGTTTGGAATATGAGTCTAGTTTGTTCGTAAATTTTATCATGATTTTTAGTGATCACTACAGAGGTGAAAATGTTCATAATCACAGACTGGTCCGGGTTTGCCTCTGAAATGATAGGCAGTTTTGTAAAAATCACCATAAATTGTAGAAAAATCATATGGAGATGTGCAAGTAGCCATTTTAAAGCTAAGAGTTTGAACTACTTGCACCTACAACAGTTTTGAAAACTAAAATATTTAAGTTGACCAAAACAGTCCGTGATCGAAGTTCATCTTTTCTGATGTAATCTGATAGAAAACGTTTAATTGTATTCTTGATGATTTTACTTGTATTCCCCCCTTAAAACTTAAGAAAAACATGTAAATGTAGGGGTATGAACTCACCTTATGTGTTCTTAGAGGATGGATGTTGGAGAAGAGAAGTGTTCAACTCAAAAACACTTAGAAGATGCCTTGACGAATCGAGAACCAAGAGTGGAAGAAAGCTTGATGATTAACCTTGGAAGTCTTGAAATTGAGAGAGAATGGTGTAGAAAATGAGGGACTTAAGCCTTGTATTTATACTAGTAAGAATTACTATTCATATATAATTCTTTAATAATAAGTGTTAAATGTTGACATTCTCCATATAACTAGTTAGTGTATATGACATATTCATGATGTAATCATGACAAATGTTTCTAGAAGATGGTTAATACTAATTGGCTAATAATAGTAATTTTTAAAACGTAAATAGTAAATAGTAGGTAGTAAATAGTAAATAGTAAATAGTAAATAGTAAATATGATGAGATTTTTACAATTGTCATATTTGTAAACCCCGTTAAGCCATGTTTAAGAGTCTTACACAGCCCCCGATAATTGTGCAATAGTGTTTTATCGCTTTGGTTCGTTGTTTAGCACTGTTAAGGCTAAGGAAAATCAAACACATGAATTTTCCAAATGATGTTTTCTCATTAAAATAGCGAATTGTACAACGTAAACCTTAACATACAAGGGTTAATGGAGTTGACCGGTTTGACTTGTTGACTTTGTTTGACTTTGACTTGACCGAAATTTGACGGTTGTCACATCATCCCCCCGTTAGAAGAAATTTCGTCCCGAAATTTGCATTTTTGACTGGGACTTCAAGAGTTCGGGAAGAGATGTGGATACTTTTGTTTCATCTGATCCTCGCGTTCCCAGGTGAATTCGGGTCCTCGTTTAGCGTTCCAACGGACCTTCACAATGGGAATACGACTTTGTTTCGTTCGTTTGATTTCCCGATCCATGATTTCGACTGGTTCCTCCACGAAGTGGAGATTTTCGTTAACTTCGATTTCGTCGAGTGGTATTACGAGTGTCTCATCAGACAAACACTTCTTTAGGTTCGACACGTGAAATGTGGGATGTACTTTGTCGAGTTCCTGAGGTAATCGAAGTTTGTATGCTACTGGCCCAATCCTAGCAAGGATTTCGAATGGCCCGATGTACCTTGGATTTAGTTTCCCGCGTTTGCCGAATCGTATCATTCCTTTCCAAGGGGAAACTTTTAGTAGTACACGATCACCCACCTGGAATTCCAAGGGTTTGAGTCGTTTGTCTGCGTAACTCTTTTGCCGATCGCGAGACGCTTTCAGTCTTTCTCGAATTTGAACGATCTTTTCTGTGGTTTCCCTTATGATTTCAGGGCCAGTGAGGGTGCTATTAGAGACTTGCCCTCTAGCTAGCTGTGTATCCCCCACCTCAGCCCAACACAGGGGTGATCTGCATTTGCGACCGTAAAGAGCTTTGAATGGAGCCACTTTGATGCTAGTAAGATAGCTGTTATTGTAGGAAAATTCGATAAGCGGTAGATGGGTATCCCATGCTTTACCGAAGTCTATCACACAAGCTCTTAACATGTCTTCCAACGTTTGAATGGTTCGTTCGCTCTGTCCGTCGGTTTGTGGGTGGTAGGCCGTACTCATGTCAAGCCTAGTTCCCAATGATTTTTGTAGAGACTGCCAAAACCGTGAGGTAAATCAACTATCTCTATCGGAGATAATGGATATCGGCACACCATGGAGTCGTACAATCTCTTTGATGTACGTTCTAGTCAGCTTCTCCATCTTGTCGGTTTCTTTTATCGGTAGGAAGTGTGCTGATTTGGTCAATCTGTCTACGATTACCCATATGGTGTCAAGCCCGCCCGATGTCTTAGGCAGCTTGGTTATGAAGTCCATGGTTATTCGTTCCCACTTCCACTGAGGTATATCCGACTGTTGTAATAGCCCGAATGGTTTCTGGTATTCGATTTTGACCTTGGCGCAAGTCAGACACTTGCTCACATAGGTAGCAATCTCAGCTTTCATGTTCGGCCACCAGTATAATTTCTTGAGGTCCAGATACATCTTATCCGACCTGGGATGGATGGAGTATCGAGTCTTGTGTGCTTCATTCATGACGACGTCTCGGAGCCACCGAACTTCGGTGTCCAAATCCGGTTCATGATATAACGTGCTCCATCATCCTTGACTTCTAAGTTTTTATCCATTCCCCTTAATGTCTCTCCTGCCACCTTTTCTGGTTTCAAAGCTTCCAGTTGAGCTTCCTTGATTTGTATGGTCAGGTGGGAATGGATTGTCATTGTTAAGGATTTTACTCGGCGGCCCGAGTACTCCTTCCTGCTTAGAGCATCGGCCACTACATTGGCCTTGCCCGGATGATAACGAATTTCGCACTCGTAGTCATTCAGCAACTCTACCCATCTCCTCTGTCGCATGTTGAGCTCTTTCTGATTGAGGATATGCTGAAGACTTTTTGTGATCAGTGAAGATAGTGCATTTCGTGCCGTAGAGGTAGTGTCTCCAGATCTTCAAAGCGAATACTACTGCTCCTAATTCCAGGTCGTGGGTAGTATAATTAACCTCGTGCGTCTTAAGCTGTCTTGATGCATACGCGATAACCTTCCCTCTCTGCATGAGCACACATCCGAGACCTTGATTCGAAGCATCACAGTACACTACGAAGTCTTCGGTTCCCTCTGGGAGAGACAAGATCGGTGCGCTGCATAGGGCTTGTTTTAACGTTTGGAAAGCAGTTTCTTGTTTATTTTCCCACTTGAATATCACACCTTTCTGCGTCAAGGTGGTGAGTGGTTTCGCAATCTTGGAGAAGTTTTGTATAAATCTTCGGTAGTAGCCAGCAAGCCCAAGGAATTGTCGAATTTCGGTTGGCGTCTTGGGTGCTGACCAATTCTCGATTGCCTTGATCTTGGAGGGATCCACATGTATGCCTTTCTCACTTACCACATGGCCAAGGAAATCCACTTCTCTAATCCAGAATTCACACTTAGAGAACTTAGCATAAAGCTTCTCCGCTCTTAGTGTCTCTAGCACTTGGCGTAGATGTAGGCGATGCTCTTCTTCGCTTCGCGAGTAGATCAAGATATCGTCGATGAATACGATTACAAACTTGTCTAGGTAGGGTCGACACACTCTATTCATTAGGTCCATGAATACCGCAGGTGCGTTTGTTAAACCGAAGGACATCACCACAAACTCGTAGTGCCCATAGCGAGTTCTGAATGTAGTTTTGGGAATATCTTCTTCTTGAACTCGTAGCTGATGGTAACCTGACCTTAGGTCGATCTTTGAGAAGAAATTTGCTCCTTGGAGTTGGTCGAAAAGGTCGTCGATTCGGGGTAGAGGATATCGGTTCTTGATGGTGAGTTTGTTTAGTTCCCGATAGTCGATGCACATGCAAAAGGATCCGTCCTTCTTCTTTACAAAAAGGACTGGTGCTCCCCAGGGTGAGAAGCTTGGTCTGATGAACCCTTTGCTCAAAAGCTCGTTCAACTGACTGGACAACTCTTGCATTTCTGTTGGTGCTAGGCGGTATGGAGCTCTGGCTACGGGGGTAGCTCCGGGTATTAAGTCAATTCTGAAATCGACTTGTCGTGCGAGTGGTACACCAGGAAGATCTTCTGGGAACACATCCGGGAAGTTACACACTTCGGGGATGTCTTTGATGTCTTTCACGTCTTGTTTCTTGTCTACTACGTGGGCCAAGAAGGCGTGGTACTCCTTCCGGAGATACTTTTGGGCTTTGATGCATGAGATGATTTGTAAATTCGCACTAGGTTTGTCACCATAGATGAGAAGGGTTTCGTCATTTGGTAGATTGAGGCGAATGGCCCTTTTGTAACATAGAATGTCGGCACGGTGAGGAACTAACCAATCCATCCCGATGATTACGTCGAAGCTTTTTATGGTGACCGGCATCAGGTCAATTTTAAATGTATGGTTGTCTAGAGTGAGAGTACACTCTGAGTATATATCGCTAGTGCATTCTACTTTCCCATTTGCCATTTCTACTACATAAGTATCCTTTAGTGATTGGGGATTTTGTTCAAGTAATTGTTTATATTGGTGGCTCACGAAACTCCTCTCCGCTCCACTATCGAATAGTACGCATGCATAAGAGTTATTGAGGAGAAACGTACCGGTAACCACCGTGGGATCCTCGACTGCTTCCCCATGTCCTATTGCCAGGACTCTTCCTACTCCACCAGCATTAGGGGCTTGTGCTTTGGGGCAGTTTCTTTTGAAGTGACCGGCGTCTCCACAGTTGTAGCAGGTTCGGGTTGCCCCCGTACTGGCGACTTGGTTGATTGGTCGAGCCGGCGCTTTACAGAAACGAGCAGTGTGCCCCTTCCTGTCGTAGTTGTTACAGTACATCTCCCTACAAGCACCATTGTGGTGAAAGTTGCACTTGTTGCACTTAGGTAGGGTTCCAGCATATGGCTTCGGTGGTGCTGGAGTGGTAGCAGTAGTGGCAGCATTAGTGGCAGCATGGACAGCAACAGTTTGTTGCTTCTTAGCGGGGTCCTGTGCTGGTTGGCTCTTCTTTTGGTTCCAGAACTTCCTTTTGTTGTTTCCCCCTTTTGATTGATCAGTGGTGGTGGTTGTAGTATTATGACCGGCTCGGTGGTCAACAAGTTGTTGTGCCAGCTCCCTGGCACTGTCAAAAGTAGTTGGCCTTGAAGCCAGGACACTACTTTGCACTTGGGGAGACAGTCCCCAAAGGTATCGCTCCACCTTTTTCTCCTCCGGAGTAACCATTGTTGGGCAGAGGAGAGCCAATCCATTGAATCAGGTGGTGTAGGTTTCAAGGTCGGAGCCCGTCATCCTGAGGTTCCAAAGTTCTTGTTCCAGCTTTTGAATTTCACCTCTCGGGAAGTACTCCTTCATCATCAAGGTTTTTAGTTCTGCCCAGGATATGGAGCTAGCTACTTCGAGAGTAAGTGAATTAATCCGACAGTTCCACCAAGTAAGGGCCCGACCGGTGAAAGTGAAGGCTGCGAACTTAACTTTGCTCGCTTCGGGGCAAGAGCACACTTGAAAGACTACTTCAGTCTTTTCAAACCATTGCATTAAAGTGATGACTCCCCCGCTCCCATTGAAGTTGTCGGGTTTGCCATTGGTGAAGTCTTTGTAGGAACACTCTCTTGTACGCCACGTACTGTCTCCATGGTTAGAGTTTGTAGCACCCGATCCAGAACCACCAGCTCCGTTTGTCCCTATCTGCGATATTGCGGCCGCTACGGCTGCTGTTACTGCAGCCTGGAACATCGCAGGATCAAACTGTGGAGGCAGCGGCGGAGGAGATGTTGCTATGTTGCCGGAAGGTCTTGGTCTTCTCCTTGGCGGCATGGTTCTGTCGTAAGTCGTAAACCAATGTACTTTTAGTAAAAGTATATTTATAGGAAGAGAAATCTTTTATACATAAAGTATATTATTACGTTGTTTTCCGGTATGTTTACGATACATACGATTTTATACTTTTAATTGACCCAATACATTGGGTTATGAGGTAAAATGAAAGTATAAAATATTTTATTTGAGTCTCCTTGTTTCCAAGTATATGACTGTTTGTAAAAGTTTTATATATACTAATTTAGTCGGGACATAATTAATATATTATATTTTAAAATGATCTTTATCGGTTACTAAATTAGTTGCAAAGTGCATACCAGTCATATGTGATTAAGATATAATAGTCCTTCGAATAGATGACCCTAACTCCAAGACCACAACCAAACAAGGACAGGAAGTGAAACAAAGATACATAAATTCTAAGTCTATAGCATCTTAGTTACATATGACCTTAGCGCATCCACTTAGCAGCTATTGATCTATAAATAAAGACCTATTTAATTCTCAGATAATTTATTATAGTAACACAAAATACTCCTATAGTATTTGTAAATGTTTAGTTTTGAGTTCTTAAAGTATCCTTTTATAGTGTGTTATTAGGTTTGTTAGATTTGTTGTCCATCCTGACCATCCCCCGGTATATGCAAGTAAATTCCCGGACAGATATAGTTGATCAGGCTATATCCTTCCCAGATTTAATCCACATATACTAAGGCATACTCAAAATGTTCAACTCTTCTTCTTTTGCTTTATGTTTTCGCTAGTTATGATACCATGCGAGCATGTAATGTATGTATGTATACTTTAATCAAGAAAATCATTTATTTTCTAAGAGTATATTTATTTGAAAAATGCACAAATCAGAGACTATTAGTCCCAATTGTGTTTATAGTTTGTATATCTTATGTGGTTTGATATACTTAATTTACTATAAACTGTGCTCTGATACCAATCTGTCACACCCCCAAACCAAGGATGGCGGAAACGTACGGGGGTGGAGGACTTCATGTATAGTATCATAACAACAATTGTAATAGTAATTGAAGCAAACACAACCAACATATATATAATTGAAAAAGTGACATCATTGTATGAATTACATGTTTACGAATCAATTACAATATGTTGACAAAATATGAAATAGTAGACGCCTTAGCGCCCCATCCTCAAAAGCACTTGGTTACCTGTTTAATGATTTCCTGAGAATACAAGTTGTTTGAAAAAGTGTCAACACAAAGGTTGGTGAGTTCATAAGCTTTTGTTTGGTATTATTAAAAGCCTTTCGTTTGTAAAAGTAGTATTTGTGTTAGAAAATCCAATATTTTCCTTAATGTGTAAATGTAGTCTTAAAACCCAAAGATCGAAATGTACAAGTAATTTGTCATATTTATAGTAAAACAATGCAAGTTTAAATCGACATAAACTCGTTAAATTTTAATGAAGTTCCCATAAATTCCAATGTTTATTAATACTTTATGTGAGTTTATTATAACCATACTATGACCAAGGTTGCCTAAAACGACGTTCTTCAGGCGTCGAAAATGTTATGACATTTGTCACCCCAGACCTATCGGTCTAACTGTTGCATGCAGTTTAGGTGTGGGTTTGTCAAACCCAATATAGATCTATACACAACTATCACGCTCTCCCTCAAGGAGACTCTGGTTACAATACAGGACTTAATGGTAATTTGAAGTAAATGTCTCACAAAGTCATTAACGGAATTACGTGTTATGAAAACTTGGTACCGTATGGCCGTACCTTGCTTAATGAAAATATCCTTTGTATAAATGTACCCTTTTTTAAATGTATGTGTTATGTAATGTATCATAAACTATACCTATTATAGTTTATCAACCAAGGGTAGTACGTAGTAATGTATGCAAACTATATTCAAAATATTTTATTAAATGTTTGAATGTATCGGTTGTACTTTGATTATAATCACTTGTTATTCTTTATATTTTATATGTCCAAATCCATTTGTAAACTGATGTGTGTCTAAATATTAAGATAAAATGTCATATATTGCAATAACATATAATCACATAAAGATATACACCTTGCTCAACATGTTACAAGGTGAAATGAAATTGACAGCAACTTTTCGTTGAATACAGTTTCTGTTACTGTTCTTAGAAAATTTATAGAAAAATCATCAAAGCTCTAAATCCAAATCCGCAAATTCTGAGAGTTTGGAATATGAGTCTAGTTTGTTCGTAAATTTTATCATGATTTTTAGTGATCACTAACAGAGGTGAAAATGTTCATAATCACAGACTGGTCCGGGTTTGCCTCTGAAATGATAGGCAGTTTTGTAAAAATCACCATAAATTGTAGAAAAATCATATGGAGATGTGCAAGTAGCCATTTTAAAGCTAAGAGTTTGAACTACTTGCACCTGGAACAGTTTTGAAAACTAAAATATTTAAGTTGACCAAAACAGTCCG
The DNA here is from genome assembly GCF_052849685.1 of Lactuca virosa. Taxonomy (NCBI): domain Eukaryota; kingdom Viridiplantae; phylum Streptophyta; class Magnoliopsida; order Asterales; family Asteraceae; genus Lactuca; species Lactuca virosa. Next base: position 417,382,825 of record NC_136429.1, read on the forward strand.
TGATCGAAGTTCATCTTTTCTGATGTAATCTGATAGAAAAAGTTTAATTGTGTTCTTGATGATTTTACTTGTATTCCCCCCTTAAAACTTAAGAAAAACATGTAAATGTAGGGGTATGAACTCACCTTATGTGTTCTTAGAGGATGGATGTTGGAGAAGAGAAGTGTTCAACTCAAAAACACTTAGAAGATGCCTTGACGAATCGAGAACCAAGAGTGGAAGAAAGCTTGATGATTAACCTTGGAAGTCTTGAAATTGAGAGAGAATGGTGTAGAAAATGAGTGACTTAAGCCTTGTATTTATACTAGTAAGAATTACTATTCATATATAATTCTTTAATAATAAGTGTTAAATGTTGACATTCTCCATATAACTAGTTAGTGTATATGACATATTCATGATGTAATCATGACAAATGTTTCTAGAAGATGGTTAATACTAATTGGCTAATAATAGTAATTTTTAAAACGTAAATAGTAAATAGTAGGTAGTAAATAGTAAATAGTAAATAGTAAATAGTAAATATGATGAGATTTTTACAATTGTCATATTTGTAAACCCCGTTAAGCCATGTTTAAGAGTCTTACACAGCCCCCGATAATTGTGCAATAGTGTTTTATCGCTTTGGTTCGTTGTTTAGCACTGTTAAGGCTAAGGAAAATCAAACACATGAATTTTCCAAATGATGTTTTCTCATTAAAATAGCGAATTGTACAACGTAAACCTTAACATACAAGGGTTAATGGAGTTGACCGGTTTGACTTGTTGACTTTGTTTGACTTTGACTTGACCGAAATTTGACGGTTGTCACATTTTATGTTATCTAAGCAAAAACGGTTAGCGTACGAGGTCGTCGGGGCTCGGGATGCAAGAGGGCCTCAGCAAAGGAGAGAAATAGAAGAAGTTTAGGTGTAAGAATGGCTGAAGTCGGACCTGCTATTTATAGTAATGATTTTAGAACCTCACGTCGTGAGTTTTATAAGGCTCACGTCGTGAGTCCTGCATGTTCATCCCGTAGACTTGCCATTTGCGTCCCTAGCTTCGGAAGGTGGCCATGTGACTCCTCACGTCGTGAAAAACTCCTTGTTCACGTCGTGAGTTTGGATCTTATCCCCTCGCAGCCTCGTCACACCTTCTAGATCCGAAATGTGGCGGTTTGAGTCCTCACGTCGTGAGTTTTTATGCTCACGTCGTGAGTTCAGTCAAATTAGGGTTTCTGACACCGATATCTTTGGAAGGTCATAACTTTTGCATACGAACTCCGTTTTTGACGTTCTTTATATCCACGCGTAGGTATTTACGAGTACTACAACTCTCTTTTAGACTTAAATAGCTAATTCTAAGTCTATTTTAAATTCCTCTTATTATAGAGATTTATAGTGTTCGGTTTATCATAACTTCTTCATGCGAAGTCAGATTCAAACATTCTCTATATTTTTGGAATCGTATGGACATATACTTTGAGTTGTATCATAAAGAAGGTTCATATTTGTATTAGAATTTATCATGAACTACATAACACTCTTACCACATTACTAGTTTAACACAATCACATTACATGATTGGCATAATCACATGTGATTGTCTATTGACCTATTTTGACTAGTGTTACATTCTCCCCCCGTTAGAATAATTTCGTCCCGAAATTTATCTTATGGATGGGGTTTCGTTAAACAGTTGGGGGTATTTTTCTTTCATCTGATCTTCACGTTCCCAAGTAAATTCAGGTCCTCGCAAAGAGTTCCATCTAACTTTCACTATGGGAATACGACTTTGCTTTAATCGTTTGACTTCTCGATCCATGATCTCAACAGGTTCTTCTACAAAGTTGAGTTTCATATTGACTTGTATCTCTTCGAGAGGTATAACAAGAGTGTCATCGGATAGACATCTTTTGAGGTTTGATATGTGAAAAACATCGTGCACATTTCTTAGTTCTTGAGGCAACTTGAGTTGGTATGCGACAGAACCAATTCTTGCCAGAATTTCAAAAGGTCCTATATATCGTGGGTTTAGTTTGCCTCGTTTCCCGAATCGAATTACACCTTTCCAAGGAGAGACTTTCAACATTACTTTATCTCCAACTTGAAATTCTAAAGGTTTACGTCTTACGTCAGCATAGCTCTTTTGACGATCAAGTGCAGCCTTTAATCGATCCTTAATTTGCATGATCTTTTCAGTTGTCTCGTGGATTATTTCTATTCCAGTACGTAAGGTATCGCCTGTACGTTCTCTGGCCATCTACGTATCTCCAACTTCTGCCCAACACACTGGGGAACGACATTTTCGTCCATAAAGAGCCTCAAATGGTGCAACCTTGATGCTGGTGTGATGACTATTGTTGTAGGAAAACTCAATTAATGGTAAATGAGTATCCCACACATTTCCAAAGTCTATTACACAGGCTCGGAGCATATCTTCTAAAGTCTGAATGGTTCTCTCACTCTGACCATCAGTCTGTGGATGGTAAGCAGTACTCATGTCTAGACGTGTTCCTAAGGATTTTTGTAGAGATTGCCAAAATCGTGAAGTGAATCTACTATCTCGGTCAGAAATAATAGAATTTGGAACTCCATGCAATCTGACAATCTCCTTAAGATAAACTCTAGTCAGCTTCTCCATCTTGTCGTTCTCCTTAATTGGTAAGAAATGGGCGGACTTAGTCAACCTATCGACTATCACCCAAATAGTGTCGGACCCACTAGGAGTTTTAGGTAACTTAGTGATGAAGTCCATTGAGATCTGCTCCCATTTCCATTCAGGTATTTCCGGTTGTTGAAGTAAACCTGAAGGCTTTTGATGTTCTGCCTTTACTCTAGAACAAGTCAAACATTTGTTCACATAAGTAGCAATTTCAGCCTTCATGTTTGGCCACCAATAATGTACTTTTAAATCTAAGTACATTTTCTCAGAACCTGGATGCACGGAATATCTGGATTTGTGGGCTTCTTCTAAGACCAAGTCCCTGACTCCACCGAACCTAGGCGTCCAAACTCGGTTCATAAAGTATTGTATTCCGTCATCTTTTCGTATAAGTTGCTTTTCCATTCCTCGCAAAGCTTCGTTCTTAATGTTTTCTTCTTTTAGAGCCTCAAGCTGAGCTTCTCTAATTTGTGCGGTAAAGTTAGAATGGATAGTTATAGTTAATGCTCGTACTCGTCGGGGATTAATATATTCTTTCCGGCTTAAGGCATCTGCTACCACGTTTGCCTTTCCGGGATGATAACGAATCTCACATTCGTAATCATTCAACAATTCCACCCATCTTCTTTGTCTCATATTAAGATCTTTTTGGTCGAAGATGTGTTGGAGACTCTTGTGGTCGGTAAAAATTAGTACACTTAGTACCGTATAAGTAATGTCTCCAAATTTTTAGTGCAAAAATTACAGCTCCCAATTCAAGATCATGGGTAGTGTAATTATTCTCATGCATCTTAAGTTGTCGTGACGCATAGGCAATAACTTTTCCTTTTTGCATCAACACACATCCCAATCCTTGATTTGACGCGTCGTAGTATACAACGAAATCTTCTGTTCCATCTGGAAGGGATAGGATTGGTGCACTACACAACATTTGCTTCAGTTTCTGAAAAGCAGCTTCTTGTTTGTCTTCCCAGTTGAACTTCATATTCTTCTGGGTTAGTGCTGTAAGTGGCTTGGCTATTCTGGAGAAATTCTCTATGAATATACGGTAATAGCCAGCAAGTCCTAGGAATTGACGCACCTCTGTTGGCGTCTTTGGTGCTTCCCAATTCCTGATTGCTTCAACTTTGGATGGGTCAACATGAATTCCTTCGTTGCTAACTACATGACCTAAAAATTGTACTTCTCTAATCCAAAACTCACATTTGGAGAATTTAGCGTACAAGTTTTCTTTTCTTAGTAGTTCCAAGATTATTTGCAGGTGTTGACCATGTTCTTCCTTGGTTCGTGAATATATCAATATATCATCGATAAATACGATCACGAATTTATCCAAGTATGGTTTGCAAACACGATTCATGAGATCCATAAACACTGCTGGGGCATTGGTTAATCCAAAACACATAACTAAGAACTCATAATGACCATAACGTGTTCTAAATGCTGTTTTTGGAATGTCGTCTTCTTGTACTCTGAGTTGATGGTATCCTGATCTAAGATCTATCTTTGAGTAGTAGCTAGATCCTTGCAGTTGATCGAATAGATCATCAATTATTGGAAGCGGATAACGATTCTTGATCGTTAGCTTGTTCAGCTCCCGATAATCAATACACATTCGAAAGGATCCGTCCTTCTTCTTGACAAACAAGATTGGTGCTCCCCAAGGTGAAAAACTTGGTCGGATAAAGCCTTTGTCAATAAGTTCTTGTAGTTGGCTAGACAATTCCTGCATTTCAGATGGAGCCAACCGATAAGGAGATTTTGCTACTAGTACTGCTCCTGGAATTAAGTCGATTCGAAACTCAACTTGTCGGACGGGAGGTATTCCAGGTAGATCTTCAGGAAACACGTCAGGGAAATCACATACTTGAGGTATGTCCTTGATTTCTTTTGTCTTTCTCTTCCTATCTACAATGTGGGCTAAGAATGCGCTACATTTCTTATGTAGATATTTCTGGGTCTTTGTGCAAGTGATAACTATGAGGTTCTTCCCAGATTTATCGCCATAGATAATCAGGGCTTCGCCGTTTGGTAAGGGTAGTCGTATGGCTTTTTCATGACATAGAATTTCGGCGCGGTGTGAAGATAACCAATCCATGCCAATTATGACATCAAAACTCCCGATAGGCATTAGCATGAGGTTGACGTGAAAAATGTAATTATTAAGAGTTAATAGACAATTTTCTAAGATTTCATGTGTTTTCTCAGTTTGACCGTTAGCGATTTCTACTTCATAGATTTCTTTTAATCTGCTAGACTTATGACTTAACAATTTTCTAAATGTCGGAGTTATAAAACTTCGATCTGCTCCAGAGTCGAAGAGTATAGAAGCATATAAATTATCTATAAGAAACGTACCAGATACGACCGAAGGGTCCTGGATAGCCTCTCTGCTTCCAATCACAAACGCCCTGCCACGTCCCATGCCTCCTTGACTCCTTAACTTTGGACATTCTTTCTTGATATGTCCAACCTCCCCACACTCGTAGCATTTTCTTCCTTCACCACGGCCTGTCCCATTATTGGTTTGTTGATCGACTGTTGCAGGTGTTGTGCTCCTGCAGCAACTAGCAGCATGCCCCTTTTTCTTGCACTTCATGCAGACAAAACAGTCACCTGGATGATGACGGTTGCACTGATTGCACCATGAAGATTTTGGTTGTGTAGGTACTGTTGTTGTGGCTGCATAATTGGTTACCACTTCTTGTCTTTTCTCAGATGATTGTTTGGGATTCTTCCTATTAAACTTGCGCTTTTTTGTTCTAGATTTGGGAGACTCAACCTTTGAGACCACTTTTGTTCCTTGGATCTCTGTGAGGGTTAGCTGATGAGCTATCCTCTTGGTGCTGTCATAAGTAGTAGGCTTTGATGCGATCACCATGCCTTTAATTTGCGATGCTAACCCCAGATATATTGCTCAATCTTTTTATATTCAGGGGTTACAAGTGCTGGACACATTACAGCAAGATCATTAAATCTAGCGGTATAAGCTTTTATCTCTGAACCCTTCATGGTCAGGGTCCACAGTTCTTGTTCCAGTTTATGTATCTCCTCCCTAGGACAATACTCCTCTACTAGCATCATTTTTAGCTCCTCCCATTTCATGGAATTTGCAGTATCAATTCCCATGGTATTCACATGGTTGTTCCACCAGGTGAGTGCTGCATCAGCGAAAGTACATGCTGCAAATCGTACTTTACAATCATCTGGACAGAAGCTTATTTGAAAGACGGACTCTGTCTTTTCTATCCACCTCGTCAAATTAACTGCCCCTTCATTTCCATGAAAGCTTTTTGGCCTGCAATTCATAAAATCTTTGTAGGTACATGTTCTAGTGGTCCCTACATGGCCTTCATTTCTAACTCCATCTCTTGTGACATTAGATAGAGCCGCAACAATTCTTTGAGCTATGATTTCTTCAAGTTGTACTGTACTTATTGAGGGGTTTATTTCTGGTGGTGGTTGCGGTTGTTGTTGTTGTGGTGCTGATGGTCGGTTAGGGTTTAGCCGATTACTCCTTCTAGGCATTTTGTTTTAGTTCCTATTATAAATAATAAGAATTTTATGAGTTTTGTTAATCATTTAATACACGAGTACTAAATACTCCAGTTATTATTCACAGTGTAAAACGTAATAGACAACACAATGATTACTGTAACATATGCTTCATATTATTAGCAGCGGTTACATCAGTTTATTTAGGTTTATAAGAGAAAAGTTTCTATAAACATTGCAAAATTTGCAAGGTTTTCTACATCCTTGCTATAAACTTTTCTCTTTTCGCCTTAACTAGTCTGATTTTCTCTATTTACATAACCACTAGTTGTAGCTTATCTACCAGAAACCTAAGTGATGACCCAGCATGTCAGTGACATTAACCACTTGCTCTTCAAGTGCTTGAGTTCTCTGCTCAAGACTTTCCGTGCGTTCTTCATTTCTTGAGGTTTGATTGTAGAGCTCTAACTCTGCAATCCTGGCATCGTGAGTAATCATGTCATTATAAGCAAAATTTATACGATGATGGACATCCATCACCGATTCCTGATCTCGTGTCCTTTGTCCTTCTAGCCTATGCACTCTTCCAGAGAGATGAGTAGCCCTCCCTTCGACAATTTCCATTTTGTCTTCAATTTTGACACTTTTCTCAAACAATTGAGATAAAGTGTTATCTTCAGAAGAATGTGGGAGATGTGGTCGAGATGATTGACCAGTCTCATACATTTTGGCAGCTCTTTCTTCCGCCACCTACCTATCAACGGTTTGTGTGATCCGTGCAGGTTCATCTTGAACTCTATGACTTCCTGAAGATGTCGCCTTCTGACTCTTCTTAATCTTTTGCCATAACGGTATGGATTTACGTGCCGTGCGTTTCATTTTTACTCCTCCTAGAACTTTACGGTAAAGAGTGTTCAGTGGTGGTAAAGATGTTGCCACCGACTCTGTCTTCTCCATGGATTCACTTTCTTCCATTGGTTCACTCTCTTCCCATTCGTTGGAGGGTAAAGGTGCTCCATCGTCAGAAGGTATTGGATGAAAGGTGGTTGGATTTATAGGGTAGTAAGGATCGCCTACCATCATGGGGAATGAAACTTCCTCTTCTTCATCCGTATCCTCGATGATTATCCATTCTCGTGAATGTGCCATGCCGAATTCCTATACGTTTTGCATCACCAAAAAGTTTTAGTCTATCAAATATTACTCCCAAATTAAATAGTTTATATGATCTGATCATAATAAAATGTAGTTGCGCACCTACACCTAGTTGTGATAGGATATATGCACATATAAACTTTAGTTGGAATATTTGATATAAATCCTTGAGATCAAAAACATTCTGGGTATTAAGGTGTATTCTCATCGCGGGTCTGAGTCTTTACATATGACTCTATATTCTTATTTATTTTATTCATGCTTTAATTATTGTTTGTTACTTCAGGTCTATCTGATAAGGCTCCGGCCAGTCAGGACAGTCGAAAGGGCAGGATCATTTTAGCATATAGCCGTTCTGAAATCCAGCAACCCAAATCGACATGTCTATCCTTGTCACCGTTCCCGTAAGTAGTCCTTTAGTAGAATAATTAATAATACTTTTTATTTATATGCTAAGGGATATACCTAAACCTAATAGAGTAAGTCCCTAAACTATAGACGTGCTTTCCTAAGAAAGTACTAGTTCACTATAGTTAATAGCTCTGATACCAATTTCTGTCACACCCCCAGCCATCGGCGGAAACACCAGGTAGTGTAACGTTATTCTTCGTATCATAGTTATATAACATACATTGAATAGTACTAAAGAAAATACATACCTTTATTGATAACTGAAAGTTACATAACTGTTTTTCTAGGACCTATTACATAATATCCGACTATGGCATACTTCTTAATGAACAGAAAGGTAATAGTAAAACTTCTTCTGTTCGAATACATACCAGCTTTTCAAGTTCCTGAAAACACATGCATTTTAAAATACGTCAACATAAAGTTGGTGAGTCCATAGGTTTTGACTCCATAAAATAATACATTTTCCACATTCAAAAGTATAGTTTTGAAGGTATCATTTTGACTCTCCAACATTTAGTATGTATACTAGATATAATAGTTTACTTATCAATTTAGTGTTATACCTATACATTCCTTAATCCTAAGGTATAAGTTGGGGGAAACTTATACTTAACATTAATACTTGTATACGACAAAGTATAATGTTTCTAACAATTTGCTACCATGAGCCTGTAACCGCTGCTATGACATAATACCTCTGATAGAACACACTCATGATTTACCATGAGAAACAAACACACTCATGATTTACCATGAGAAACAACACCGTACGCTTCATCGACGCCGGAACAATAACAAATAAAAGGATAGTTCATCACTTGCTTTTGGTTGACTGTAGCTAATAGTCACAAGTGGGGTGGTCAACCCGTATACTAATTATACACGACTTCCTCGCTCACACGGGATTAACGGTTACAGTTCAGAGGATTTCCGCTCAGATCCCCAATCTTAGTTGATGAATACAATTACTCATGTAGACTTCGACGACTTCCTATAGCTTTAACAACAAAAGAATTTTCATGTCTAAAACCCTAAGTCACTAGACTATGCTTTTAAACATTACTCCTAACTTCATGACATTTAGGCAGTATAACATCTATATCTTGAAGTAAAACCAGGTTTTATCTTGACCTAAAACCAATAATAACAACATATAATGTTCCTAGTTTTATCTTGACATAAAACTATCAATATCAATACCAAGTTTTATCTTAACATAAAACTAACAATAACAACATATAACATATCCAGTTTTATCTTGACATAAAACTAATAATAGCAACATACTTTATAACTTAACATATAGAACTTCCGAATATAACTTCGGAACTATATCGCACACAACATATATATAGAATCCTAAGTATAACTCAAGATCTACATTAGTAAATTAACATACTGATAAGTTGATAATAGTTGTATATATTCAAAATATTATGCTTAGAACAACTATACCCCGGCTATTATAACTATATATTATCATATAGACATAATAATAACATATATATAATATCTAGCATGCGTTTCCCCCCGAAATATTAGAAAGTGGGGCCGTGAAACTCACCCTAGTAGCGTGATTTTATGTTATCTAAGCAAAAACGATTAGCGTACGAGGTCGTCGGGGCTCGGGATGCAAGAGGGCCTCAGCAAAGGAGAGAAAGAGAAGAAGTTTAGGTGTAAGAATGGCTGAAGTCGGACCTGCTATTTATAGTAATGATTTTAGAACCTCACGTCGTGAGTTTTATAAGGCTCACGTCGTGAGTTTTATAAGGCTCACGTCGTGAGTCCTGCATGTTCATCCCGTAGACTTGCCATTTGCGTCCCTAGCTTCGGAAGGTGGCCATGTGACTCCTCACGTCGTGAAAAACTCCTTGTTCACATTGTGAGTTTGGATCTTATCCCCTCGCAGCCTCGTCACACCTTCTAGATCCGAAATGTGGCGGTTTGAGTCCTCACGTCGTGAGTTTTTATGTTCACGTCGTGAGTTCAGTCAAATTAGGGTTTCTGACAGCGATATCTTCGGAAGGCCATAACTTTTGCATATGAACTCCGTTTTTGACGTTCTTTATATCCACGCATAGGTATTTATGAGTACTACAACTCTCTTTTAGACTTAAATAGCTAATTCTAAGTCTATTTTAAATTCCTCTTATTATAGAGATTTATAGTGTTCGGTTTATCATAACTTCTTCATGCGAAGTCAGATTCAAACATTCTCTATATTTTTGGAATCGTATGGACATATACTTTGAGTTGTATCATAAAGAAGGTTCATATTTGTATTAGAATTTATCATGAACTACATAACACTCTTACCACATTACTAGTTTAACATAATCACATTACATGATTGGCATAATCACATGTGATTGTCTATTGACCTATTTTGACTAGTGTTACAGTTATCCTCACGGTACTCAAGGGTCTAAGGTACCAAGGTCGGCCCTTTGATTTGTTATTTGGAATTGATATTGTTATGGTAGGTTAGATCGGTATCCTGGTAGATGGGATGGTTATATGTTGGTATGCTATGATTAGATCGGTATCCTGGTAGATAGGATGGTTATATGTTGGTATGCTATGATTAGATTGGTATCCTGGTAGATAGGATAGTTATATGTTGGTATGCTATGATTAGATCGGTATCCTGGTAGATAGGATGGTTGTATGTTGGTATGCTATGATTAGATCGGTATCCTGGTAGATAGGATGGGTATATATTGGTATGCTCTGTTAGATCGGTATCCTGGTAGATAGGATGTGGTTATGCTTAGAGGCCCGTAGTTGGTCTGACTGTCTGTATGCTGGTAGGAGATTACTTGTTATATGTGCACATGATTGATTGGTAGTTGAGGGTATTCCATCCCGAGAATGTTAGGACCCTAATATGTTGTCTCTATAGTTTGTTATATGATTATACGATATAGGTGCACATGTTTTATTGGTTGTGGGCATTCCAACCCGATGGTTATGGGCCGAGAGTATTCCATCCTGAGGATGATTGGACTCGTAGCAGGTGGGTATTCCAACCCGATGGTTGTAGGCCGTGAGTATTCCATCCCGATGGTTGATTGGACCCGTAGTATGTTGGCATTCCAACCCAATGGTTGAGGGGCCTGGGGTATTCCATCCCAATGGATGATTGGACCCATAGTATGTTGTTTGTTATTGTATATGTATTGTTGTGTGTATGGGTATTTTGGGGGTAACTCGTTAAGCTTTCGGGCTTACAGTTTCAGTTTATTGTTTCAGGTTCAGCGGATGACCGCGCGAAGGCGAAGGCGTGACCGTACACTTCCTCGATTGATGATTATGATTTCTAGGAACTCTGATGTTTAAACTATTTTGAAAACAAATTATAATGACTGAATGCTTTTAAACGCTTTAAAATGTTTTAAATTGGCTCGAATTTTATGGATGTTACAAGTTGGTATCAGAGCCTTGGTTTGAGTGAATTGGAGGAACACTCGTGTGAATCCAGTCTCAAACTAAGGAAAATGTTTTCAAAATAATTTTCAAATGGTTTTTTTCAAAATAATAAAGGAGGATGCAAGTGTTCGATTAGCCGGTGCCAGTAAGTAGACCCCAAGATACCATACAGTTATTTGATATTGTGATATGTTAGAACAACATGCTAGTACTAGGCTAGGGATCTTCAGGAATTGCATGATAGAATTGCCTGATTATATGATGACTTCTAGCCTAGGGTTTTCTCTATATAAAATTGACATCATTACTGTAGTTGCTTAGTGTATGCATCACGATTGTACATAACTAAGATCTTATAGCCTGAGAATGTTTGGTTTGGCCTTATTTCCTGTTCTTTTCTGATGAAGGGCTTAGGGTAGGATCAGGTATTCAAAAGTCTATAGGGTCCAGCACTATGTATGACTAGCATACACTAGTGCTGCAGGGTTGGTGGAAGTTTCATGGATGGGTGAGTTGTGAGAGGCCAGGAGGCCAGTTATGAGATATTTAGCATTCCTCTAGGAGTGAGGATTGAGCGCTTGCCAGGTTATGTATATAGTTAGGGCGTTGTGGTGATACTTGAGACAAACATGGGTAGGTGTGGAAGGTAGTATGGGCCCGTACTACTGAAAGCACAGGACCCATACGCGTATCAAGGAAGTCACAACCCCTAGGGTTTAGTTGAGAGTTGGTTCCCTGTCATCATATGGGTTATCAGAGATCTTTCTGGTGTATTATCATAATGATGGTTACGAGACGTCTTGAGATCGGATCCGGATCAGGACCGGGAGCTGGCAACCAGGATAGGCCAGTATTATCAGAGGATCGTGTCAGGGAGATCATCCGAGAGGGGGTGATCGAGATTGTTCGAAGACAGATTCCGGAGATGATTGGGTCTATCAAGACCTCCATGGTTGAGTATTTTGATGAGCGCTATGCAGCTATTGCCGAGACGGCTGCCACAACAATTACAATAGTTGTAACGACGACAGGGGGAAGAGCTGGTCGAGCTTTTCAGTACCGGAACTTGTTACTGGACGTATTCTGACGAGCAGAGAGTTATAGTTAATTGGGATCATGGAATGTCCTGTACTCGTTGCATTCCGCGGGTTGAGCGGAAGAGGATGGCACATGAGTTTCTAGATTTGAGGCTTGGGGGTTTGCTCGAGGCCGGAATGTGAGTCGCATGGACTCCAGAAAAGAGTGATGATTATGTTCAACTGGGGTTTTGCAGCGGGAAGTGGAATGGTTAACTGATGGTTTGGACTGTCGTTTTATAGGGCAAGGATTGTGCCCTTTCAGTTTTTCGAGCTCGAGGGAGTAAGCAGGCTTGTGACCCCAGGATCAGGTTGTATTCCAGTTCGGGGTCAGTTAGTCGCAGGGGTTGGCGACATTATTTCAACGCTGGTGAGCGCAGGTGGGTCGATGTGGCAAAAGTATTTTGTGAAGTTCGGTTTGTCTTGGGTCTTTTGTATCGGGCGGTAAGGATTGGTTGTGCGATCTATTGCACTTTTGGGACTGTAGACTGTGTCTTGGGAGTAGTTTGTAGCCTGATTTAGGGCAGAGGTTGCTTCAACTACTGCAGTTCAGCTGTGGATGACTGAGCTGGTGAGTGAGTTAGGGTGTGAGACCCTGAATGATATGATTTCTAGAGCCCGAGAGCGGGAGATTTGTTTGGAGAAGTTTGGAAAGAAGGGTATTATATAGGAGGTCTACGGACAGGGTCCCACAGGATGGTTATTCAACATGGTCAAGATTCGGTGGTTTTAGTAATCGTTATTGATCGGCGGGTGAGGGCGCCAAGGGAAGTAGCTCGTGGCTGAGATATTAGTTGGAGTATCTGTCTTTTGGTCCTCAAGATTTGAGTGTGGGATCTTTCAGGCATTAGTGATTGTCGGTTTCACTGGGATTCAGGAAGTGTTCATCTGGTTCTTAGAAGTGTGTGATCAATTGGGATTGGCTAGTAATGGAGCGCTAGTTAGAAAGAGTTGGTTGTCATCGGATCGATTGTTGGATGTGAGAAGGATTGGGAATTCTCCAATTGTCATGGATTATGAAGGCTTAGTCGAATCTAAGTGGGGGAGAGTTACACCGGGATGCAGAAGCGGGAGAGGTTTTGAAACGGGATAAGTTACACAACTCGACAAGGAGAATGGAGGCCCCAGTGGCTGGTTGGTTTGAGGGTTGTGTTGGTTGGGGGTTCGGTGAAACTCCCCAGCATAAGAAACACGTCTTCTTGGTGCTTGATAGCAAAAGTTGGGGAACCAGGTTGGAGTGCTAGTCATGTATTGAGTTCAGTTCGAGTTTTTGGTCGAGAGTGTGCTCGACTCTGAGGGTTTTTGGATTGATAGATGGAGGGATTTGTTAGCTGCCAGGGCTCAACAATGCATTCAGCACGGGTGTGCGAGTTATTTAGCATATGTGGTTGACACGCGAGTCAGGGTATAGACCACGGATTTCCAAGAGGGTGGACGATCGACATGAGGCCTAGGGTTAGGCCGGGGTTAGATTCCACGAAATGGATCAGGAGTTCAGAACCCCAAGTGGGTGAGAACAATCTGCATGGGAAAGATCACCAGGAGGGGTGATCCAGGGAGATGCTCAACAATTTAGAGCGGTCCAGACAGACTGAAGGCCTGGCGAGGCGGTTCAGTCATGCTGAAGACTTTGTATGGGTTTTGATAGTTATATGTTCAGGTTCTGAGTATGTATGTGTTATGGGGTAGCAACTTGTTCTACAAGTGGATAGTGTAGGGTGAGGTTTCAGCACTGTGACACTTGTGAGTGTTGTGAAGGACATTGATTAGGCCTTCTTGGGCAATGGAGGAGGTGAGTACCTCCAAGATGGAGTGCTGGATATCTGAAGTGACGACAAAAGTGTCAATAAGTTATCGGGAGCATTCCAGTCATGAGGTGAGGGCCGTAAGGGGGCATACCAGACTCATGATGTGGGCTCAGAGGTAATCCAGACCTATGCTGAGGAACGTGTAAGGGTATTCCAGTCATAGGCTGTGGGCATAGAGATTGTGTTGGTTATGTCTCTGGTAGGAGCGCGTTCGGATTGGATGTGTTGTTGAGATTCGGGGGAGTTGCACTCGGTTGTGACGAATCAGAGGATTGTGGATGAGACGCCAGGGGTAGATCCTGGGATCTCAAGATATGAGTAGACCTGAGTTATGTTCGTAGAGGTATTCCAATCTAAGGAATTCCATCCTGAGGATGATCGGGCCCTATGATTGATTGGACCTGATATGTTTGGTATTCCAACCCGAGGGTTGACTGGGCCAAACATGCGTATGATACGAGGGTATTCCATCCTAGGGATGACTGGACCCGTCGTAGGCATGCCTGGTATTCCAGCCCGAGGCTGATTGGGCCAGGTATAAGTGTTCGTACTTGTTATCTTGTTGGTTATGTATGATATTTTTGGAGCTGAAGGACGTATTATCCTGACAGCACAAAGGGGTTCCCTTCAGGAAGAGGGAAAGTTAGGTCTCCGATATTTTGGATCATCAGTATTTTGTCAGGTTGGCAAAGTGGCATGTAGGATGGACCTTTTGAAAAGGTTCGGTTGGATTCGCATCGCTTTTCATGTTTGGCAGCTGCAAAGGTGCATATTAGATGAGTAGTCGATTGTATCACTGGGTGATGTTTAGGTCGGAGAGCACTTGAACTATGTAGGGAAACCAGTGGTAGCATCGGAAAGGATCCTAGTAGACTTGAGAGCCAGAGTCCCAGATGCGGGAGCATTATCGTGAATGGTTCGCTGCAGCAGGCTTCGAGGACGAAGCCTAGTTTAAGTGGGGGGAATTGTAACATCCCAATATTGTCATTTATGGTCCCTGGGGATAGAAGGATGAAGCCATGAGAGCCTAAGGGCTAAATTGTAATTTTGGGACTAGGAGGAGTACGTTGCGCGTATATAAGGGTACGCTGAGCGTACTAGGGCGCGCCCTAGTACGCTGGGCGTACTCATAACAGAAGGAAACCCTAATATCTCGGGTTGGGGGCTATATAAACATCCTTATGGCTCATTTTCTCTCCCCCTTCTCAGCCTCCATCTTCCAGAAACGTCCCCAAACCCTAGTTCTTGTGTGTGAGAGTGAGTTGGTGGGTATTTTGAGCTCTTGGAGGTGAAGCCATTGCCACAAATAGTTGAAGAAGGAGATTGGCTTGTAGATCTGAAGTTGTCTTGTGCCCTAGAAGCTCTAGAAGGTAAAAAGCTTCAGACTTTATGCTTGTAGGTCATAGATCTAGCCTTTCTAGCATTATGGAACCATTTCTTGTCCTAAAAACCCCAGTATGGTGCATGATGCATTTTGGACGAGATAAGTTGTCCTTTCTGGACCTTGAAGAGGTCTTAAGTGATAAAAATGAGGTCCCAATGGCTTAAGATGTCCTATGGACGTAGTAGAAGGGTCTTAATGGATTAAGACCTTGGATTAAGAGCTTTTTGGACGTCCAAAGTGATAAAGTCTGAGACTTTATGAGTCCTAGGCACATTTGGTCACTGGATCTGGAATTTGGGCTTAAGTGCTTAAGCCATTAAGCACTTATTAGGGTTTTGGTGAAACCCTGCGTACGCCTAACGTAAGGTTCTGTACGCCCAACGTACTGGGTCAATGACCTTGTTTTCCAGTCAATGCGAGACTCGTGTACGCCCCATGTAGCCTTAGGGTACGCCCAGCGTATGCCTTCTGTGGACTTTTAGTGACTTGGGCTTTGGGTTTGGGCTACTTTTGGGCTAGTAAGGTTTGGGCCTTGCTGTACTTTCTGAGTAGATATGTTTTGGACCAGTTTTGGTGATAGTGGATCATGGTGTTAAGCCCAATAAGGAAGTTGGGCCCAATTTAGTAAATTGGGCCAATAATGTTCCTTGCATACAGACTTTCAAGGTTATGGACTTGGCATTGGACCTTAGCCCAATAAAGAGAGTGGGCATGATGGATTGTGTGAAGCCTTAGTCAAGATTGTTATGTTGTGTAATGACTTGGTATTTATTATGTGGATAGTTCGGGATTTTGGTGAGGCGATGATTCGGGAGTTCGATTCTTCACTTCAGATCGGCATTGCAAGGTGAGTTATCCTCACGGTACTCAAGGGTCTAAGGCACCAAGGTCGGCCCTTTGATTTGTTATTTTAAATTGACACTGTTATGACATGTTAGATCGGTATCTAGGTAGATGGCATGGTTATATGTTGGTATTCTATGATTAGATCGGTATCCTGGTAGATAGGATGGTTATATGTTGGTATGCTATGATTATATCGGTATCCTGGTAGATAGGATGGTTATATGTTGGTATGCTATGATTAGATCGATATCCTGGTAGATAGGATGGTTGTATGTTGGTATGCTATGATTAGATCGGTATCATGGTAGATAGGATGGGTATATGTTGGTATGCTCTGTTAGATCGGAATCCTGGTAGATAGGATGTGGTTATGCTTAGAGGCCTGTAGTTAGTTTGACTGTTTGTATGCTGGTAGGAGATTACCTGTTATATGTGTACACGATTGATTGGTAGTTGAGGGTATTCCATCCCGAGGATTATAGGACCCTAGTATGTTGTCTCTATAGTTTGTTATATGATTATCTGATATAGGTGCACATGTTTGATTGGTTGTGGGCATTCCAACCCGATGGTTGTGGGCCGAGAGTATTCCATCCCGATGATGATTGGACTCGTAGCAGGTGGGTGTTTCAACCCGATGGTTGTGGGCCGTGAGTATTCCATCCCGAGGATGATTGGACTCATAGTATATAGACATTCCAACCCGCTGGTTGTGGGTCTGGGGTATTCCATCCCGATGGATGATTGGACCCATAGTATCTGTTATATATGTATTATGTGTGGGCATTCCAACGTCATGGTTGTGGGCCGAGAGTATTCCATCCCAAGGATGATTGGACTCATAGCAGGTGGGTATTCCAACCCGATGGTTATGGGCCTGGGGTATTCCAACCCGATGATTGATTGGATCCATAGTATGTTGGCATTCCAACCCGATGGTTGAGGGGCCTGGGGTATTCCATCACGATGGATGTTTGGACCCATAGTATGCTATTTGTTATTGTATGTGTATTGTTGTGTGTATGGGTATTTTGGGGGTAACTCACTAAGCTTTCGGGCGTACAGTTTCAGGTTCAGCGGATGACCGCGGGAAGGCGAAGGCGTGACCGTACACTTCCTCAATTGATGATTATGATTTCTGGGAACTCTGATGTTTAAACTATTTTGAAAACAAATTGTAATGACTGAATGCTTTTAAGTGATTTAAAAAGTTTTAAATTGGCTTGAATTTTATGGATGTTACAGAATTTGTTTAAGCTCTTATGACCATGTGATGTTTATTGTTTTAGGCTCGGCGAAAATGGGAAGGAATAGAAGGAGATTGGCGAGCACGAGAGCTTATAGTGGACTGTTGATACCTAGGGCCTGTAGAGGGGGATGGTTGAGGCGTAGATGGTGGGGAAGAATTAGGGAGAGGAATAGCTGAAGGTGTATTTGGAGTAGTTGAGCAAGAGGGTGTGGGTGGGATTTGGAATACAAGAGTTGGGCCAATGTCGACGAAATTTGACTGGGCGGAAGATATAGTAAAAGATGGTGGGTTGGGAGGCTGTGAATAAGGAAATATTTCTTTATTGAAGATCACATGACGGGCAATGTACATTCTTTTGGATGAGGGATGATAGCACATGCAACCTTTATGGGTGGTGCTGTAGCCAATGAAAATACAAGGAAGTGAGCGGAAGTCACTTTATGTTGATTATAGGAACGTAAAAATGGATAGCATAAGCACCCAAAAGTTTTAAGAGATGTATAATCAGGAATCTTAGAATAAAGTTTTTGGTATGGGGACAAGTAATTTAGAACAGGTGTAATGGTCCGATTGTGAAGGTATGTAGCAGTTTTAAAGGCATGTTCCCAAAATTCATGTGGAAGAGAGGATTGGGCTAAAAGTGTAGGACCTTTTTCAATGATGATGCGATTTCGGCGTTCAACTGCACCATTTTGCTCATGTGTGTGAGGGCATGAGACACGATGGATGATTCCATGAGTGTTCAAGAAATTTGAAACATTTCGATACTCACCACCGAATCGGTTTTTAAGCTTTTGATGGTACGGTTGAATTGAGTTTGAATCATGGTTCGAAATTGAATAAAGGTATCAAAAACTTGAGATTTATGGGACAGAAAATATATCTATACGAATTTGGTACAATCATCCACAAATAACACAAAATATCATTTTCCATTTATTGAAAAATGGGGGGATGGTCCCCAAACATCTGAATACATTAATTCAAAAGGTTGCAAAGAGGAAACATGTTTGTGAGTAAAAGGAAACCGATGACTCTTGCCTAACTGACAAGATTCGCAAACATTAGGAAATTGTTGAGAAGAAATAGGAAGTTTATAAACTAGACAAAATTCGTCTAAGTAACGGAGCAGGAGGGTGAGCTAGCCGTTTGTGCCATCCATGGAGAGTGGTGCGAACTCCAGAAAGGGCCATGGTGCAGTTGACTTTATTGGTGAGGTGAGGGATGTGATACAGGCCCTGATCAACATCCCATTGAAGGAGTGTGTGTCCCCTGCAAATACTTGACAGTATAGTGAGAAGACGAGAACTCCATATACACATTATTATCAGATGTTAGTCTTGAGACACTAATGAGATTCTTAGTGAGAAGAGGGACCACAAGGACAGATGGCAAGCTAAGTTTATGCAAGTATGATGAACGGAGATGAGAAATATGAAGGTCATTACCATTGCCAACTTGCAGCTTGTCGGTCCCATTGTATGGCTCAGTGATTTGAAGCTTCTGAATGTCAGGTGTAACATAATCTGTTGCACCTGTGTCAAAGTACCAGGCTGGATCAGCAACAGAAGATGGACTGTGATTTTGAACGAAGTTGGCTTGGTGAGAATTAGACCGAGGATTGGGTCTTCTGGAAGGATAATCTGTTTGGTTGGTGCGCTGCCAACGGTCAATTGCTTCATGTCCCGGTTTGTTGCATAACCGGCACTAAGGACGTGAGTGTTTGTGATTGTCATTGGATCGATTTCCATGGGCCGGTGAAGAGGAGAAATTTGAGTTGGAGGTAGGCCTTTGTGAACGATTTACGTTGAGTGCAAGTGTATTGGTGACAACAGGTGACGATGCTGGGTTTTGGGCAGCCTGACGAGTGATTTACTGTTCCAAGCGGAACTCTTCTTGAAGCAACATACCCACCAATTCATCAACAGAGTCATCATCGTTATGAATCATGTAAGAATAAATAAAAGGGCCATAAGAAGAATCAAGACTCGTAAGGATATGTCCAATTAGGTCTTCATTGGATATTGGGTATGAATTCTTAGCAAGAGAGTCGGCTATGGCCTGTTTATGCTCGACATACTCAAGAATAGAGGATGAGCCCTTTGAAATTGAATGAAGATCGGCCTTCATAGTCATGTGACGAGCCTTAGTTTGGGCATGAAATGTCTTGTAGATGGCTAACCAGGCTTGTTGAGAGGACGAGCACCTAGCGACGATTGCAAGAGCCTTCTCCAAGAGGTTAGACTTGATCTAGAGAAGTACAAAACTGTCACACTTCTTCCATAGAGTGTACTCGGATTGGGATTGGAAATGGTAATCCCTTCGGCGCTGGTGGTAGAAATTGTTGCAGCAGGAGGAGTGGGAGAGAGAACGAAGTCAACTAGGTCGAAGGTGGTTAGGGCAGAGAGGATTGTGGAACGCCACAACGAGTAATTTTCCCTTTCGAGCTTGATACTGATCGAAGGGATCTGGAAATTAAGGGGGGCTGAGTTGGTAGCGAGGCCAAGAAGAAGAGAGTTGTTAGCCATGGAAGATTGATTCGAGAGGTTTTTGGTGGGGCTCTGATACCTTAGAGGTGCACAGAAGAATTGTATATATTCACTGCATTCAATACATGAGATACATGGGTATTTATATAAAGAGATTACAACTGAAACCTACATATACGGGATACAGTACATACGAAACTTGAGTAGACCAGGTCTACATGAATACACATGTGTTAAATGATTTTTGACCGTTATTAACCTGCAACATGTTAGAAATTGGGGTATAGTAAGTCTTGGAATTATGAGAATTGTGTAAAACACTTTCAGATTAAAGCATTTGGGTGGTACTCCCAATATTCTTTAATCGGATAAGACTCAGAGAGACAAGCATTTAGAATGTTTTGATGATAGTTTCGTATGTACCAGAAATGAGACCAAAACCGACTTTATGATCTTTGTCTGAAAACTGTCATATGACAGTTTCAAACTGTCATAAAACTATAAAACTGACATAAAAACGGAAGTTTGGATAAGGGTCAAACAATGGTCAATTCTCTGAAAATTTGACCCCAGCCAGGGGCTGCTGCCCCTTGGACCCCACTCCCAGGGGCACTGCCCCCGAACCCCCGTTCGTTTAGAGGCTTCGCCCCTAAATGACAGTGTACTTTGAAAACTTGATCAAACTTAAACAAGTGTGTACTCCACACCTTCCTTACTTGTTTAATATTTATCAAGATCACTTTTGGTCAACAAAGTAATCCCATTACACTTAAATAATATTGATGATAACAAATCACCAACACAACAGACACAACTACTTGAGAAGATGATTAATAGAATGTAAAAAACATAGAAAAATGATTTTGTATTGTATGTTAAAGCTAATAAAAGACAAATTCACTTTCTCCAATCATCTTTTCAGCTGAAACCTTCAAAGAATCCCATATACATTGATGTTTCCCAGTAGGAAGCAAAAACAGTTTCAGGCTTTTATAATGCAATCTGTAAAGGAGCATGTTAAGGTCTGTATTATCATAGATTACCCTGTTATATAAACCTTCAAAATTCCTGTTTGTTCTTATTATATATAATTTAAGGAAACACTGAAATAAATGGAAATGTCTCTTAACTTTTATCTATAATAACAACATATTTACAATTTTCTACTTATTATATAGCTACTTTCAACCTGAAACCTCTAAAGATGTAAGTATTACCAAAACCTTTTTCATAATACAATAAAGGTTGTAGTCAACACACATATGAGATGTGATTCTTAACTGCAATCTCATTGCAAACTGGAATACAATTTGGGTTGATGCACAATAACTCAAAGCAATTAGCTTAAATCATAATTCTAAATACAAAGCATTAAGCTCCAAGACTAAAAAACCTAAGTACAAGAATAATTCTTGATGATGGTTAACATTTTGAGGCAAACAACAGATTTGATCCATGTGAGAGGATGTTAGTATACACGAGCCTTTGGTGGGAAAGTATCGACCCCATCATCAAAAGTATTCATGTGATTTCAATCTCTACATATTAGAACATTGTACTTTCAAAATCTACCCAATTATAGCATTATACTATCATTTTTTTTACCAGAGCCTTATAGTTAAAAATCTACCCATCTATATCATTGTACTTCATATTTTTATTCACTGGAACGTTATACTTTAAAATCTACCCAACTATGGCATTATACTTTGGGTAAATTACATGGATGGTCTCTATGATTTAGGGTAATCTGCATGTTTGGTCCCTAACAATTTTTTTTAACTCGGACTGTCCCTAATTTATATTTTTTTTAAACGCTTGGTAGAGATGGCAACGGGGGCGGGTTTTACAGGGGACCCCAATCCCCATCCCCATCCCCGAATCCTCATTCCAATCCCCATCTACCATATTTAAATATATACATGAGAAATCAAGTAAAAAAAATTATCAGAGTGATATTTGAGGTAAAATAGATGAACAAAATACAAAAAAATTATACATGAGTTTAAATAAGATAAAAAGAAAAACAAAGTATAATTTCAACCAAGTAATTACTAATGAGTTAGGTTACTTGGATAAAATTCTATGTATTGTAAATTGTACTATAAATATATGTTTTGTATTACTTTTATATATTAATATATATCGGGGGCGGGTCCAGGGTCGGGGATTAGGGGTATCCCCATCCCTATCCCCGGTCAACTTGGGGATTCCCCGGTCAAAACGGGTGCGGGTTTCGGGTTCCCCATCGGGTATGGGGCTTTTTGCCATCCCTAACGCTTGGTTCCTATGCGTTCTAAAAAGACTATTTTACCCTTAATAATTTATTATTTATTATTTTACCTTTTTATATTAATAAGATATTAAAAAATAAAAAAAATTAAAAGAAACCCTAAAACCCTAAGCAACACCTCCCCAACCCCTCTTTGGCTCCTTGTTCACCCCTCGTCTTCCATCATCACCATTCACCAGCTGTATCACCGGTCAGCTGAATCTTCAGTGACCCCAACAACGTCATACATGGCTGGTGAACCTTTCATCTCTTCCCTCTCTTCACTCGTGGGATTAACCTATCTCTGTACTCCGCCTCTATTTATTTCACTTGAAAGCAGACGACACCTAAAACTCCAATTGTCTCACTTTCATTTTCCGCCACCATCATCTATTGCCAGTGCCACCAGAGAAGGCGGAGGTGAAGCATACACTCGAATCTGACGAGACAATATAAACTTGAGCATTGGCCTCTTTCTCTGTCTCAGACTGTAAAGCATGCTATTGAACCAGAAGTGACAAATACAATAGATTTCATGATTGATTTCAGTTCCGGCGCCCAAATCGACACTACAACACCGGTTAGGTTTGATTTCTGGTTCAATTTTCAGTTTAAGGTTTTATAAGGTTTGATTGAGTTCCAGGTTTGAATTAATTTTCACATTCAATTTTTGGTTTAATTTCAGTTTCAAGTTTGAATTCAAATTTGATCTTGAGTTTTGGGTTTGATTTCAGTTTCAGATTCGGTTTTAGTTTCAGTTTTAGGTTTGCATCCTAGATCAATTTAAGGTTCAAGTTCCATTGATTTGGGTGACTACTAGAATATGCTTCATTATAGCTGGAGAAGACAGTCATGTGGGAGGTGGAGGTGCAACCGGAGAAGACAATGTCAATGTTTGAGATTTTCCGCGACTGAGCACAAGGAGGGAAGGGAAGGTAGGGGATGAGGGTTGGGTGATGTATGTTCTTGAATCAGACAAATTCTTTTTAATTAATATTTTTTTAATTAACTGATAATTTAAAATAGGTAATAGAAATCAGTAAGGATAAATCAGTCTTTTTAGAACGGTCAGGGGCAAGCGTGCAAGAAATATATAAATTAGGGACGGTCCGAGTTAAAAAAAGTTGTTAGGGACAAGCACGCACACAGATTACCCTAAACCACAGGGACCATCCGTGTAATTTACCCCTATACTTTTAAGTTTTTCTCATTATAACATTATACTTTGAAAAATCTACCCAGCCATGGCATTGTACTTTTAACTTTTTCTCATTAGAGTATTTTACTTTGAAAAATCCACCCAACTATAGCATTGTACTTTGAAGTTTCAGTTTTTTTCTTATTAGAACATTATACTTTAACAAATCTACCCAATAAAAGAAGTGAAATTGCTTTGTATCCTAATGCCACTGCTATAAATGGATATATATTTTGTAGTACAATGCTGTAACACAGGAAGAAATGAAAGTAGGATGCTATGATAAACAAACAAACAAAAGTATGTTGCTATTTCATGCATTTAACCCCATTCATATATACAACATGTGCTTGTATATAAAAGAGACAGAGAAATTTACCCCAAGTTTGTGTTTCATCAATTTCTCAGCATCTCTTTTCTGCAAAACCATTGAATTTAAGTGTTCATGAGAAAAGATCAAGAGAAGAGAATGAAACTAAGATGAACGTGCTATAACAAACACCAAATTAATTTCAACCAGAGGGTGGTAATCTTTTCTAAGATTTGCTTTGAATTCATTGGTTTTTCCATTACATTTGAGGGAATCTTTTCCAATCCAGCCAGATTTTGAAAATGAAAAAAAAAGGCCAAAAGTTGAAACATGTTTACACAAATAAAGAAACTTTTAAGCTCGTCGACATATTTCATCGCTAAAGTAGCCACAAACGCTTTTTGAGATATGCAACTGGCACCTGAAGTAGTTGATTGGTTCAACAAATAAGAATTGAGTCATTATTCAACAAAAGATTATATAAAAGGCAAGGTTATTGCTAAAGTAGTTTTTAATTATAAGTCGTTAGCAATGAACAATTAATTAATTTCCACATGGTTATAAATTTTAATTGATTTAAAGTTACTGGCTAGTATACTATGTTAAGGGCAGGGGTAAAATGATCATTTACCCTCATTTGGACGGTTGTAAAAAAGAAACGTTCTTTGTTCATACTCTCCTTACGCAGACATAAATTTGAGAAATGAGAATGACCGTTTACAATCATTCAGTCGAAAAAAGAAAAAATTTATTTAGACGTAAGGGTAAAATGGTCATTCACTCCCATTCAGTAAAAAAAACAATCTTTCTTCATACAATACTTTCTCCAAATCCAAATGCAAGGATAAAATGATTAATTACTCTCATATAGAGAAATAGAAAATTTCACGTGTCATGTCAAAGACAACTTATCAGGAGCATCACGAGACATATGAAAAGAGTTTGGTTAAATAATAAACTTAAACTATTAAATATTAACGATGGTCGATCGCAGTTAGTGCATCTATTGTTTTCATTTTCTTTATTTGTTTAGTAAATAATAACTTAATATCAACCGTTATTATAAAAAAATTGTATTAATATAATTATAATATACTATTTGAAAAAATAAAAATTTGATTTAGCATGTTGAACTAACAACTGAATTGAGAAAGTCAAGAAAACATTAACTTTTTTACAAATTTGAGTTCGTTTCTTTCCTCTTTCCATTTCAAATACTATTTATACATACAACACTTTATCTAGATCAAGTTATATGCAACTTTTAATAATAAGAGAAGAAAGCAAAAACATACTTACAAGTCCAGGTGAACACTTTTTTATAGCTCTGAAAATGTCTGAAATACCATCACTATTCCCATGAGGGAACTAGTTGTATATGTATCTATGTCATGGAGGGAACGAAACAAAATACTAAATGGCTGCAAGAGTACTCAATTCCTTCACCACTTGATGTCTGATTCAAATTGGGCATCGGCTATAACAAAACAGAGTATAAATAATGAATTTTGTTTTAAGCATTCATTTTGTTAAAAAATAATATAAACAGGAATAATAAAATTAATAATAAATTACTTTTTACCTTTTTCAAAAGGAAAATCACTGAAAAAACAGATGAGTTTGCTTCTGTTTGCAAACAGCACATTCACAATTTCTGGTGGCTTTTTTCTGGTTAGTAGGGAACGGCTATTCCAAAAAAAAAAAACACATATTTTTAAAAACAAATATTTGTATAGGAATTAAAAAGTTGAATATTTGTTATATATGTGTATTACCTTGAACAAATGGAAGGCTTCTAGCTGCATGATATTGTTTGAATCCTACAGTGGAAGAAAAATGGTCAAATATTAAAAAAAAAATATATAAATGTAATAATAATATAGGACGTAATAAATAAATATGTTATGAACCGGACTTATAAGAACAAATTCAATAACATAAAAAAAGCAACCAACAGCTTCAAATATTGATTGATGACCTCAAATAAACCCAAAAGATTACAAGAACAAATGATAGGTCAGCAGATTCGAGATAGCTACTCTCCCAAGGAATAAATTCCAGATTTCACAAAAAGATTGATGCCTCACTCCCCATTCTCACTACCTTTTATACTATCTGACCTAACAAACTAAATAATATAAAATACCTAAATTGCCCCTGAACTAATGAGATTCTCTTTATTTATTGAATTTTCCATATTACCCTTATCTAGCCTATGTGACATAAGTTGATGCATAATGATACCCTCCGAAGATTCATGATAATTCTCATGTTGTCCAATGAGTAAACATATCAAACCATCACAGGGGTATTTGAACGATCCAATAACATTGCTCTTAGCAGCTAAAACATTTTTGTAGACTCTCAGTTTACAATTCAAGAGAATAAAATAAATAAATAAAAAACAATACTAATATAGAAATAAACAATAAATAACCTTCACATCATTTCGTCTAATAATGTAGTTGGGAGATTACACCAATGAGTTGTACTCCTAGAAGAACTGCATCAAAAAAGTATAATTAATAGAAAAAATTGAGCCAAGCGTTGACATATTTTCATTGGAGGGTTGTTGATCTAACAGAATCTTGGAAATTGAATTTGCAAATGTAGTTCAATTAATCAGTTCTTTAATGTCTTCAATTACCAAAATTAGTTCATACGCAATTGTAGGTGATATATCCACAACTTTTTTATAGCATTCATAAGCTACTAATGTATTTCCAAATGATTCATGCTCAATAGCACGGGCAAGATTTTCCTTTCATGACCTGTGCAACAAAATAAAAATTAAAAAAATATATAAATATGAAATTAGCTGATTTGTTTAGGGAAAATCACAAATAGAAACACACTTATTGAGTTACTCTCTCTACCAGTGTAGGAAATTTACTTAAGTTTATATGTATGGCAACAATGTAACTATGTTTTTTGATAGATAATAGCAATGTACTTTAATGAATAGTAACTGAATTGTTATTATGTGTAACAAAATATAAGTAGGTTGCTATATTGGACTACATATTGCCATTGTGATAAAAACATGTAAGTAGGTTGTTATTACGGGTAAAAAAATTAAGTACATTGCCTATATTGGTTAAAATATGAAGTATGTTATTTCTTGCAATCTGATCTAGATGCATTGATTTCCACAACTGACACCAATTACACTTTAGGAGTTCATCCTTAACTTTTAATCCGTTATGGATTCTAAACTCTCAACTTTTTTTTTCTGAAAATACAAAGAACCACATTAAATTTATTAATCAATAATACTACAAATTTATATGATAGAGTGTAGAAATTGTCAAATGAAAAATAGTACCTAGCACGCTTAATCTTCTGCTCATTCTTCATTGGTAAATGACCTCCATCAAAGACTAAAATAGGTTTAACACCATAATGTCACAACAAATTGACTCGATGCATACAAAAATCAACATGCCTAAAAGATTAAGAACACATAAGTCAGATGGGAATCTATAAAATCAATCACGAAATAATTTTAAGAGATTTCAGATGTTTCAACATACAAATGCTATCCGGAAGACGTTCAATATCTGTATCCGAAAATGTAGCTTCTCCAAACATTTTAACTGGCCAAGATTTTATGGTAAGTTCTTCCTGGCAATAATTTCTACTAAGATCTAGATTCCTGAGTGTAACATCCAAAAATTCATGAAAACTTTAAATTTTTAAAACCATCCCACAAACCATCATTGTTTACAATTTAGTTTTCAACACATGTTTAATATCAACATTTTCCCAAAATCATAAATTAAAACACGAGGAGGTGCTCGATCACGCCTTCGCCTTCCTGCGATCATCTGAGGTACCTGAAACATAACCCAAAACTGTAAGCCCAAAGCTCAGTGAGTTTTCCCCAAAATACCACAACACAAAACCAAAATAATAACAATAAACAACATGCATACAGAGCATTCAGTCTAACTGGAACACCCCACCGGCCTATAGTCTACCTGGTACGCTCACAGAATCTTCAGTATGATTGGTACGCCACATCGGGCCTTCAGCCATCTGGACCGTTCTCCGGGTCTTCGACCTGAGTACGCCCTACTGGCCTTCAGTCTATCCAGGATGCTCTGGGTCTGTTGGCCTTCAACACAAAGCAGGTCCGCCTAAACCCAACCACTCATACACCGTGTCCACACACACACACACATATATATATATATATATATATATATATATATATATATATATAACAAATAATCATACACTTAACTAGCCAATAACAAACACAGACAGATGTTACAGATCACTAAGTATAGCATCATCCTATCTACCCGGATACAGATCTAACAGATCACTACGATACTCAATCATGCAATAATCAGGATAATAATCCAAAAAAGCCGGCCTTGGTGCCATCGACCCAAAAGTACAGTGAGGAACACTCACCTCAATCCGCTGATAAACAATTGAATAAATCTCTGGTTGCTGGTCCGGAAAATCCCAGTGCTAACAAAGTCAAAACAACACCCAATCAGAAATTGGGTTCCAATCTATAACCATAAATCCATATTTGGGGTAAAAGATCATTTTACCCCTAACCTAGTTTGGTCCAAGAATAAGGCCCAAACTCACAATCTGAACGGCCCAAAGGCCAATTAATCAACCAAGGCTCAAATATGGCCCAATTTTCCAAATTGGGCCCAAACCCATTACATGGGCCTTACCCTAAAGCCCAACGCTTCTTCCTAGTCCAAAACACTTGTACTCAGATGACCCGTTAATAGAGGTGGCAATCGTGTCGTGTCGTGTCGGGTTCGTGTCGTGTCGAAACACTAAATGGGTTGAAAGTGCTTGACCCTAACCCGACCCATTTAATTAACGTGTCGTGTCGTGTCAACCCGTTTATTTTCGTGTCGAGTTCGTGTCGGGTTTCGGGTTAGGGCTATACCTTGAAATATGTCGTGTCATGTGAGGTTAAAAGATTGAGCATGTTGAAAGAGTAGGAGTTGGGTAGGCGGAAAGGAAAAACTAATAGTTTGGAGGCAGAATAGATGAAGTCATAGCAAGTTCAGATGACAAAATTAAAAGAGTGGGAGTTGGGGATGCGGATGACAAGGTCGTGAGGATATGAGAGTGGTGAAAGAGACTGGGTAGTTTGGGAGAGAATGGAAAAACTGAAATTAAGTCTTGATCTAGACGGCTAAGTCATTTAAACATTACAAAACCACTCAATTCGAAGGTTTTCTTTTACTTATGGTTTTGGTTTTGTATCTTTATAGTTTATTTAAATAATACAAAATACTTGCATATAAATAAACAGGTCATTTTCGAGTCATATTCGAGTTGAAATTCTCAACCCTAACCTTACCCGTTTAATTTTCGTGTCGTGTCGTGTCAACCTGTTTATTTAAACGGGTTGAAATATCTTACCCAAACCCGTTTATTTCGTGTCGGGTTCGTGTCGGGTTTCGTGTCGTGTCAATTTTTGCCACCTCTACCCGTTAATAACTCAACACCCAAGCTTAAAAGAAAGCCCAAAATGCAAAATCTCATCTGACTGAGTACGCTAAGCGTACGCCCACGAAACCCAGTACGCCCCGCAACCAATCCTAGAAAACATCTTAATTCCTTAAGACCTTAGTCCAAACTTCCAGATCTGATTCAAAGAGACTTCTTAAGTCATAAAGTTCCTGTGTTTATGACTTAGCATGACTTAATGAGACCCAAATCAAAACCCTAAGTCCCAAGCTTCACCAAAAGACTACCAAATCATGCATGGAAGGTTTATACTCATCAAGATCCAAACTTTATGACTCTATAACCCCAACAAAGGCCAAATATGAAGCTCAAAGGTTCTGGAGTAACTTCTACTCATAAGAACCACCACAAAGGGACCAAAAATCACCACAAAGTGCTACCTAGCTAGATCTACAAGAAATAGTTGTCAAGGTTGAGACTTTATACCTCCAGAAGTTAGATCTAAGTGAACAAAATCTAGATCCAAAAGCTCCAAGTCAAGCAATGACTCTTCAAGAAGTTCATTCATCCTCCTCAAGCACCAAAAGCACACATAAATCATTTTGAAGCTCAAGAATCACTCAAATGGGGGCTAAGGATCGATTTCTAGGGTTTAGAGGAATGGAGACTGAATATATTAGGGTTAGGTTATGAGATAAAGAGCTTAAATAGGGTCCAAGACTCTAAAATAGGGTTTGGGTCTGATTGGAGTACGCCCAGTGTACTTTTGGTATGCCCAGTGTACTCCTTAGAGCATCAGCGATCATACTGCTCGGTACCTATCAGAAAAAGGGAATGGTGAATAAAAATTAAAAAAGTCCTCATTGGTTGCATCTACCTATATAAAAAATATGGTTATATGCATGAACTAGCAACATACGTTCATTTATATATTTATTAAAGTATCCTACTATCATGTATTCCTGTTAATTGTACTTTGAAATCTAACCATTTATAGTAATATCATCAAAATACAAATAATATTTCACTTCTATAACATCAAATCAAAACACTGTTTATGGTACTTGTAACAGGTGCGGTATTGGTCATGTCCCATCCCAATGTCCAAATCGTGACCCAACCACTATTCGAGCGAGACAACAACCATCTGCAAATTTTATAGATTACCGCTCACAAACATCCACTACTTGGCTTCCGGATACCGGTTCAAGTAATCATGTCACTCCGGATCTCTCGAGCTTTGATCATTCGGAGGCATACCATGGTGATGATAATGTTCATGTTGGCAACGGTAAAGGTTTACCCATTCTCCATATTGGCTCCTCACAGTTTCACTCTCCAAATAAAACCTTTTCCCTTAAACATATACTTCATGTCCCAGAAATTAAAAAAAACCTTCTATCTGTTCAAAAGTTTTGTCATGATAACAATGTTTATTTTGAATTTCACTCTTCTTTTTTTGATGTGAAGGACGAGATTACTCACACTATCTTCCTCATGGGTCCAAGTAATGGTGGTCTCTATTCTTTCCACCTTCCGCAGATTCAACCTATTTCTAAAGTCGCCTTCTCTGTCACCCGTGCTTCCTCCACCACTTGGCATCAACGATTAGGGCATCCTCATCCGCAATTGTTGAAGTCGATGATTTCTAGATATAGTTTACCTTTACTAAATAAATGTGATACTTCTAGTTGTGATTCTTGTTCTATTGGCAAATCCTCAAAACTTCATTTGTCATCTTCTACTTATAAAAGTACGCATATTTTGGATTTACTTTTCTGTGATGTTTGGGGACCCGCTCCCATTGCTTCCTATGATGGTCATCGTTACTTTCTATTGTGTGTTGATCACTTTTCTCGCTTTATGTGGTTTTTTCCTTTAAAATCCAAATCTGATGTCTATGACACTTTCAAAAAATTTCTTGTCACTGTCGAACGACAATTCCAAACCAAATTAAAATCCATTCAAATGGACTGGGGAGGTGAATTTAGGAATCTTTCTCATTTTTTCTCTTCCCTTGGTATTAATCATCGTCTCTCATGCCCTCACACAAGTGAACAAAATGGACTCGTTGAGCGACGTCACCGTCATGTGGTCGAAACTGGTCTTACTTTACTTGCGCAATCTCGTGTTCCACAACATTTTTGGCATTTTGCTTTTGACACAGCCGTTTATCTCATTAATCGTATGCCATCTCGGACAAATTCCAACATCTCACCTTTTGAACACGTGTTTAATCACAAACCAGATTTTTCCTTCCTTCGGGTGTTTGGTTGTCAATGTTATCCACATCTTCGTCCATACAACAAGCACAAAATGGATTTTCGATCCCTACCATGTGTTTTTCTTGGTTATAGCACTTCTCATTATGGTTATCGGTGCTACGATCCCCTTTCTGATCGGCTTTATATAGCTTGACACGTTCGTTTCCACGAACAATCCTTCCCATACAAAATTATTGCCCCTACCGACCCCATCTTACCCACTCCAAATCCCTATATATCATCTTATCCTACTCCCGATCCTGCCATATCAACAAATACACCACCACCTACAACACCTAACTCGGCACCACCTTCAGCTCCACCATCTCCAACCCAACCCCCTCTTCTATATACCTATCATAGACGCCCCAATACACTTACCCCATCTCATCCAGACATACCTTCTTCTACCCAAACCCTACCACGTTCTCGGCCCTCCAACCTTCACCCTAATCCTAAACCCACTAAACCTTATAATGCCACATCTTACCACACCGAGATCTCCTCTCCTGAAACCGAACCAGCCACCTTTACCGTTGCTAACAAACACCCCCAATGGCGTCAGGCCATGGCAGAGGAATATTCGGCTCTTTTACGAAATGGTACTTGGTCCTTAGTTCCTCGTGTTCCAAATTCTAATGTTGTTGACTGCAAATGGGTCTACAAACTCAAACGGGACCAAACCGGGCTCATTAAGCGTTATAAAGCGCGCCTGGTCGCTAAAGGGTTTCATCAGCAGCAGGGTATTGACTATCAACAAACTTTTAGCCCGATTATCAAATCCACTACCATTTGGGTTGTTCTGTCCTTGGCGGTTGCACAAAAATGGCCCATGCGACAACTTGATGTGCAAAATGCTTTTTTACATGGAAATCTAACCGAGACGGTCTATTTGCAACAACCTCCAGGCTTTGTCGATCCCACAAAGCCTAATCATGTTTGTCTTCTTCATAAGTCCCTGTATGGACTGAAGCAAGCCCCTCGAGCATGGTTTCATCGATTGTCCACCGCTCTTCATGCTCTTGGCTTTACTGGCTCTAAAACCGACCCATCGTTGTTTATCTACTCCTCCAAAGGTGTTCTTTTGTACATGCTCGTCTACATTGATGATATTATCTTAACGGGAAATAGTACGGTTGCCATTGACCGTGTTGTGCAAAGTCTTAGCCGAACCTTTGCTATTCAAGACTTGGGGCCACTGTCATACTTTCTGGGAATTGAAATTATGAAACATAATTCTGATATGCTTTTGTCCCAAAGAAAATATATTCTTGAGCTTCTTCAACGAGCCGGCCTATCCAACGCCAAACCAGTGCCATCACCCATCACTACTACATCTAATCTTGCTCTTGGAGATAGCCCTCAGTTTGACGACCCTGTCAAATACCGCCAGATAGTGGGTGCACTTCAGTATGTGACTCTTTCACGTCCAAATATTTCCTTTGCAGTTAACAAGGTATGCCAGTTTATGCATTCTCCAACTCAAAATCATTGGGCGGCAGTCAAACGAATATTACGATACTTACTTGGCACGGTTACATATGGGCTTTTGATTAAACAAGATTTTGGTTCACGTCTACATGCTTACACTGATGCAACTTTTAATTCTCTTAGTGCCTTCTCTGATTCTGATTGGGCTGGTTGCCCGGATGACCGACGATCCACTAGGGGATATGCTATATATCTTGGGTCTAACCTTGTCTCGTGGTCAGCCCGAAAACAAAAGACTGTCTCTAGGTCATCTACAGAGTCTGAATACAAAGCCTTAGCCGATACAGTTGTTGAACTCACATGGCTTCTAACTTTATTGCATGAACTTCGGGTCCCTACTCGGTCTGTTCCAACCTTGTGGTGTGACAATCTAGGCGCAACATATTTATCAGCCAATCCTGTTTTTCACGCACACACTAAATATGTTGAGGTTGATTTTCACTTTGTTCGGGAAAAAGTTGCCCAAGGACAACTCTCGGTTCAGTTTATCTCCACAAATGATCAGATCGCAGACGTGTTTACCAAGCCTCTACCTTCACATCGATTTCTCTTTTTGCGGTCCAAGCTACAGGTCGCTCCCCGGCCTTAGCTTGCGGGGGGATATTAGACAATATTTTATATATTAGATTCTAGAGGGTTATAGTGTAAATATGTCTATTATATATATTCCTATGTAATCACGTTAATATATAATAATACAATTCAATCTTTTACAAAGTCTATTTGGGTATAATTTTTTGAAGTATAATATTCTAAATAAGAAAAAGAAAAAAAGTACAATGCTATAAATGTGTAAATTTTTCAGTGTAGAATGCCTTAATAAGAAAAAGATAGCTATTTCTTGCATTTATCTCAAACAGTTTAATGGTTTTGCATATCAGGATATACCTCCTCATGGTAATTAGTTGGGATCCCACCCATGTTGTAATGGACAGTAAGGCAAAACTGGAATTGGCTTCTTTGTAACATCAACACCAGCAAAGAGCCAAAGATGGCAGCAATTCCAGAGAAGCAAGGAAGTCTCTTCTTGAGAGCCTCTGGTGGTAGATGACCCAAGTGAAGATACATGTGCTCCTTCATTGTTCCTATTATATATAAGGAAGCAAGATTATTTTGGACAGAAAAAGAAAGATTAAACACATAATTTAACACTGAAAAGGCACGAAAAAGAAATGTCCACTGCCAAGTCCGGCAATTTTTTGAAATCGGATAAGGCTCCAATATTAATACAAACGATAAATGAGGTACTAAATGAAACCATGTTTAGAACTATATCAAGGATTCTTCTGGTATGTGTAGAGTAGTACCTGTATTGTTTTTAAATATAATTTGTTTATTTTTAGCTTATGATTTACTTATTGTCAGATCAATGTCAAAATTGAAATTAAACTAAGATGCATGACCACTAGAAAATAGAGAAAGTACCTGTTAGCTGTGACAATAGTTCTTTGTGAACTGGATTTTCCAGGTCTTTCGAGCTTCTCATAATCATCACACCACTACGTAAAACATCGTTCCACATCTTTGGGTTTCTATCTCAGTTGTAAAACCACATGACTGAAGAAGGTCTGTCGACCCAAAAATATGCAGACCTTTCAACGAAAGAATGCTCTGGGGTAGATGACTTATGCTTGTACCTTCTATATTTAACACTTCTAAACATTCCAAACGTCCAAATTCCTCAGGCAATTTGTCAACTCGAATACAATCTTGGAGATAGAAATATTTTAGACATTTCATCTCACAGATGCTATTCGGGATATCTTGTAAAAATTCACATGTCCATAGGCTTAGCACCTCTAAACATTCTAATTGGCCAAGATCTTCAGGTAACTTCTCAAGCAATGAACAAGAAATATCCAGAGATTTCAGATGTTTCAACATACAGATGCTACCTGGAAGCTGCTTAATCTTTGTATATGACAAATCTAGCTCCTCTAAATGTTCTAATAGGTCAAGATTCTTAGGTAACTCCTCGAGGAGGCAACACCATATAAGTTTGAGGAACTTCAGATGGTTCAACATATAAATGTTTGCCGGAAGACGTCTAATCATTCTAGCAGATGACAAAGTTAGCTTCTCTAAACTTTCTAATTGATGAAGATCATCAGGTAACGTCTCAAGCAACAAACAATATCTAAGTTCGAGGGATTTCAGATGTTTTAAGTTACAAATGCTATGAGGGAGGTGTTTAATATCTATAGACAACAAACTAAGCTCCTCTAGACATTGTAATTGGCCAAGATCCTCAGGTAACCTCTCAAGAAGCCGTAAATCAACAAGTTTAAGAAATTTCAGATGTTTCAACTTACAAATGCTATCTGGAAGATGGTTTGTCTTTGTAGACAACAATATTAGCTCCTCCAGAGATTCTAACTGGTCAATGTCCTTGATCGCCTCTACAAAACTGGCTTTGAGTTCAAGCTTTCTTAAACGTCGTAAACCACAAAGGCTTCTTGAAAACGTCTCAAGGTTTGTGCAAGCACACATACCTACAGAAAAAAGCATCTCAAGATTTCTAGTTAACGAGGGTCGATCTTCTTTATAGACACCGTCAAACCGAAACTTTGGCAAGTTACTTTTGGGGTGAAGCGGGCAACTTTCTAGGGACTCCCCCATCAAACGTAACTCGGCTAAAGGACCAACCTCAACAAATTCATCAACACTACAAGAAGTATTATACTTTATGTTAAACCTAAAAGATCTAAACCTCAAACAACCACTTAAGTCTATGTGGACAAGCTTTTTTAGACATCCAATGGAAGTGTGAAGTTCTACTAATTTACGACACTCTTTGAGATGTAACTTCTTGAGATTTGGAGTCATCCCAAGGTCAAGTGTCTTCAAGTTTGAATGACTAATTTTGAGTTCGGCGAGCTTTTGACATTCATTGGCCATGTGAAGTTCTTCCAAATGATAAGATTTTTCAAGATCTAACTTCTCGAGATTCGGAGTCAGCCCAATGTCAAGGGTCCTCAACTTTGAATCCGTGAGTAGCAAGCGTCTTAGATTTAGACATCTACTGGGAAAATGAAGTTTTTCCAAATAGCTGCATCCAACAAGAATCAACTCTTCAAGATTTGGCGCCAACCCAAGGTCAAGAGTCCTCAACATTGAACAACTGAGGTCAAGGAATTTGAGCTTGTTAAGGACCTAAAATAAGCAGAAAGAAAAATGCATATTGGTATAATAACAAAACAATGTATGTATATCATTATAATGAATCATGCAAAACAATCAACCAACCATAATTTTAAGATTACTTGCTTGAAATGTTGTGGGTAAAGATCTAAAAGGGTAATGGGTCCAATGTAGATATCGTAAACCATTTGGGAAATCTGGACTGAGCATACCAAACTCGAAATCTCTGGAACAATCTCCACTAACAGAAAGAAATCTAAGCTCCTTCATCTTTCTTAGACCTTTTATAAAAATATACGGATTGAATTCCTCAGTGTGGAATCGTATACATCTTGTTGCTTCAGTACCCTGCAATCCAAAAGAAGTCACCATGAAACTTGTGTCATAATAACTATAAATGTGTTGATTTTTCCCAACATACAAATAAACTTTATCCTTACCAAATCATTAGCCAATATATCTTTAATTTCATCGATTTTCCACAATCGGCTATGTTTATGAGGCTTATCGGGGTGCCAACGACGGACAATATTCCTACCCATTTCTACAATATGGTCGTGCATGCCTAGGTAATCATAATTAATAGTTATAAGGGATTTTTGTTGAAGAACTCTTAAACCATTTCTAGCATGAAATCCACAACTTTTGAGCGTTTTGATTGCTTTATCTTTCCGCCAACCTTTCTTGATGCATGCAACATCTAGGAATATTTCCTTGTAATCCTCCTCTAGACATGTATAGCTTAATTCTAATTTTTTCAAAGTTTCCGCTAATGGGATTGTTTTAAGCCTTTCTAAGGCATCTACCCATTCAAGCTTAGTTTTTCCACAAAGAAGTGAACCCAAAACCCTAATCGTCAAGGGAAGACCAGCAGCATAATGTACAACTAGTCTTGATAGCTCCTTGTAACCTTGAACTGGAATCTCTCTCCCAAATACAAACCTACTGAAGAGGCAAATTGCCTCCTTATCTGATAGCAGATTGACATCATGAATGAACTTCACTCGGTGTGCTACCAGCACTTGCTCATCTCTTGTTGTAATGATAATTACACTTCCTGCCTTAAACCAGTTAGGCTCACCTGCTAACACCTCAAGCTGGTCTATATGATCCACATCATCTAGAACAATAAGAACCTTCCTATTAGGCATCATCCTCTTCATCATGTTTTTCGTTTTTCCCTTCATGAACACTACTTACTCTGATGCCTTCATCATTAAAGGCGTCCCGAAGAACTTGTTTTTGCAAAGACTTCAAACCGGACAAAGAAGCATTTGAAACTTCCCTTACATTCTCCACGAAGCTTTTACCTTCAAACCGAAAGGATAGTTGATCAAAGAGAGCTCTTGCTAAAGTTGTCTTTCCAGCACCTCCCATCCCCTTGATCCCGATCATGCGGACATCATCACAACCAATTCCTACTAACTTTTCATCAATGTTGAAACTGATGGAACGTAACTCTAGTGAAATCTCTCCAACTATTCTCTGGATAAATTTAGCTTCATGCCTGTATTTTAAAGAAGATTCAGTTAGCTTACTCAAAATTCCATATGACCGGTCACTTTCAGATCTAGAACATACAACCCCATGTGAAAAACTTGAGTTAAAATTTGACAATCTAAGATACAGTAGATCAAAAAGATTCAAAATACAATATTATTGCAGTGAATGATTGAAGAATTACCCATCAGCAGTCTTCTTCAACTCCCATCCAGCCAGATCCGCTGCTTCTTTCAGAGTCTCTCTCCATTTTTTCCCAGCAAACTCTTCCTTTTCATGTTTTGCAAAGGATTCTGCCACTGCCCCGCTTTGTTTGCGAACTTCCGAGGGTTCCACATCATAGAAGACAGGGTAAGCCGTATGCTCGTTTGTCCCGTGGCACTCCATTATCTTAACAAGTTCATCCACGCACCACGATGAAGACGCATAGTTCTTGGAGAAAACAATGATGTAGAATCTGGAGTCTTCAATGGATCTGATGAGATCATCACTAATCTTTTTACCTTTTTTTATTCTCTCATCGTCCTTGTAAGTATGAATGCTTTTCTGCTGGAGAGCATGATAAAGATGATCAACGAAGTTCGTACGAGTATCTTCACCCCTGAAACTCAAAAACACATCATACTTAAAGCTCTTGTTAACGGATGACGTTGAAGAAGACGCCATTGAAGGTATGATTAAAGGATCCTAAAAAATCAAATCTTTGTTGGGAAATTTAATGCAAAATGATTGCAAAGAAACTTGAATAAGATGAATCATGTAAAGTCAACGTGATGGATTTGTTTGGAAAACCTTTGGAACGGATGGACAAGAATAGACACTCGTTTGGTAAAAAAATAATAATAATAATAATAAAAAAGACTGTATGTTTCATAATTATACATAAATGGTCCCTGTGTTTTGTCAAAAGTCACATCTTCAGTCCTTAACCTTTTTTTTATGTGAATGGTCTTTGTGTTTCAATTTCTTGACTTCTTGTCGCTTAGTCGTCCATGTAATTTACGAGTTTTATATCCTTTTCTATTTTATTTTAACTTTTGTATATGTTTTATTTATAAAAAATTATTTTTTAGCATAAAATCTAATTAAATTAAATTGTTATATATATAGGACCCACCCAAACCCCACCAGGCATCCCTCACTTCAACATGTTCAAAAATATGCAAATTGATTTTGCAAAAACATAAAACCACATATTGAACCTAGCAAAACCATATTTAATCGAAATAGAACCCAAAAACAAGATCGAAATGGAACCCAGCAAAACCATTTCAATAGAAATAGAACCAAAAATACTAGATGGTTATGAGACGGAAGTACGCATTCTAATTAAAAAAAATAAATAAATAAATAAATAAATAAATAAAAAAACCAAGACACCTTGAACAAGATACAAGGAATATAAAGAATCCAGATGCTGATGAGAAACCCCATTTATTTTTGTTCATCTATATATTTTAGTCTAATGAAAAAAAACCTTGAAAAAGAAGCAAGCTCACTGGTGACCGACAAATCAAGTGGCGGCGACACTGGAGCAAGGGATGGTGAATGGCAAATCGATTGTGCGATGGTGATCGGCAATGAAGCTGTGACGATTAGGGAATCAAGAGGTGACGTCGACGAAGCAACATGAATCCTGCAATTGCCTTTCTTTATGATGCAACATCTCGTTCAAGTTTGGGCAATATTCGAATCTGGATGATAGAAACCGGGTTAGCGTCAAAGCATCCCCTTTCCTCCAATTTTGTCTATCACTCTTTGTATTTCCCGTTTAGGTTTCTTCGTCGTCTGTCGTCTGTCGTCGGGGTTTTTCAGATTGGACGATTCCCAATCACTGCTTTCTTGAACATTTCTTCAACACACACTGATACACACATAGTGAAGGTTTCTCCGTCGTTTGCCATCAGGGGTGTTGCTATTCACACCCGAATTTTGGGTCAAAACCATATTTTGAAAAAAGTGAAAACCACGTTTACTTCTTAAACCCGAATTGACAGGACTTTTATAATTATTATTGTCTACCTACATTTCAAACTTTATTTTGCATAATATTTTTGATTTTCCTTTTTTTTCTTTTTAAGTCTAATCAATGTTATATATAATCCCACATTTTACCCATTCTTTATATTTTTTGTTTTATAATCTATTATCAAAGATTAAATAATTTTAACATTTTTACCCCTTCTTATAGTTAAAACATATTTTCAGTTTATACCCTTTTTTATTTAAAAAAAAATTACTTTCATTCCTTATTACTTCAATTTAGTATATATTGATATTTCAACTTTTTAACACACACATATACACACGAATGCTCCCTATGGTTTGGGGTAATCTACGAATTTGGTCCCTAATTTTTTTTTCTTAACTCGGACGGTCCTTATTACATCTTTTTGTTGTGCGGTTAGTCCGACCTAAAAAGACTGTTATGTCCTTATTAACTATTTTAATTAATTTTTTATTTACAAATTATTTATAAAATTTAAAGATAATAAGACTCCCTTCCCCTTCCATTTATCTTCATCACTATGAAATTGACCTCCACCCTTTTATTTAATGTCTTTTTTTATTTTTTGAATATAAACAAATCGAAATATGATATTTTTCGTATTAGGCAAAACTAATAACTATATTTACATTTATTGTCCTTTAACTTACCCTATATTTACAATAAATACCCTATCTTTATTTCAGTGCAGTATAAATGAATCCCACTACGTTCAAATCAAAATAATATAACTACATTTACATTTATGTCCTTTAACTTACCATGCATTTACAATAAATACCCTATCTTTATTTTAGTGCAGTGTAAATGAATACTGATTACGATCAAATCAAAATAATATAACTATCTTTACATTTATAGTCCTTTAATTTACCCTACATTTACAATAAATATCCTATCTTTATTTTAGTGCGGTGTAAATGAATACCGATTATGTAAGTGTATTATGTTTCAGAAGTTATTACTTACTTGAAGAAAATGTGGTTGACATAATATAAAGAAAAGTTTGTATTTGTTTGGACCGATGTATTTCTCCATTTTGGGAATTACACAACCAATAGAGTGGAGAGTCACCATGCCAAAGTAAAATTATACTTGGGCTCATCACAATCAGATTTAGCGACAGTATTACCAAGAATTCATGATGCTGTTCAGTCACAAGACTATGCTATCAAAGCAAGTTTAGGACAAAACATGATTATTGCACGACATCGTTTCATCCATCTAATTTTCAGATATTTGGTTGGTAATGTTTCAATTTATGCACCTGAAATAATTTTCAAGGAATTTGAACAAATCAAATTCCTTGAAATTTGTGGATGTCAAATGCGTACTAGTCACGAGCTACCATGTGCGCACGAACAAGCGGTATATTTAAAAAATGAAAATCCAATACCATTTGATTCCATTCATAACTTTTGGAAAAAATTTAATTTAGATCCATGCATCCGAGTGGAAGATGATGATGTTGATGTTGAAGGTCAAACGTCTAACACACAGTTGAAAAAACAATCAAGATCTAGTAAGTTTAGTTGGGTGCGGAAGTTAAAATGTAACGACGTGAAAATTAGAACAAATTTTCATTTTTCAAACAAAACATGTCTCATACAAATCATCTCAAAACTCAAGTGTATCAAATGTTATCACGGTAAAAACATATCCCATAATCTCAAATACAAAATCCTCTATCAGTGTGTACAAATCATGCCGGTGCCTTCCCGCGATCCTCGCTAGTACCTGTAACACATATCACATAACACGGTAAGCATAAATGCTTAGTGAGTTCCCCAAAATACCACATACAGCACATAAGCCACTCGAGGCTATAACTCGGTAAGACCCTCCGGTCAATGTGTCTCAGCGGGACCCTCCAGTCCTGTAGCTCGTTGGACCCTTCGGTCTGGTCTGATCCAGGACCCTCTGGCCTCATGAGTCGTTGGACCCTCTGGTCCGGTCTATATAACACATAGCATACATATAACACAATGCACATAAATCTCAAACATACACATACACATAAGACCCTCTGGTCTGCACATAGATACCATTCAAGGTAATGTATAGTGAGAAGACTCACCTCGTATGATATCTAGTAACTCACGTGCTCGATATCCCCGAACTCGAAACAATGACCTAGCTCCCGCCTAATTACATAAAGTAATTACCTCAAATCAATAACGGCTCTCAAGGCTAGACAAATCCCTTCCTATGTTCCCTCGGAAGGCTAAAAGATCATTTTACCCCTCTAATGGTCCAAAAGTCCAAATGTTGACCAAACCCTAAAAGTCAACGAAAGTCAACTGTACGGAGTTACACTGCGCGTACCAGCTCTGTACGCGGGGCGTACTCCGCGGTCATCCAGAATCGGGGTACTCGACCCCCTACGCGGCGCGTACTGGGATTTACACTCGGCGTAAGTCCCAGTTTCATACTCTTAATGGTTTTTGGTCTGAAACGGTTAAGACACAAGCTCCTATTCCAGATCTAGTCCTTCTAATGCCTCATAACCCATAAAGTCGAAGCCTTTAAGCCTTTGCATGGCTGTAAAGGTCACCAATCACTCCAAACTCTTATCCTCTTTCCTCATTAAGCTCTTATCTCATGCATGACTCAATATTAACGATCAAGATTGGATTTTTATAGATCTACAACACATTTTATACTGAAATGGGGCAGATCAAGGCTTATGGAGACCATTTACTCATAAAGTCTCCATCTTTGGGACAAAAACCCTAAAAATGGTCCATAATGCACAAATCCAAAAAGGTTAAGAAAGCTTTGAGCTTTTTAACTCCAAAAGAAGCTCCAACCTCTAAAAAGCTCAGATCCAAGGCTTGCACTTCAACTCTAGCTTCTACAATGGCCCTTCTTCTCTTTAAAATCTCATAAGAACACTTTATCAAGCTCAAACACACACACACACACACAAGCTCTAAAACGAAGGCTTAGCTCTTTAGGGTTTCACTCACTGGAAATGGTGGCTGGGATGGAGGCCATAACATTCCTTTTATAGTGCTCAAGTCTCATTTAGGGTTTCATGTCTGAGCCCAGTACGCCCAACATACACTATGGTACGCCCAGCGTACTGGGTAGCATTCGCGTCAAGAGTACGCTCAACGTACTCTTCAGTACGCCCAGCGTACTCATTTGCTA
Source organism: Lactuca virosa (assembly GCF_052849685.1). Classification (NCBI taxonomy): domain Eukaryota; kingdom Viridiplantae; phylum Streptophyta; class Magnoliopsida; order Asterales; family Asteraceae; genus Lactuca; species Lactuca virosa. The sequence continues at coordinate 417,425,604 of NC_136429.1, forward strand.
CAATATTCTTCCATGGGCTAGTTTTGACAACTTGGAAAAGAAGAGGGATTAAATAGTTATACCTGATTTCTGGATGTTACAATTCTCCCTCACTAGAATCAGACTTCGCTCCCGAAGTCTCATTCAGCAAATAACTCTGGATGTTGCTCCCGTATCTCCGACTCCGGCTCCCAAGTCAGCTCGGACCCTCTCCGATTTTGCCACTGGACCTGAACCAGAGGCACCTCCTTGTTCCTCAGAACCTTGATCTTCTGATCCAAGATCGCAATCGGCCTCTCAATGTAATTCAGACTCGCATCCACCTGAATATCCTCTAGCGGCACTACTGCCGTCTCATCGGCTATACACTTCCTCAACTGGGATACGTGGAAAGTATCATGGATCTGGCTCAACTCCGCAGGTAGCTCTAAACGGTACGCTACCTTGCCCACTCTAGCGGTCACCCTGAAAGGACCAATGTATCGGGGCCCCAGCTTGCCCCTCTTCCTGAATCGGATCACTCCGTTCCAAGGAGATACCTTCAGGAGTACAAAGTCTCCAACCTGGAACTCGAGCTCGGATCGCCGCCTATCCGCATAACTCTTCTGGCGGCTCTGGGCTGTCAGTAACCTCTGTCTGACCTACTGTATTTGCTCAGTCGTCTTAAGCACTATCTTAGTGCTACCCATCACTCGCTGCCCTACCTCTCCCCAACAGATGGGAGTTCGACACCTCCTCCCATATAAAAGCTCAAAGGGAGGCATACCAATACTCGAATGGTGGCTGTTGTTATAAGAAAACTCAGCCAAAGGTAGGTAGGTGTCCCAACTTCCACCGAAGTCCATAACACATGCTCGAAGCATGTCCTCGAGCGTCAGAATCGTCCGCTCACTCTGTTCATCCGTCTGAAGGTGGTAAGCAGTACTAAAGTGCAATCTCGTACCCAACTCCTCATGGAACTTCTTCCAGAACCTAGAAGTGAAACGTACATCTCGGTCTAACACAATCGAGATTGGCACTCCATGCTTCGACACCACCTCTCTCACATATATCTATGCCAGCCTCTCCGTAGAAGAGCTCTCACTGATAGCAAGGAAGTGAGCGCTCTTCGTCAACCGATCCACAATCACCCAAATTGTATCAACACGCCTTGCGGTCCTCGGCAATTTGGTGATGAAATCCATAGAAATATGTTCCCACTTCCACTGGGGAACCTCTAGCGGCTGCAAATTGCCATGCGGACGCTGGTGCTCGGCCTTAACCCGACGATAGGTCAAGCACCTCTCTACAACCCACGCAACATCCCTCTTCATACAGGGCCACCAGTAATCTCTCTTCATGTCCAAATACATCTTAGTGGCCCCGGGATGGATCGAGAATCTCGATCTGTGCGCCTCCTCCATCAATATGCTACGTGCCCTACCCATAAACGACACCCAAATCCGACCGTGAAAGGTCATAAGCCCTAAGCTATCAGTAACAAACTCGGACACCTGTCCAATCACCGGCTCTCTCTTGCGGTTCTCCGGTCTCACAACCTCTGCCTGGGCCTCTCGGATGGTATCCAATACCGAAGTCATCACCGTCATCCTCATACATATATCTCGTATCGGGGCACTCTCCGCCCTGCGGCTCAGAGCATCGACTACCACGTTAGCCCTGCCCGAGTGGTATAGGATCTCACAGTCATAATCCTTTACCACATCCAACCATCTCCTCTGGCGCATGTTCAGGTTGGGCTGATCCATCAGATACTTCAAACTCTTGTGGTCCATGTATATGGTACACCGAACCCCATACAAATAATGGCGCCATATCTTGAGGGCGAACACTACAACCCCCAACTCCAAATCATGGGTGGGATACCTCGTCTCAAGAGGCTTAAGCTGCCTCGATGCGTATGCTATCACGTGCCCTCTCTGCATAAGCACCGCACCCAACCATTGCCTACGTAAGGGGAGAAGTCAACAGACAGGTACACGAACCACTAACAATATTCCCTCTGCACCAATGAGGGCAGAGGAGGATCAAGACAAGGACAACTAGACCAATCTTATGCAGGTACACGAGATATCGTTGCAATGGTCTCCGTCTCTGATGCGTGGAACCAGATATAAAGAGGAGGAACAATCTCATCACATGGGGTATTCTCTAGATCCCTCCCACTCTATACTTACTTATTTGCTCATTTCCCCGTCTGACTAGACAGTCGAAGCTCCCTCCCGGGAAGCGACTGACGTCCCGTTTGATTGTGACTACAGGTTCCTCACAGAGATCGATTGTAGAACTGGTGTCTCATCAGTGGAACGACGTCACAATAGTGGCGCCATACGTTGTGTGCAAGCGTGAACGAAAAACCACACAGCAGACTAACACTAAAAATGGCCATTGAGGAGGTAGAGGAACTCGCTGAAGGAAGTGGAGCTAACCTGTGACATCCCCATTTTTACGGCCAGAAAAGACCGATTTTGTTTATGCTTTATAAAAAAATCAGAGTACCCCCTTTAATAAAAATGTTGCGGAATTCGTTCCCAGTAAAACATGATAAATATGTTATCAAAGTATTTCCGAAGAAAAGTATTTTTATTCATTTTAAAACATTTGGGATGTCATCGTCAATACAGAAACATAAGCATAAACATAACTTACATTCATTATCACTAGTGATTTACATCTCCTTAATCTCTCAGTGTAGTGTAGCTTTATATCGACACCTGTGATACAATTAAACTGAGTGGGTCAGGTTGGGAAACCCGGTGAGTACATAGGGTTTTCAACCCACAATAATATAATTATTATGTTTAATCATCAAACAGTTAACCCAATTACCCATCCCCATTATCTTCTTTACTCTTAAGGATCTACCCTAAGAATCAACTATTTCTCATTCATTCATTCCTAAGGATTATCCTAAGGAATAGGTACGAAGTCCATCGTTGTCAATGACACAGCTGTCTAGCACAGCTGCTAGTTCTATCACTTAGGCGCAGCTGCCAGAATTGTGACATTCTATGTGAGGCGCAGCTGCCAATATTGTCCTTCGAGCACAGCTGCTAGGGTTATCTCGTTTATTGACAGTATCGATTTCGAGAGTCCACTCGCAATACATGTCAATGGGTTTTTAGAGTACACCGGTGAACACTCTGTTCACAACACCTACAGGTTGCGAGCCTGCTAGTGTTCCACTGGACTGTCTAGAATAGTCTGTGGTTGTCATCCATACTCTGCTAGATGACGGGGCCAACATTTGGGAACAAGGCTTCTCACATCGTCCACCTCTCACCCTTACCTCATGGTCTATATCACCTCTCAACTCATCATCCAACTCATATTTCATCTACCCATGTTTTACCCAACATATTACGTAGATATAAATACATATATAGTTTAAATCATATAAAACTTGTATAAAATCGTTCATCCAGCATAGATAGCAAGTATACAGATAATATGCACACATAACACGTAGTTTATATAAAATACTTCATATCTATGTGTAAGATGAAAGGGACCATGCACTCACTTGAAAAGGTGGTGATTCCGAACTCAGACAGCGCTTCGCTTCTTAAAAATAATTTCCTTCGACGAAACCTAGTATTATTACCACTAGAGTTTAGTCTATTATTCGTCGAGACTAATTAATAGTCTAGCTATTATTACTATTATATAAGCGTTAAACAATACTTATATAACCCATAATAATAGCCCAAGTACTTATTATAAGTTCCTAATAACGTTACTATAATTAAATAAAAGCTATATTAAAAATAGCGTAGGCGTAGCTCACTTACAGCGAGTTTTATATAAAACCGGGCTTTACTTGGAGCAGCGTTCCCGAGCCGAAAAGATCTTCTTCTCGGAGCCGTCGAGCACTCCGGGGCTTCCGCCTCGTGCTAGGGAGGTTCCCTAGGCTTTTCGGGGGGTTTCGGGGCTAGAGAGAGGTTCTAGAGAGAGAGTAAAGAGAAGAAAGAATGGGAAAGGTGTGAAAAAATAAGGGTGGGAGGGGTTGTATTTATAGGGTGAAATATGGATGAAATTGGTGCCACATGTCACCATCTAGTGGCAAGCCTTGGGGAGAAAGCAATGGCCAAGATTGTGCCACGTCACCCATTTTGCGGCAGCACCCTGGCGACTTCTAAACCTCGTAACTTTCGCATACGAGCTCCGTTTTCGACGTTCTTTATATCCACGCGTAGTTAAAAATAAGATCTAGAACTTTCATTTTGACTCCGTCGGCTAGTTCTTGACCGATCTTAAATTTAACAGTACGATGAGATTATACTATTAAATGTCTGCGTAAAATTCATAACTTCTACATACGAACTCCGTTTTCGTCTGTCTTTTTACCGTTGAGTTCCTATTAATGAGATCTTCAATTATCATTTAGGCCGCGTAGGCCAGAAACCGCTTGATCTAAAATTCGAGTTTCGGGGCGTGCACTGCTATGCCAAATCTTAGAAAATTCATAACTTCCTCATACGAAGTCAGATTTGGGCGTTATTTTTTTATGTTCTTGGTTTAACGTATACTACAAATTTTGTTTAGTACACTAAGTCTAAAAAGTACTTTATCAAAAATTCACTATTTACGTCTCCCGGTGTCGTGCCGATTTTGCCGTAAAACTTCGACGGGCTATAACTTCTTCGTTATAACTCGGATTTTGGCGTTCTTTATATGTACGGAACCCTTGAGACATATTCTAAAACTTGGTTAAGATTAATCCTTCTAAATAATCTTCCATTAAAAACTCATTTTTGACGCTCATTGTCTCTAAATTGGCTAGCCCGGATCTGCGGGTGTTACATAACCAGAGCCCGATCCATCCGATGCAACCGTTGGAATGACCCATGGTAACAACACCTCATATGTCATGTCAAACAACCACCATAACGGTGCCGTCAGAACAGTTAAGCATGATATGGAGATCAGGGCTAATGCACACTTTAACACTATTGCTTTTCTCTCTGGTACCTGGAACACGGTCCTCCGGCCACGGTTCAACTAACATTACAACTCATTCAAGCACAGCGACAGTAGGGGTATGTTTCTAAATCCACAAAATAATGTTCAAATGCCATCATTCATAGCAGCAATACCACCAATGTTCGGCATACAAAATAGTATAACACCACCAACACAGAGTACACTGATGCATGCACAAATCACGGCACCATCAACGACACAACAATTTTCAGTAATATACAAGGAAAACCATACATATCACTACTTGGCCCTACAAAAACCTATCTAATACAACACACTTTTCATAAAATACTTTCCAAACACCGTATGTGTAACATCCTGATGTTGAGGTATTTCCAAAATTTAACGCTAAGTATAAAGATTATTGCATTTTAGTCCTTGTGTATGAGAATTGTTGCAAAATGGCCTATAGTGGCATATTTTGTAAATAATGGGCGTGGGGTACGTACGCTGGGCGTACGTGGTAGGATCCCAAACCCTAATTTTTAGGGTTTGGACCCTATTTAAACACATTTATGGCTTCCAACACCTTTCTCTCGTCAGCTTCCATCACCCCATTCGATCATAGCAAACCCTAATTTCCTTGTTTGAGCATTCTTGACATTTTGAGTGCATTTTGGTGATCTTAAAGGAGAAGTATGGAAGTTGATTCATCTTGGAAGCTCGAAGAAGCTTTGGATCTAGAACTCTTATCTATCTAGCTACCTCCAGGAGGTATAAAGTTTTGTTCTTGGCTTTCATTTCCTTAGATCTTGTTAGCTCTTGAGTTTTGAAGCATTTTGGTCCTGATTCTTGACATTCATAAGTATCGAATACTCTAGCCTGTATAGTTGTCCTTCTAGATGTTTTGCGATGTCTTGATGCATAAAAATATGATTTTAGTTCTTATTTCTTCCCATGTATGTGCTAGGATGTTCTAACGGATTAATAGGTTAGAATTTGTTGGTATTAAGGATTTATAGCCATGCAAAGTCATAAAGTTGGAAACTTTATGACTTATAATGATATTTTGAGCCTAGATCTGGATTTGGACGTAAGGTCTTGATGGATTAAGCTCTTAATATGAAGTTGAGGTAGCCAGGTGCGTATGTTGGGCGTACCAAATGGTACGTTGCACGTATGTAGTAATTGCCCCGATTCCTGGTCAAGTTGAGTATACCCCATGTACAACTGAGTACACCCAGCGAAGGACTGTCGTAAGGGTGTTTGTCGGTCTTCTTCTTTTTCATGTCATAATTACGGCTAAGAGAGACACTTTGCGAAGGATTGTCATCAGCAGGCTCCTCCGTCGAGCAGTAGGATCTTCTATCATTATGAGCAGGTGGGCCATGTGAAGACCCAGTGTCCCTTACTTGCCGCCATGCCTATTCAGGCACAAGCTACTGCTACCCTGAGGATTACAGATGGACGCCAGGGTAGGGTAGAGCCCTTGAGGGTTGAGGTTGCTCTTTTCAGCTCACTGCAGAGGGGTCCAGGGCGGCACCAGACGTCATTACTGATATGTTCCTAGTTATTATTCTGTCAATTATTTTATGGTATGCTTATGTTATGATTTTGTTAGGTACCTTCATAGTGAACTCCTTGCCTGCTCTTGTACCTTTTGACTCGGGAGCGAGTTGCTCTTTTGTATCCTAGACGTTCAGTATAGGATTTGATATGTTTCCTGGGGAGTTAGAGTGTCCGTTGCGGGTTTCTATCGCCAACAAACATGGGGTTTCTGCGTAGAGGTTTTATCATGGTTGTGTCATGGAGATTTTTGGGGTGCCTTATCCGATTGATTTGATTCATATCACCATGGGGGATGTGTGTGATAGTATGGATGGATTGGTTGATCAGTTCTGATGCTATGATTGACTACGAGGGTCAGCGGGTGGTAGTTCGAACCCGAAGTTGGGGAGAACTGGTTATCTATGGAGAGGGTACCAGGATTAGGTTAGCTTTTTGTTCGGCTGCTAGGGCTCGGCAATATATTCAACATGGTTGCATGGGTTATCTGGTGTATGTGGTTGATACTCGGATTAGGAAGGAGGCTTTGGTTACTGATGTGCATGTTGTTAGAGAGTTTGCTAATGTGTTTCCAGAGGAGTTACCCGTTGTGCCTCCCGAGAGGCAGGTTGAGTTCAGGATTGATTTGGTTCCAGGTGCGGCTCTGATTGCCAAGGCGTCGTACCGGTTGGCACCACCTAAGATGCAGGAGTTGTCCTTACAGCTTCAGGAGCTGTTGTGCAAGAAGTTTATCAGACCGAGCCATTCATCAAGAAAAAGGATGGTTCACATTGGATGTGTATTTATTACAGGGAGTTGAACAAGTTTACGGTGAGAAACTGTTACCCTCTTCCACAGACTGATGACCTCTTCGATCAGTTACAGGGTGCATCTTGGTTCTCCAATATCGATTTGAGGTCCGGGTATCATCAGATGAGGGTTAGAGAGGAGGACGTGGAGAATACCGCGTTTCGGACTCGTTATGGTCATTACGAGTTCGTAGTGATGCCATTTGGGCTCATCAATGCGCCTGTGGAGTTTATGAATTAGATGAATTAGGTATGCAGGCCGATGCCTAATCGATCAGTCATTGTTTTCATTGATGATACCTTGGTATATTCCAAGACCCGAGAGCAGCATGAGGAGCACGTTCGAGAGCTTCTGGGAGTGCTGAGGCGAGAACGGTTGTATGCTAAGTTCTCAAAGTGTGAGTTTTGGTTACGAGAGGTCCAGTTCTTGGGGCACCTTGTCACCCAGAACGTGATTCTAGTTGATTCAGCCAAGATTGAAGTTATGACACAGTGGGAGGTTCCAAAGTCCCCATCTGATATCAGGAGTTTCTTAGGATTAGTAGGGTATTATCGGAGATTTATTCAGGACTTCTCCAAGATTGCGGTACCCCTCACTCGTTTGACAAGGAAGGGCGTAGATTTATGTTGGGTGCCTGAGCAGCAGGCTGCGTTCGATACACTGAGGCAGAAGTTGTGTGAGGCCCCAATGTTGACCCTCCCTGAGGGTGTAGAGGGTTTTGTCGTGTATTTTGATGCATCCATCATTGGTTTGGCGGAAGTTCTTATGAAGAGGGGGAGAGTTATTGCTTATTCTTCTCGGTAGCTGAAGCCACATGAGGATCGTTATCCGAATCATGATTTGGAGTTGGGAGTAGTGGTGTTTGCTCTCAAGATTTGGCGGAATTATTTGTATGGGATCCGGTGTACCATCTATACGGATCACAAGAGTTTGAGATATCTAATGGATCAACCGAATCTGAATATGAGACAACGTATGTGGCTTGACATGGTCAAGGATTATGACTGCGAGATTTTGTATCACCCGGGGAAAGATAATGTAGTCGCTGATGCTTTAAGCCGCAAGACAGCTAGTTCTTCTATTGAGAGCTTATGTATGAGGATTTCGATTGATTCACCCTTGTTGGGTTTGATTTGGGAGGCTCAGGATGAGGGAGTCAAGAAGGAAAACTGGAAACATGAGAGACTCAGGAGTGATCTTGACAGGTTTGATATTGACAGTCGTAGATTATTGACCCGATATGGACAGGTTTGGGTGCCAGGTTTTGGTGGGATCAGGCAGACTATGCTGGAGGGTGCGCACAAGTCCAAGTTTTCGATTCAACCTGGAGCCAACAATATGCATCGGGATTTAAGACTTAGTTACCGGTGGTCGTGCATGAAGAGAGAGATAGCATCATATGTTAAGAGGTGCTTGACCTTTCGGATAGTCAAGGCCGAGCACCAGAGGTCGGATGGCAAGTTACAACCATTGGAGGTTCCCATGTGGAAATGGGAATAGATCGCCATGGATTTCATCACCAAGTTCCCTCGGACAGCTAAGGGGTTCGATGCGATTTGGGTGATTGTGGAGCGGTTGACCAAGTGTAATATCCCAAAAATACAGACCAAAAATTTCGTTTTAATTAAGTTATTACATAAAACCATCAGTATAAAACATTCATAATAATATCTCATATCAAAACCAGTGTGTCAATTAACAGGCATGTCATCATAAAATAATATCATAGTATAATCCCAAAGACCTCCTGTATGGAAAACATGGTGTGATGCGCTGCGATCGAGCCGACCCCTTTCCTTTGAAAATGAAGTACCTGAAACCAAAACTAGAAACCGTAAGCACGAAGCTTAGTGAGTTTCCCAGATCATACCATACACACAATCCACATATCACATATCCTGTTAGCTATAAAAGCTACACACATATCATATATCATGTTAGCTATAAAAGCTACACGCATATGACATATCCTGTTAGCTATAAAAGCTACACACATATCACATATCCTGTTAGCTATAAAAGCTACACACATATCACATAACCCATGCATACATAAAACCTGTAAGAATGTCATGGGCTACCCCACATGGTCTTTACCTAGGACTGCCATGGGCTACCCCACATGGTCTTACATCCAATGCCATGGGCTCCCCCACATGGTCTTTACCTAGGACTGCCATAGGCTACCCCACATGGTCTTACATCCAATGCCATGGGCTCCCCCACATGGTCTTTACCTAGGAATGCCATGGGCTACCCCACATGGTCTTATATCCAATGCCACGGGCTCCCCCCGGGGTCTTCCATGCTAAAACACACAATCACATATCATAACAAATCACATATCATATCAAATCACATAATGACCAACACATATAACATAATCACATAATGGGTCGGCCTTGGTGCCTTAGACCCATGGGTATGGTGAGAAGACTCACCTGGCACTACTGAAGTCCCGCAGATAAAACTCCAGTGCTGGTTGACAGGTTCCCGAACTGTCAACATCAAAACATCACCCAATTAATAATTGGGTTCCACTATATAACCATAAATACATACTTTGGATAATTACTACATTACCCCAAGCTTGGCTTTATTCCAGCCCAAGGTCCAATCCATAGGCCCAAAAGTCAAACTAGGAATCAAAGCCCAACATATGGCCAGATTTTGCAAATTGGGCCCAAGCCTTTACATGGTCTTATTCAAAGGCCCAACCATTTATTCCGGTCCAACATTTGACATTCCAATGGCCCAATATCGTATATAATCATTAAGGCCCATCTATGGCCCAATTTTCCAAATTGGGCCCAAACCCTCATGTGCGCCTTAGCCTAAGCCCATCAACATATTCTAGTCCATATGATTATTCTTGGATGACCCATTAATAAACCAATTACCAAAGCCCAATAGAAAGTCCTAACTGAAATTAGGGTTTCACATAAAATGATGATTAGGGTTAAGTTTTCCTACTTAAACCATTAAGGACTTAATCCATTAAGTCCCACATGGCCTTAGGTTATATTACAATGATTATTAATTAACATTTTAAGTTCATTAAATAATTCTGATGCGGTCCCAATAAGTCCCAAATTAGGGTTTCATAGAATTAGGGTTTTCCAAACGCTAATTAGGGTTTCCAACCCACATTAGCCCAATAGGCCCAATGGCTAGGTCCTTTGACCAATTAGGGTTCATTAGGCCCACTAGGGTTTTAGTCCCTTGTCCAAACATCACAAACGAGTCACCATGCAAACGACGCACACCGCCATCCAACACGGCGGCTGGTGGCGGCGGACACCACCTCACGATGGTGGTTAGGGTTTCTTTCTCATTATTCCATTTTTTTTTACAGATTACAATGCATATTTCCAAAATAAACACACACACACACAACTAAGCTAAACACACACCCACATAACCACCTTGTGGTGGCCGACGGTGGCGAGTGGTGGCGGTGGGGTTTTCCTTTGAATTTTCGGCCAAGAATCACTCCAGTAGCCTTATACCATCACAACACATGAGCACATACATTACAATACGCACACAACCACCTTTCACGGTGGCTAGTGGCTGCAGAAAAGCATTTCCGGCGACAGAACATTCCATACACATGCAAACGATCGGCATGATGCAGCAGTACACGTACTGACGTCAACACGAGCAGGGATACCCGTGAAACACGACTCGACATCCCACCGCTTTCTCCTTCCGACCGCTCGTCATCTCAGCTTCCATCGGCGGTCCTCGTCTTCAACAGGAACAACGCAACGATGGTTGTTCGTCTTCTCGTCAGAATTGACCACAGCGGCAGCAGCGAGGCGGCAAGGGGTTCGGCGGCGCTGGTTGCTGAAAACAACAGCCGACGGAACAATGACTTGCGAAGGACCAAAGGTTTGGCGACTCCTATGGCTACTTGTGACGTCGGCTGGAAAGCTATGCACGCCGGTCTTGCTTGATCGGAGCTACAAAGAGGAAGGTGACGGCTGTAGGTGGTCAAAGAGAGGGTGGCGGCTGAAGGATTCATGAGTCTAGGGTTAGGGTTAAATGATGAAACGAGGAAGGAAAGATGCACCCATTAAATCCCGTGTTCCATACAAAACTATACAAAATCGACGATTCTAGTCCCTCCCACGCATAACCTTTTCAAATTAAATCCATTATTTACCAATTAACCCCCATTAATAATAACCCCTTACAATTAAAGTCCCAGAAGTTACCATTTAACCCTCAGCCTTCCAAAATTCTTTCCATGCAAGTCCACTAATTACCAAACACCCCCTGACTTCTAAAAATCTTTACAAATTAAATCTCAAATTTATACTTTAACCCCTGAATGATCCAACTTATGACATTTGGCTTCCCAAAATCCACACCTTGCCATATACTTATTGATTTTAAGGCTACTATACATTCATTAATTTATTTATTTATCTATTTAATAAACAGAGTGTTACACCAAGAGTGCCCACTTCTTAGCTATCCAAAACAGCTCGTTGGCCGAGAAAATGGCCGATATTTATGTGTGCGAGATTATCGCACGACATGGTGTTCCGGTTTCTATTATTTCAGATTGGGACGTTCGATTTACTTGTTGGTTTTGGCAGAAGTTCCACGAGGAACTGGGTACGAGGTTGCACTTTAGCACTGCTTATCATCTGCAGACATATGGACAGAGCGAGCGGACCATCCAAACGCTTGAGGGTATGTTGCGAGCCTGTGTAATTGATTCCAGTGGGAGTTGGGGCTCTTAGCTTCCTCTAGCTGAGTTTTCTTACAACAACAACTATCATTCCATCATTTGTGCACTGCCATTCGAGCTTCTCTATGGGAGGAAGTGTCATACCCCCGTATGTTGTGGGGAGGTTGGTTACAAAGCCATGGGAAGGACTGAGGTAGTCCTTCAAACAACATAGCTTATTCAACAGATCAGGCAGAGATTGCAGACCGCCCAGAGTTAACAAAAAAGTTATGCTGACAGGCGCCGATCTGATTTGGAGTTTCAGGTTGGTGACATGGTGTTACTGAAGGTATCACCATGGAAGGGTGTAATACGCTTCAGAAAGAGGGGCGAGTTGGGGCCCTGTTATATTAGCCCATTTTGGGTGATTCCCAGGGTTGGCAAGGTAGCTTACAAACTGGATTTGCCTGCAGAGCTCAGTCAGATCCACCACACCTTCCACATCTCTCAGCTTCGGAAGTCTGTGGCTAATCGTTCAACGGTTATTCCTTTGGATGATTTTTAGGTTGATGATCAACTGAATTATATTGATAGACTAGTGGCGATTTTGGATCGGAAAACGAAGACCTTCCACAACAAGGTCGTGTCATTGGTCAAGGTTCAGTGGCAACATCAGAAGGGTTCTGAATGTAAGCGGGAACCCGAGTCAGAGATGAGGGAGCATTACCCTGAGTTGTTCGCAGCAGCTGACTTCGAGGATGAAGTCTAGTTCAAGTAGGGGAGAATTGTAACATCCTGATGTTGAGGTATTTCCGAAATTCAACCCTAAGTATAAAGATTATTGCACTCTAGCCCTTGTGTATGAGAAATGTTGCAAAATGGCCCACAATGGCATTTTTGTAAATAATGGGTGTGGGGCACGTATGTTGGGTTTACTCATATTATACATTAGCGTACGTGACAGGATTCCAAACCTAATTTTTAGGGTTTGGACCCTATTTAAACACATTTATGGCCTCCAACACCTTTCTATCATTAGCCTCCATCACACTATTCGACCATAGGAAACCCTAATTTCCTTTTTTGAGCATTCTTGACCTTTTAAGTGCATTTTGGTGATAATGAAGGAGAAGTAAGGAAGTTGATTCATCTTGTAAGCTTGAAGAAGCTTTGGATATGGAACTCTCATTTATCTTGCAACCTCCAGGAGGTATAAAGTTTTGATCTTGGCTTGCATTTCCTTAGATATTGTTAACTCTTGAGTTTTGAAGCATTTTGGTCCCAAATCTTGACATTTATGAGTATGGCATACTCTAGTCCTTATAATTTGTCCTTCCAGACGTTTTAAGATGTCTTGATGCATAAAAATATGATATTGGTTCTTATTTCTTCCCCATGCATGTGCTAGGATCTCCTAATGGATTAAGAGGTTAAATTTTGTTGATATTAAGTACTTCTAGCCATGGAAAGTCTTAAACTTGGGAACTTTATGACTTATAATGATATTTTGAGCCTAGATATGGATTTACACGTAACGACTTGATGGATTAAGCTCTTAATATGAAGTTGAGGTGGACAAGTGCGTATGCTGGGCGTACGAAATGGTATGCTGTGCGTACGCGGTCAGTGCCCCGATTCCTGGTCAAGCTAAATACGCCCCGCGTACAGCTGAGTATGCCCAGTGTACTCAGCTGTGTTGACTCGGTTGTTTTTGTTGACTTTTGACCTTGACCAAGGTTTGACCAATTTTGACTAAAGGGTATTTTGGGTGTTTTGATATTAAGTTAAGTTAGACTGTGGTGTAACTAATTGGTGATGAGTAGATCCGATATTCGGAACAGAGAGTTATTCAGCTGTCGTTCGGACTGTGAGGTGAGTTTTCTCACTATACTTGTGGGTCGAAGGCACCAAGGTCATCCCATTCGATTGATATGTTGTTATATACCGATTGATGATATGTTGAGTATGTGATAGATCTTTATGATTATATGATAGTTGCTGATATGCATTAGAATGTTAGATTTGTAGGACTACCTGTGAGTAGTGGCTATATGATTATTTATCCTACTGGACATGCTTGTTATCTGTTATATGTCGACATGTTATGATGGGGTAGAGACAGTACTGCTTTCTGATGTCAGTCAACAGACCGGGGCAAGCCAACTAGCAGGTTGTGGTCTAGGGATATCCAACTAGGAGGTTGTGGGCAAGGGTAATCCAACCGGGAGGTTGTGGACCCAGTACGTGTTATGCAAGGCAATCAAACCGGGAGGTTATGGGCCAGGGCAATCCAACCGAAACGTTATGGACCCAACATGCTGAATTATATATGTTTTGTGTTGTGTGGTGGTACTTTGGGGGAACTCACTAAGCTTTAGCTTACAGTTTCAGTTTATTGTTTCAGGTACTTCTGTTGATCGTGCATGGGAATACGAAGGCATGATCATGCACATCTTCCTGTGTTTTTGATATTGGATCTTAGGAAAAACTCTGATTATGTTTATACTTTTGAAACAATGGTTTTGTAAACACTTTATGGATGAAATGGGTTATTTTTGAAAATTTTAATTTTTTATGATTTTTGGGATGTTACAGTATATGCCTATCCATGCTCCATATATGTATTTTCAAACATCATATATACCTCCCCGACAACCATACGTGGCTCAACAAGTAATGGTGCAAAGTGTTGTTTCACCTTTTATGGCTGATCTTTTGAATTATGATATTCCATACACATCAAAACTACCAATGTTAAAAACATATAATGGCACGACAGATCTCGATAACCATATTGACACTTATAATTGGACCGTGACGTTTCTAAAGTTAGATGAACTATTTTGGTGTACATATTTCCCAACCACGTTGGAGAGAAACGTAGGAACATGGTTCAATATGTTTTCCCCAGGAAGCATCAACAATTTCGCACAACTAAAATATGCCTTCATGACGAATTTCATGCAGCTACGACGATACAAGCGAGACACACACGCCATAATTGGGTGCAAACAAAAAGAAAGAGAGACGGTGAAGGAATATTTTGATAGATTCACCAAGGCAACCCTAGATACACTAGGACAAGACGAGGCAATGGTTACCATAGCATTTACATGGGGATTACTCCCAAGAGAGTTGTCGAAAAAATTCATTGGTAGAACGCCCCAGACCCGGCATGAACTTAAAGAAAGGGTCGAAAAATACATACAACAAGAGGAAGGTACAACAGACAAGAAAGCATACTTCAACGCCATAACTGCCACCAAATCATGAAAAAACGATCGACAAAGTAATCATAGTTCAGGAAGGTACCCAAAGCATCCTTACCAGTCAGCTAGACAATCGAGGCGGTATAGACCGTACAACCTGGGTGACAGAAGGGCAAGGTGATCAGACATATATGTAGTCACAGATAAATGAAAAGAAAGGAACAGAAAACAAGGTCAATATATTTTGAATACCATCAAAGCACACAACACGAGACAGACAACTACACCTTGTTGAGAAGGGAAATGAAGGAGAAAAAATCTAGAAGGGGACATAAAAGAGATAGTGCGTAGTCTATGACTCGAATGGGAAGAAAGAATCGCGATAACCATGGTTGTCAAAATCGCGATCCTGATCGTAGGATCTTACGATCCTGATCGTAGGATCTTACAATCCTACGATCCTAGATATGAAAAACGATCCGGATCGTAAAAGGATCGTATTTGGGGTAGGATCGCAGGTAGGATCGTAAGATCGTAGGTAGGATCGTAGGATCGAGATCCGATCCGATCCTACCTTCCCTTGATTTTTTTTTGCAAATGAATTTTTTTACCACTTTATTTCTTTTACCCTTTACCAATTTACCATTTGTTATTTGTATTGTGTCTTATGACTAATATTTTGAAGTTTTTATAACTTTTGAACGAAAAATTGAATGTTTGAAATATTTTTCATGATTAAAAATTATAAATTAAAATTACATTTTATTTTGTGGGATCTTAGGATCACGATCCCGATCTTGCAAACCCAAAAATGATCCTAGGTAGGATCTCGATCTTGACAACCTTGGCGATAACAAAAAACAGATGACAAACCCCAAAGAATATGACACATGAGATATTATCAATTAGAACACAATAACAAAGGGATCACAATGATTACGATACTGAATCCCTAATTCGAAACATGATGAATCTAAATTTTTCTGTAAACGATCCATGATCGGTGAATTGGCGTGCCAGTGTGCCATTGGTGATTCAAGCATGTATCCGAAATTCAGTAATACATAGAGTATGCGTTGACACTGTAACGCTCGATTTAGGTATCATTTATTTCTCAAACAATTTAGGGTTTTGAACTGGAACTCGACGAGTTGGAGAGCTCCAACTCGTCGATTAGAGATCTTATTGGACACGGGGTTTAGGGTCTACTCGACAAGTTGGAAGGCCCCAACTCGACGAGTAGGCGCTGGAAAGCAAAACCCTAATTTTCAGGGTTTTATACCCTATATAAAGAACCTATGGCTCATTTGTGGCCTCCCTCATCACCTCTATAGTCCAGAGAAACCCTAGTTCAAGACTTATACCTTCTTGAGTGTGTGTGAGAGCCTTGGAGAGTGATTTTGGAGTGGTTGTGAAGGAATTTGGAACTTGAAGAAGTTAGAGCAAAGGGAGAGGCTGTAGATACAACATCTATTTAGTGTTAGCAACCATTTGGAGGTAAAAAGTCTTTACCTTGACTTCTCATTTCTTACATCTCTCCTTGTGAAAGAAAATGGTCATTTCTAGTGCAAAATGGAGTCATATTCGGGTTTGAGCTTGTCACAAGGACATGGTTTCAGATCTGGACTCCTCTAGGCCCCCATAGTCATAAAGTGATCGAATTTATCAAGATTTGTCCCTTCTCCATGCCCTAAACTCCTAACTAGACTTAGTTTTAGTGTTTTAGCCTTTTGAGGCCTTGCATGCACGTAAAGTTTGCAACTTTACGTGGTAACTACACCATAAGGGGCTGCATCTGTAGTTTGTAGCTTTGGATTCAACTGGAAAGGAATGAACATGAAAAGGGATGAAGGAACTCGACGAGTTGCTTAGCCAACTCGATGAGTTGGGCAAGGTTTATCCATTTTCTGGATTCTAAGTGATCTCGGTGAGCTGATTAGAGTTTTCGGTCTTGATTTTTTGGTTTTATGTACTCTGAAGGAACTCGACGAGTTGCTAGATGCACTCGACGAATTGGGGTCAACATGGACTGTTAACCTTGACTATTGACTTTGACTTTGACCAGGGTTGACCAAGGTTAACTTTAAGGGTACTTTTGGTATTTCGGGATTTTGACAAAGTCAGTCACATGATGGTTGTAGGCACCTGTGTTGGAGCTGCGAGTTGGGATTGACTTCATCGATTCAACATTTCTTGAGAGGTGAGTCTCCTCACCATGCCAATGGGTCTAAGGCACCAAGGCCATCCCATTTTATGATATGTGGTACGCTAGTTTATGTAGTGATATGTGGCATGTTAGTTGGTTATATGCTAGGAGGTATGCTAGTTGTATATCTGGTATAATTGCATGAAAGACCATGGGGGAGCCCATTACGCTTGGATGTAAGACCATGTGGGGGAGCCCATGGCTTTTCAGGTAAAGACCATGAGGGAACCCATGGCACTCGGATGTAAGACCATGTGGGGGAGCCCATGGATTTTCAAGCAAAGACCATGGGGGGAGCCCATGGCACTTGGATGTCAGACCATGTGGGGGAGCCCATGGCTTTCCAATTAAAGACCATGGGGGGAGCCCATGGCACCTAGGTGTAAGACCAAGTGGAGGATCCCATGACATCCTGGAGTAAGACCCTGGGAGGAGCCCACAGCATCCTTATATGTTTGTATGCATGGATTGTGGTATATGTAGCTTTTATAGCTAATATAGATTATGTGATATGTGGATTGTGTAGGGTTGTCACACCCCAAAACCGGAACGGCGGAAACGTTCTGGGGCGGAGGACGTCATGTACAGTATCACAACAATGCAAAGTAGTAAACAAGCAACAACATCATCCATTGCATTAATAGTATAATTTTACTTACAAGTATGTTCGTTCATAGTATAATAACATAATGAATACTCAAAATAAAAGACGAGTCTTGATTGCTCCGTCTTCTCTAAACCTTGCATCGGTACCTGTCTATTTGTGACCTGAGAATACAAGTTATTTTGAAAGCGAGTATCAGCAATAAAGCTGGTGAATTCATAAGTATTTAAGTGTCATTGATTTGGAAAGCTGTTATGAAAACAATGCAATTGTTTATGAAACAGTTGATATAAGTGTGAAAACCCTAGAAAATCCCATATTTCCTACTAGTATAAAAGTAGTCTTCTACCAAGACATGAATGCTTTGAAAGATGCATTTCTGTAACAAAGATGGTTTTTCCCTTGAATGACTATTATTAAAAATATATAGTCAACCTTACTGTTTATGTGAATGTGTCACAAGATAAAAGAAAAAGGGAAATTATATAAGTATTATTCTTTGGTACTAGAATAAACACGACGTGGAAACTCGCCGTAAATGTATTAACCGTAGACATCCGTCGATGTGCATTTTCCCTACTGTAGCTAACAGTCTTGGGTGTAGAATGGTTAGTCCCGTACGTATACAATAGTATCTACTCATATAATATGTAATAGTATACTGGAATGTAATTGGAAGTTCAAGAAGGTTTATACACTCTTGCTACCCAAGAGTGTTGGAACTGAACTATTAGAACTATTATGACTGTATGTGTATACATGATATATAACTAATATTTAGACGACCTTCGGACGAATAACCGATACCCTAAAGCCACATCCCAACGAGGAAAAGGAAATAAAGCGGGCTAGCCTTCCTAAGTCCTTTAAACATTACTTATATAATTATACATATACATGCATGCTTTTAACAAGGTATCTATGTAAAAGTATCCATGTAAGTGTATCCATGTAAGTGTATCTCTTCATATAGTATTTAGTATAGACTCATGAATGAACTGACGCTGGTGTGATTCCTTGTATTAGGAATGGCAGTAATATCTCCTAACTATACCTATTATAGTTACTAGTAATGAACGTGTATAATCGAAGTATACCTTTGTTATCCAAAGGTACTTAATTGACCGTTAGAACCTTTTATGACTATATATGTATACATGATATATAACTAATATTTAGACGACCTTCGTACGGATAACCTATACCCTAAAGCCACATCCCAACGAGGAAAAGGAAATAAAGCGGGCTAGCCTCCCTAAGTCCTTTAAACATTACTTATATAACTATACATATGTAGGCATGCAATTGACAATATAAAAGTATAAAAGAAGTTTTGTAAAAACCTTTGAAAAATTTAATAACTAAGAAAAGATGACTTGATGTCAGTTTATAAAACGATTTGAAAGTAGATAGACCAGATAGTTTAAGTCTATGAAAACCTTTGTTTGACACGAAATTTTGAAAGGAAACATACAGTATATAAGACAGTTTTGATAAAGAGTTTTAAACAAGTAAAAACGTTTTGGAAAGTTATTTGAAACACTATGCTTGGTAAAACAGCTAAAAGTGTAGTAATTCCTTTTGTATGCTAGTTATAAATCACATGTGATTGATATAACAACTAGCATGATTAAACTTGTATTCCCCCCCCCATTAAAGCATTTAAAACATTTAAAAGATTGATTAAGGGGTATGAACTCACCTGTAGTTGGTGAAGTGGATGGACTGATGATATAGGATTGCTAGGTGCCAAGTGAAGACCTGTACACACTCTATGATCCTAGATAACATATTATATCACATATATGTATCCAATTAGTCTTTAAACAACTAAATGATAAAGTTAAGACATCCTAGGGCATGTTAAACACCTTATATAAGTGCTATAAGTCCTAAGGATTGCATCTAAGTGTTGTAGGACATTGCTATTGAGTTTAGGGTTCAAGGGAACCCCTTACATGAGTTTACAGTTTTGTGACCATAACTCATTGAGTTTACGGTCGTAAACTCATGAGTTTACGGCCGTAAACTCAAGCTTCTTTGACCACTTTGTGTTTTGAAGCCTTATAAGTCCATAGAAGCATTTCCAATTTGAAGTATAAGCCTATGGAAGAGATTAGGGCACTACTTCACTCCTAAATGGAGTTTACGGCCCCAAGACCATTTCTCCATGTGTTTACGGCCGTAAACACATATGGTCTTGGTCTTTTTGGTGTTTTCAGGTCCTAAACATATCAAGGAAGGGATCCATGCTAGTTTCCAAGGCTTAGGAAGGAATAGGGCACACATTGGCACCCTTTATAGGGTTTACGGTCCAAGAACATCTTGGACCGTAAACACCTTGATCTTGGTGTTTCTTGGGTGTTTTCTTGATATATGGAAGTATAAGAAGCTCTATGATACTCTAGGATAGAAGTACTTACAATATAGAGGCTTGAAATGAGCTAAAAGTCCAAGAACACTAGTGTGTGTTCTTGGTGTTCTTGGTGAAACTTGAAGATTTAACCCTTTTGGAAAGATTTCATGGATAGAAGTGTGTTAGATCACTAGATTAAGGTAGATATCAACTTTACAAGGCTAGAAACACTTACAAGTTGAAGATCTATAAGATTTGGTGGATGATACTTGAGAGAGAATTGGATTTTTGGATCTTGAATTTGTGAAAAAGTGTAAATAATGACTAAGTGTCATATATATACTCCCTTTTAGGGTTTACGGTCGTAAACACCTTTGTTTAGGCCGTAAACTCTAAATTCTTAGTGTATTGGGGTATTGTTGTTGCACGATAACCCTAGAGCCTCCTCTCTCCTGATATTTCCTAACGTGCTAAACCTAAAATTCTCAAACTTATCCAAAAAGCTTGAAAGTTAGCAGAAACTGTTTTGACTTCTATTGAATTGGATGGTTGTACAAAATAGAAA
The DNA here is from genome assembly GCF_052849685.1 of Lactuca virosa. Lineage (NCBI taxonomy): Eukaryota > Viridiplantae > Streptophyta > Magnoliopsida > Asterales > Asteraceae > Lactuca > Lactuca virosa. Next base: position 417,446,482 of record NC_136429.1, read on the forward strand.
TTTCGGGTTGTCACATCATCCCCCCGTTAGAAGGAATTTCGTCCCGAAATTCAGATCCGAAAGTGAATTACTCCAGAATCATGAAAGGAGTAGATACTTCTGTTCCATGTGCATCTCCTGTCCTGATCGATGGAAAGTTCTAAGTTTGGCTTCTAAGTTTATCTGTATGGTAACTCGATTACTCGTTGTCTGGAGACAGTCCCCGTCCTGAAATTCTTTTTAGAATCCATACATGGTTCATCAATCACCGTCTCGGGTATACGGGTCGTATATGATTAAGATTGAAAAGGTAGTCGAATAAATGATTCTTCTTTAAGCTCACATCCCAACGAGGAAAAGAAGTTAAAGCGGAATCATCAATTCTAAACCTGTAGAACCTTGATTATATACCACCCCTGTGTATACATTCCTCAGCGATAGATCAACCGTACGGGTCCTTGCTTTGAACTTGACGTACTGCACGAGTGGTACTCCGGGGAGGTTTACTGAGGTTTCTTCGGAAAGGAATAAGAAACATGAGGTACTCTACGCATGAGTACTTCGGAATTCTTAACATGACGGCTCCACTAGAAAGACGGTCTCAGAGAAAAAGATTTACGTACAAAACTGGTATCGTGAGGATCGAATTGACTTCAGTTGTATGATAATATCGGACTCACTTGGAAATAATGACATCGGACTTGATCATAAAGGCGTTACTGACTATACATAACAGTGTAACATTTAACAGAGTTATAGTACTATAGATTTTTCTACAAGACTATTGCTGCGAACCAGGTATACTACAAAAGACAAGTATATGCAGCACGAGGGTCCCTTAACGGACGAGATCTCGCAAAAGATAAGACTCGAGTTGTGTTAGTTTTAAACAGTTTATGAGTCTGATACAACGAACGCCTTAGATACTTGAACGTAGGTCCGCAGTAGTCTCTCCTGTGGCGGTGATCGTTAGCATCCTTCCGTCTGTGCCAGCATTCGCTGCCTCCGGGCAGTTTCTTTTGTAGTGACCCACCTTGCCACAACCGTAGCAAGCCTGGCCCACCCCAGCGTTGGGTACTTGGTTGATCGGTCTTGCTGGATTCTTGCAGTAACGTATGGTGTGTCCCTTTTTGTTGCAGTTTAAACACTGCATTTCCCGACAAGATCCATGATGGTGATAGTTGCATTGGTTGCACTTTGGGAGATTACCAGCATATGGCTTTGCTGGTAATGGGTTAGTAGAGACTATTGTAGGTACTGTAGCAGCATTGACGGTAATTTGTTGTTGTTTCCTTGAGGATTCTTGTGAGGACTCGTCTTTCCTCTTGTTCCAACCTTGCTTCCCGTTGTTGTTTTCTTTTTGTTGATCTTGTACAACAAATATTGGGTTCCGGTAGTTTCCGTGGTCAATAAGAGACTGTGCTAGTTCTTTGGCACTATCGAAAGTATCGGGCCTTGATGCTAACACACTTGACTGAATTTGGGGAGACAGTCCCCAAATATACCTCTCTATTTTCTTGCTCTCAGGAGCAACCATATCCGGGCACAGAATTGACAGATCACAGAATCTACTCGTATAGGTTGATATATCGGTACCAACCATTCTAAGATTCCAGAGTTCCTGTTCGATTTTTTGAATTTCTCCTCGTGTACAGTACTCTCTCATCAGCATAATCTTCAAGTTCTCCCAGCTTATTGAATTTGCCACTATTAGAGTCAGTGCCTTAACGTGGCCATTCCACCATGTTAAAGCTCTTACTGAAAAGGTACAAGCAGCAAACTTGACCTTGTTGTCCTCCAGGCAGGCGCAGATCTCAAAGACTGCCTCTGCCTTTTCTATCCATTGTCTTAAAATCATAACCCCTCCAGTTCCATTAAAATTCAGGGGTTTGGCGTTCGTAAAATCTTTATAGGTGCATTCTCGTGGGTGCCCATGACTCTCGCCATGGTTCGAAGGAAATACCCCTCCCGAACCAGTAGCGCCAGAAGTGTTGACATGTGTCATGACAGCCGCTATAGCCGATGTGATAGCTGCCTGGAACATAGCAGCATCGAACTGAGGAGGTGGTGGTGGCGGGGGTGGTATTGGTGCTTCAGTACCATTGTTACGTCTTGGGTTTCTTCTTGGAGGCATCTTTCAACTATAAGTTGAAAATAATCGGAAAATGATAAGAATCCATTAGCACCCAAAATAAATATGTCCTATGAACTAAATCGTCATAGCTCAACAACAAGAGATAGTATGAATGGTATTGGGTTGTCGTGGGGATGGAATCCAGCCATGATATCTATGCGAGAAAAGGGATAATAAGAACTAACTAAATAGACGAACTAACTAAGATAATTATAAGTTGATCTTTATCAGTTTCTTCAATACTTGTTTAGTGCATACCTGTTATATGTATTTAGGATAGGATAGACCTTCGAATAAGTGACCCTAACCCTAAGCACCCAACCCAACGAGGACAGGACATAAAGCAAAGATACACAGATTCTAAGTCTATGACATCCTAGATACATATAACCTTAGTGTATCCACTAACCAACCATTGATATACTAATAAAGACCTTTAGTTCTCAGATAATAAATTAATAGTAACACAAAATACTCCTATAGTATTTTAAGTTTATGTTATGTTCTACTGTTCTTATTGTAGAAGTGTTGGTAAGTTTTTAGACTTGTTGCAACCTCACAACCATACTTAGGCACATGCTAATCACTCCTCGGATAATGTAGTTGATCAGGCTACATCTTCCCAGGGTTGACCATATGTCTCTAAGTCTACTTGTGCTGCCCACCAATCGTAATACTTTTGTTCTGTCCTAGTGACACTGATTTTAGTATGAATGCAGGCATGTATACTTACTTAAATATTTTATTATTTAAAAGTATAAACTCTTGGTCAGAGTGTTTTAATCCCATTGTATTTATAGTTAGTATATCTTTTATGGGTTGATATACTCAATTCACTATAAACAATGCTCTGATACCAATCTGTCACACCCCAAAACCGGAACGGCGGAAACATTTTGGGGCGGAGGACGTCATGTACAGTATCACAACAATGCAAAGTAGTAAACAAGCAACAACATCATCCATTGCATTAATAGTATAATTTTACTTACAAGTGTGTTCGTTCATAGTATAATAACATAATGAATACTCAAAATAAAAGACAAGTCTTGACTGCTCCGTCTTCTCTAAACCTTGCATCGGTACCTGTCTATTTGTGACTTGAGAATACAAGTTATTTTGAAAGCGAGTATCAGCAATAAAGCTGGTGAATTCATAAGTATTTAAGTGTCATTGATTTGGAAAGCTGTTATGAAAACAATGCAATTGTTTATGAAACAGTTGATATAAGTGTGAAAACCCTAGAAAATCCCATATTTCCTACTAGTATAAAAGTAGTCTTCTACCAAGACATGACTGTTTTGAAAGTAGTCTTCTACCAAGACATGAATGCTTTGAAAGATGCATTTCTGTAACAAAGATGGTTTTTCCCTTGAATGATTATTATTAAAAATATATAGTCAACCTTACTGTTGTGTCACAAGATAAAAGAAAAAGGGAAATTATATAAGTATTATTCTTTGGTACTAGAATAAACACGACGTGGAAACTCGCCGTAAATGTATTAACCGTAGACATCCGTCGATGTGCATTTTCCCTACTGTAATTAACAGTCTTGGGTGTAGAATGGTTAGTCCCGTACGTATACAATAGTATCTACTCATATAATATGTAATAGTATACTGGAATGTAATTGGAAGTTCAAGAAGGTTTATACACTCTTGCTACCCAAGAGTGTTGGAACTGAACTATTTGAACTATTATGACTGTATGTGTATACATTATATATAACTAATATTTAGACGACCTTCAGACGAATAACCGATACCCTAAAGCCACATCCCAACGAGGAAAAGGAAATAAAGCGGGCTAGCCTTCCTAAGTCCTTTAAACATTACTTATATAATTATACATATACAGGCATGCTTTTAACAAGGTATCTATGTAAAAGTATCCATGTAAGTGTATCCATGTAAGTGTATCCATGTAAGTGTATCTCTTCATATAGTATTTAGTATAGACTCATGAATGAACTGACGCTGGTGTGATTCCTTGTATTAGGAATGACAGTAATATCTCCTAACTATACCTATTATAGTTACTAGTAATGAACGTGTATAATCGAAGTATACCTTTGTTATCCAAAGGTACTTAATTGACCGTTAGAACCTTTTATGACTATATATGTATACATGATATATAACTAATATTTAGACGACCTTCGGACGGATAACCTATACCCTAAAGCCACATCCCAACGAGGAAAAGGAAATAAAGCGGGCTAGCCTCCCTAAGTCCTTTAAACATTACTTATATAACTATACATATGTAGGCATGCAATTGACAATATAAAAGTATAAAAGAAGTTTTGTAAAAACCTTTGAAAAATTTAATAACTAAGAAAAGATGACTTGATGTCAGTTTATAAAACGATTTGAAAGTAGATAGACCAGATACTTTAAGTCTATGAAAACCTTTGTTTGACACAAAATTTTGAAAGGAAACATACAGTATATAAGATAGTTTTAATAAAGAGTTTTAAACAAGTAAAAACGTTTTGGAAAGTTATTTGAAACACTATGCTTGGTAAAACAGCTAAAAGTGTAGTAATTCCTTTTGTATGCTAGTTATAAATCACATGTGATTGATATAACAACTAGCAAGATTCAACTTGTATTCCCCCCCCCCCCCATTAAAGCATTTAAAAACATTTAAAAGATTGATTAAGGGGTATGAACTCACCTGTAGTTGGTGAAGTGGATGGACTGATGATATAGGATTGCTAGGTGCCAAGTGAAGACCTGTACACACTCTATGATCCTAGATAACATATAATATCACATATATGTATCCAATTAGTCTTTAAACAACTAAATGATAAAGTTAAGACATCCTAGGGCATGTTAAACACCTTTTATATGTGCTATAAGTCCTAAGGATTGCATCTAAGTGTTGTAGGACATTGCTACTGAGTTTAGGGTTCAAGGGAACCCCTTACATGAGTTTACAGTTTTGTGACCATAACTCATTGAGTTTACAGTAGTAAACTCATGAGTTTACGGCCGTAAACTCAAGCTTCTTTGACCACTTTGTGTTTTGAAGCCTTATAATTCCATAGAAGCATTTCCAATTTGAAGTATAAGCCTATGGAAGAGATTAGGGCACTACTTCACTCCTAAATGGAGTTTACGGCCCCAAGACCATTTCTCCATGTGTTTACGGCCGTAAACACATATGGTCTTGGTCTTTTTGGTGTTTTCAGGTCCTAAACATATCAAGGAAGGGATCCATGCTAGTTTCCAAGGCTTAGGAAGGAATAAGGCACACATTGGCACCCTTTATAGGGTTTACGGTCCAAGAACATCTTGGACCGTAAACACCTTGATCTTGGTGTTTCTTGGGTGTTTTCTTGATATATGGAAGTATAAGAAGCTCTATGATACTCTAGGATAGAAGTACTTACAATATAGAGGCTTGAAATGAGCTAAAAGTCCAAGAACACTAGTGTGTGTTCTTGGTGTTCTTGGTGAAACTTGAAGATTTAACCCTTTTGGAAAGATTTCATGGATAGAAGTGTGTTAGATCACTAGATTAAGGTAGATATCAACTTTACAAGGCTAGAAACACTTACAAGTTGAAGATCTATAAGATTTGGTGGATGATACTTGAGAGAGAATTGGATTTTTGGATCTTGAATTTGTGAAAAAGTGTAAATAATGACTAAGTGTCATATATATACTCCCTTTTAGGGTTTACGGCCGTAAACACCTTTGTTTAGGCCGTAAACTCTAAATTCTTAGTGTATTGGGGTATTGTTGTTGCACGATAACCCTAGAGCCTCCTCTCTCCTGATATTTCCTAACGTGCTAAACCTAAAATTCTCAAACTTATCCAAAAAGCTTGAAAGTTAGCAGAAACTGTTTTGACTTCTATTGAATTGGATGGTTGTACATAATAGAAATTTCGGGTTGTCACAAGGGTATGCTCTGGGGAAATCACTAAGCATTAGCTTATAGTTTGTTGATTGTTTCAAGTACTCCGGAGCCTAAGGGCAAGGGCCTAGTGTGATGGCGAGGCATGCACTCTCTTCGGCATTTTGTTTGGGGACACTCTGATATTTGAATAAATGTTTGATGTTATGGATTTTGAAAACAATTGTTATTGAGATTTCACATTTTATGGGAATGTTTTGGTTATTTAAAAATGAAAATTTTGTTTGAAAAGTTGGGTCGTTACAGACACAGGGAGCTCGGCGGACATAATTTATGAACACAGCTTGACACAACTGCCTCAGGCATGAAGAGCAGGTCTACGCCCAATAGCTGGGAGACTGACGGGATTCACAGGACATAGTATATGGCTAATCAGGATGATATATTTGACCCTATACCTTTATCGTCATGATGGCAGAAAAAATAAAACCATGTTGATCGAATTCGTAATATTACGATATCTAATAGAGCACTGCCGTGTTTCATAACAGTAACATTATCCTAGGGCAGACAGCTCTGCCGTGTTTCATAACAATAACATCAACAGTGCACGAGGTAGTCAAGTTCAACATATCAGAAGGCCCAGCGGTTGTGGTAGTGGAAAATCCTGCGACACATTGATGCTATCAGATCATGGGAGCCCCAAAAATAACCATAAGGATGAAACAAAAGAGAGAAGACGTGCCAAGTGAAAAAGAAATAATTAACAACAGCTACCCTGACCAGCAGATACAAATATGGGTGGATTTACCCTTAGATATACGGGAAAAGCTGGTAGAACTGTTGAAAAGGTACAAGCATGTATTTGCATGGACACCGGCGGACATGGTGGGAATTGACAAAGAAAATATAATCGATCACGGGGTGAACATACAACAGGGAGCAAGTAGTATCAAGCAGATAAAGTGTGGCCAAGCAGGGGAAAGAAACAGAGCCATTAATTTGGAGGTGGAAAAACTTGTAGATGCAAAATTATTACGTGAATCCTTCTTCCCCACATGGATTGCCAATCCAGTCATGGTAAAAAAGAGTGACGGAAGCTAGAGACTATGTATAGATTACTTGGATCTAAACAAATCTTGCCCCAAAGATTCATATTCGTTACCTGAAATAGATCAAAAGGTCAAATCATTACAAGGCTTCAAATGGAAACATTTTTTGGATGCATATAAATCTTACCATCATGTATTAATGAAGAAAGAAGATGAAGAGAAAACACCATTCTATACAGATCATGGAACATTCTGCTACACGAAAATTCCCTTTAGCCTCAAGAATACTGGAGCAACTTATCAACGCCTTTTAGATAAGGTCTTTAAAGATCAGATTGGCAGAAATATAGAAGTTTACGTAGATGATATGGTAATAAAAAGTTAGAATGATGAGGTACTGCTCAAAGACATTGAAGAGACGCTCAAAACTCTTGAAAAAGTATGCATGAAGTTAAACCCGACAAAATGCACTTTTGGTGTACAGAAAGGAAAATTCTTGGGGTATTACATGACAAAAGAAGAAATCCATCCAAGACCAGAAAAACTCACTGAATTACTCGACACAATGGAACCGAGAAGCTTAAAATAAATGCAGGCCCTAAATAGAAAAATCAATACGTTGGGACACTTCATTGTACGGTCAACCGAGAATACAATGTAGTTATTCCAGGCGTTAAAGGGATACGTTGATAAACATAATTTCTGATGGATGCCTGAGGTTGAGCATGACCGTTACGAGTTAAAGAAATCACTTTGACAAATTCCAAACTTGGCTAGTCCTCTCCTAGGAGAGACTTTGTCGGTATATCTATCGACCACAACGGAAGCTATATCAGCTATAATGACAGTGGAGAGACAAGTAAAGAAATTGTCGATATAATTCATCAGCAGAGCATTGCAAGGAGCGGAGTTGAACTGCCCCATGTTCGAGAAGGTAGTACTAGTGCTAGTATATGCAGCAAGACGACTATGCTGTTACTTTCAATCTCATCAAATAAAGATCTTGAAAACCTAGCCGCTCAAGAGCATCCTGTTGAAACCAGAAAAATCCAGAAGATTAACAAAATGGGCAATTGAGCTAGGAGTTGGGATAATTAGGTTATTTGAATGTTGATGGTTATATAATTAAAAATTATAATATTGTGGGTTAAAAACCTTATGTATCTCACCAGGTTTCCCAACCTGACCCACTCAACGTCTTTGTATCATAGGAAGCAATAATGATGATGCCAGAGAGATTTGAGGAACTTTAGACTATATTAAGATATTGTAAGTCTTCGTTTATACTTGTGTTTCTTGTATCATTTATGACATCCTAAATTTCTAATAAATTAATGAAAACATGCCTTCGGGGAATATTTTATGGGACATATTCCGCATTTGTAAATTAAAACTATGATTTTAAAATAAGCATAAATTGGTCTTTTCTGGCCGTGAAAATCGGGATGTCACAAGCGGACTTCGAGGACGAAGTCTAGTTCAAGTGGGGGAGAATTGTAACATTCGGATGATGAGGTATTTTCAATTTTAGCCCTAAGTATGAAGATTTATTGCATTTTAGCCCTTGTGTATGAAAAATGTTGCACAATGGCCCATAGTGGCATTTTTGTAATATTGGGGCGTGGGCACGTACGATGGGCATACATATTGTATGTTGGGCGTATGTGGTGAGATCGCAAACCCTAATTTTTAGGGTTTAGACCCTATTTAATCATTCTTATGGCCTCCAAACCTCTTCTCTCATCAGACCCCAGCCTCATTTCAACCCTCTAGAAAACGCTAGTCCCTTTGAGGCCATTTTTGAGCTTGGTGTGTGTGTTTTGGTGTTCTTGAAGGAGGAAGGAAGAAGAGGTGATCTCCCTAGAAGTGTAGAGCACCTTGGATCCAAAATCTCATCACCGTTGGGCACTCTTTGAAGGTAAAAAGCTCTAAACTTGATGAAGCTTTGCTTAGATCTAGTTTAGCCAAGAAGTTTGTACTATTTTGGTCCTATTAGTTTGGTATTTTGAGTTTGAGCTACTCCAATCCATTTAGGTTGTCCTTTAAGACGTTTTGAGAGGTCTAGAAGCATAAAAATATGATATTGGCTCTTAGTTCTTCCCCATGCATGAGTTTGGTTGTCTTAATGGCTTAAAATGTTAGGGTTTTTAGTATTTATCACTTAGTGGCCATGCAAGACCATAAAGTTGGAAACTTTATGGTCAAGGACAACATTTGGAGCTTGGATCTGTAATTTGGAAGTAAGGGCTTTAGTATTAAGCACTTAATAAGTTTGGAAGGAATCCAAATACGTACGTTGGGCGTACCAAGTGGTACGTTGTGCATACGTGGTCAAGCCCCCGTATCTGGTCAACGTTCAAGTACATCCCGCGTTCAGTTGGGAACGCCTAACATACTCGGATGGGTTGACTCGGCTGGTTTGTTGACTTTGACCATATTTTGACCGATTTTAACCAAAGAGTATTTTGGGTATTTTGATATTAAATTTAATTTGGGCAATAATTTGAATAATAGGTGATGGGTAGAGTCAGTACTCGGAGCAGAGATTTATTCAACTTTTGTTCGAACTGAGAGGAATGTTTTCCTCACTATACTTGCGGGTCGAAGGCACCAAGGCCGACGCATTGGGTTGATAACCTATATATATATATATATATATATATATATATATATATATATATATATATATATATATATATATATATATATATTGGTCGATGATATGTTGAGTATGCGGTAGATCTGTATGATTATATGATAGTTGATGTTAAGCGATAGATTGGTAGATCTGTAGGACTACCTATGATTTCTGGCTATATGAGTATCTGTCTGATGAGTATATTTGTATTTGTTATATGTCGACATGTATGTTGGGGTTGAGACTACTGCTTCGTGTTGTCAGTCAATGCACCAGGGCAATCCAAACGTAAGGTTGTGGACCAGGGCATTCCAACCGGGAGGTTTTGGGTCAAGGGTAATCCAATCGGAAGGTTGTGGACGCGTTATGTATTGGGCATTGCAACCGTAAGGTTGTGGACTAGGGTATTCCAACCGGAAGGTTGTGGGCCAGGGGTAATCCAATTGGGAGGTTATGGACACGATATTTGTTTGATTATACGTTTGCGTGGTGGTACTTTGGGTGAACTCACTAAGCTTTGACTTACAGTTTCAGTTTATTGTTTCAAGTATTTCATATGATCGTGGCAAGGCGAAGGCGTGATCGTGCACATCTTCGAGTTTTTATGATATTGAACCTAGGATACTCTGATTTTGAATAATACTTTTGAAACAATGGTTTTGTAAACGTTATATGGATGAAATGGGTTGTTTTTGAAAATTTTAATTTTTTACGATTTTAGGATGTTACAAGTTGGTATCAGAGCCTTTGTTTGAGAGAATTGGATAAGCAGTCGTGTGAATCTAGACTCAAACTAAGGAACTATAAAAGTTTTAAAATGATTTTCAAAATTTTCTTCAAAAGTAACCAAGGACGGATACGATGTGTACGATCATCCAAAGCAAGAAAGTACACCCCAAATTACTACACTGTTATTTGATATGACGTTTATGGTAGAACAACATGCTTGTGATAGGTTAGGGATCTTCAGGAATTGCATGATATAATTGCCTGATATGTGATTCTTGATAGCCTAGGGTTACATCTTGTATGAAATTGACATGATTACTATAGTTGCTTAGTGTATGCATCATAGTTGTATATAACTAAGGTTTTATATCCTAAGAATGTTTGGTTTAGCCTTATTTCATGTTCCTTGTTTGGTTGTGGGATTAGGGTATAATCAAGTATTTGAATGTGTATAGGATCTAGTGTTATGCATGATTAGCATATACGAGTGTTGCAGGGTTGGTGGAAGCTTCATGGATGAGTGGGTGTGTAAGCAGCCATCCAGATAAGGAGTTTTTAGCCACTATCGATAAAGTGAGGATACGATGTATGTGTATCCTAGTTGTTATTTTTGTTTGGGCGGGTTTGACGATCCTTGAGACAAATATAGGTAGGTGTGGAAGGTAGTATGGGCCCGTACTACTGAAAGCACATGACTCGTATGCATAGTAAGGAAGTCCCAAATCCAGGAGAGGAGCTGAGGCAGGCTCCGGTGCAGTCACAGCCTGTGGAAAAGTGGTTCAAGCCCGCTGATTCGAGATCTGGAGGACAGAGGGGTCGTACTTGTGGTAAGTGCAGCAAGGTTCATGATGACGTCTGTCGATCTTCTTCTGGGTGCCATAAATGTGGCAAGCAGGGGAATTATGCCAAGGATTGTCGTCAGCAGGCCCAATACCGAGCGCCCGGATTTTTTATCATTGTGATCAGGTGGGCCATATGAAGGCCCAGTGCTCATTGCTTGCATTTAGGATGGCGCAGGCTCCAACGCCAGCCACTTTGAGGATCACTGATGGACGCCAGGGTGGGGCAGAGCCCCCAAGGGCTCGAGGAAGTGCATTCCAGCTTACTGCAGAGGAGGCCATGGCGGCACAAGACATCGTTACTGGTATGTTTCTATTATTCATCTGCAAGTTATTTATGATATGCTTATGTTCATGTTTCTGCTAGGTACCTTCTTAGTGAATTCTTTGCCTGTTCTTGTGCTTTTTGACGTAGGTTCGATTCGGTCCTTTGTATCTCAGTCTTTTAGTAGGGGTTTTGATATGACTTTTGGAGAGTTGGATTGTCCATTGTGGGTTTGTATCGCCAACGAACATGGGATATCTGAATCCAACATTTACTAGGGTTGTGTGCGTGATAGTGGGGATGGATTGGTTTAGCAGATTTGGGGCTATGATTGACTTTGAGGTTCAGTGAGTGATAGTTTGAACCCTAAGTGGGGGAGAACTAGTTACTTGTGGAGAGGGTACCAGGATGGGATCAACTTTTTGTTTCCGCCGCTAGGGCCCGACAATATCTGTAACGTAGGTGTATGGGTTAACTTGCATATGTGGTTGACACCCGGGTCAGGACCGAGGTTTTGGTTTTGGATGGTCCAGTTGTTAGAGAGTTTGCTGATGTGTTTCCGAAGGAGTTACCTGGAGTGCCCCCTGAGAGGCAGATTGATTTTAGGATCGATTCGGTTCCAGGTGCGACCCCAATTGCAAAGGCAACATACCGATTGGCACAACCGGAGATGCAAGAGTTGTCCTCTCAGCTTCAGGAGCTATTAGGCAAGCAGTTTATTAGACCTAGCAGTTCGCAGTGGGGAACACTGATTTTATTCGTCAAGAAGAAGGATGGTTCACACTGGATGTGCATTGATTACCGGAAGTTGAACAAGTTTGTGGTGAAGAACCGTTATACCCTTTTGCGGATTGATGACCTCTTTGATCAGTTACCGAGTGAATCTTGGTTCTCCAAGATCGATTTGTAGGTCAGGGTATCATCCGATGAGGGTTAGAGATGAGGACATGGAGAAGACCATGTTTCAGACTCGTTATGGTCATTACGAGTTCGTGGTGATGCCATTTGGGTTCACCAATACGCCTGTAACATTTATGGATTTGATGAATCGGGTGTGCAGGCCGATGATCGATCAACCAGTCATTGTCTTCATTGAAGATATCTTGGTGTATTCCAAGACTAGTGAGCAGCACGAGGAGCACCTTCGAGAGCTTCTAGGAGTTTTGAGGCCAGAACGGCTATATGCCAAGTTCTCAAAGTGTGAATTTTGGTTACGGGAGGTCTAGTTTTTATGGCATGTCATTAAACATGATGAGATTTTGGTCAATCCGGCCAATATCGAGGTCGTGATGCAGTGGGAGGTTCTGAAGTCTCCTTCGGCGATTAGGAGTTTATTGGTTTTAACAGGATATTATCGGAGATTTATTAAGGAATTCTCCAAGATTACGGTACCCCTCACTCGTCTGACGATGAAGGTCATGGATTTCCATTGGGGGCCTTAGCAGCAGGCTGTGTTCAAGTCATTGAGACAGAAGTTGTGCGAGGCTCCAGTATTGAACCTCCCTGAGGGTGTTGAGGATTTTATCGTATTTTATGATGCATCCATCAATGGTTTGGGGGTGGTGCTTATGCAGCGAGGGAAAGGTATTGCTTATGCTTCTCGGCAGTTGAAGCTGCATGAGGTTCGTTATCCGACTCATGATTTGAAATTGGGAGCATTGGTGTTCGCTCTCAAGATTTGGTGGCATTGTTTCTATGGGGTCCGGTGTACTATCTACACGGATGACAAGAATTTGAGATATCTCATGGATCAACCAAATTTGAATATGAGACAACGTAGGTGGCTTGACATGGTAAAGCATTATAAATGCAAGATTTTGTCACACCCCCAAACCAGAACGGCGGAATTGTTCGAGGGCGGATGACTTCATGTAGTATCATAACAGTTGAATAAATAGTAAAGAAAGCAAACACAACCATCATAAATATAATTTAAAAAGTTACATTGTTGATTGTAATACATGTTTCAAAAGAAATTACATTATGATGATATAATAAGTTTGAAATTGACGCCTTAGTGTCCCTTCCCAAAAGCTATTGTTTACCTGTATTACTGAATCCCTGAGAAATACAAGTAGTTTTAAAAAAAGTGTCAACAATTAAGTTGGTGAGTTCATAAGCGTTTTTGTATAAGAACTGTATGCCTTTTTGTATAAAGTAACTGAGTTTGTTTCTAGAAAATCCAATATTTTCCATAAATGAATAGTAGTTTTAAAAGTTCCAAAAACCGGAATGCATAAGTATTTTCCATACCTAAAATAGTGTAAGTAGATTTATATATGTATATATAACCACTAAGGCATTTGATAGCCTCGTAAATCAAATGTTTTAATACTTCATGTGATTTTTATAACCGTACTATTGACCCAGACTGCCTGTCACAACGTTCTTCAGGCGTTGGAATGATATGACGTTTGTCACCCCAGACCTGCCGGTCCAATTGTAGCTAACAGTTTAGGTGCGGGATTGTCAATCCCGTATAGATCTATACACAAGTATCACGCTCTCCCTACAAGAGATTATGGTTTATAATACAGGACTTAAAATGCGTACTTGAAAGTACGTGAAGTCAAATGTCTCACAAAAGTTTGTATCAAATAGGTTTACGTATGAAAAGTCCATTTTTCTTGTAAATGTAAGTATTTCCTTTCTATATTGTTCATAGAGTGTAAAATATCATGAATATCTCGTAAACTATACCTATTATAGTTTTTCAAAAGCGTGTTTCATTTGAATGACAAACCTTAGTGTATTACCAACTTTGCATGTAAAGTATAACATTTGTAATAACATTATTTTACTTATTTAACATTTATACACAAAATGTAGATAAAACATTAGAAACTGTATGTAACGATTTGCATTTTAACATAAGTTTTTCTTGCGTTTCACTTGTATTTTTCCCTCTAAAATATAGTAAAAACGTGAAAATATAGGGGTATGAACTCACCTGGTAAGTGGGATGAATTTAAGAAAACGAGACTTTTCTCGGGCAGCACTTCGACCGGAAAGTGGAAAATTTCTCGGGAGTTTTGGACCTTCAGACCTTCTTCGTAGCTTGGATATGTAACCGGGGCGTCGGGATAGTTTCGGGAGGCTCAAGAGTGAGAAAATATGGGAGAAATGTTGTGAATTAGCAAAAGAAGTCGGAAGCCTCGCACCCTTTATATAGGGGTGGAACTGGCCCTCGTACGTTGGGCGTACTCGCGTACGCTGGGCGTACGTCATGCATGACGCACTCTTCGGACTCCGGACTTCGGATGGGACAGGCTAGATGGTAGCGGGGGACGTGGTCGATCTGAGGCCGTGCACTGAGTACATTGGGCATACCCTCATACGCTATGGCGTACTCCCCTCGGTTTGTGTGCCCCAATCTTCTAAAATGCGTAACTTTCGCATACGAGCTCTGTTTTTGATGTTCTTTATTTCCACGCGTAGGTGAGAATATAATCTACAACTTTCATTTAGACTTAGTTCGCAAATTTTGACTTTATTTTTAATTATATATTTTTAATAGGCCGAGACAGGAAAAGACCGTTAAAAATTCATAACTTCTTCATCCGATGTCCGTTTTCGTCTGTCTTTTTACCGTTGTACTACTATTGTCGAGATCTTCAATTCTCGTTTAGGTTGTGTCGGCTAAATATCGCTCGATCTGTATTTCGAGTTTTTAGCTGTCTACCGCTACTCCGAAACTTAGAAAAATCACAACTTCCTCACATGAAATCAGATTTGGACGTTCTTTTTATGTACGTTCACGGTTTAATGATATTTACAACATTCGTTTAGATACCTAAGGCTAAAAAGTATTTTATTGAAATTTCGTGTTTTACGCTTAATAGTGTTTTACCGGTTTTGCTGCGGATTTTCGATTGGTCATAACTTCTTCGTTATAACTCGTATTTTTGTGTTCTTTACGTTTCTGAAAACCTTGTTACGACATTTATTACTTTATGCAACCCAATTGAGACTCTTGAACATTTTATTTTTGACGCAAATTTTTTTTATTATATCAAAAGTAGATTACAAATCCTTGACTTTTAGGTCATTACATTGACTCGAAATATCGGGTTGTCACAGATTTGTATCACCCCGGGGAAAGCTAATGTGGTCGCCGATGCTTTGAGCTGCAAGGCGGCTAGTTCTACTGTTGAGAGTCTATGTGTGAGGATATCAATTAATTCTCCGCTTCTTGATTTGATTAGGGAGGCTCAGTCCGAGGGAGTCAAGAAGGAGAATTTGGAAGCAGGAGAGACTCATGGGTGAGATTGGCAGGTTTGCTACTGACAGTCGGGGGTTATTGACCTAATATGGACGGGTTTGGGTGCCAGATTTTGGTGGGACCAAGCACATGGTGATGGTGGAGGCACACAAGTCCAGGTTTTCGATACACCCTAGAGCCACCAAGATGTATTAGGATTTGAGGCTTAGTTATTGATGGTCATGCGTGAAGAGAGAGATAGCCTGGTATGTCGAAAGGTACTTGACTTTTCGGATGGTCAAGGCCGAGCACCAGAGGCCGCATGGCAAGTTGCAGCCATTGGAGGTTCCCATGTGGAAATGATAACATATTGCTATGGACTTCATCACCAAGTTACCTTAGCCGGCTAATGGATTTGACACGATATGGGTTATCGTGGACTGTCTGACCAAGAACGCCCATTTTCTAGCCATTCGGGAGAGCTCTTCGGCCAAGAAATTGGCCAATTTATATATGTGCGAGATCGTTGCTCGACATGGTATTCCAGTCTCCATTGTATCTGATCGGGATGTCCGGTTTACATCTCGTTTTTGGCAGAATTTCCATGAGGAACTAGGTACGAGGCTGCATCTTAGCATTGCTTATCATCTACAGACCGACTGTCAGAGTGAGCGTACTATTCAGACACTTGAGGATATGTTGAGAGCCAGTGTCATAGACTTTGGTGGGAGTTGGGACTCCTACCTTCCATTAGCTGAGTTTTCTTACAAAAATAGCTATCACTCCAGCATTGATGCGCCGCCATTCAAACTTCTTTATGGGAGGAAGTGTCGTACCCCAGTTTATTGGGGAGAGGTAGGTCATAGGGTCATGGGAAGGAATAAGTTAGTTCTTCAGACGACAGAGCTCATTCAACAGATTAGGCATAGACTTCAGACAACTCAGAGTCGCCAGAAGAGTTATGCCGACAAGTGTCGATCCGAGTTGGAGTTCCAGGTCGGGGATATGGTCTTGCTGAAGGTATCACCCTAGAAGGGTGTAATACGCTTCTGGAAGAGGGGCAAGTTCGTGCCCCGATATATTGTGCCATTCAGGGTGATAGCCAGGGTTGGCAAAGTAGCGTACATATTGGATTTTCCTGAGGAGCTCAGCCAGATCCACAACACTTTCCATGTCTCTCAGCTTCTAAAATGTGTGGCCGATGATTCAGCAGTTGTTCCTTTGGACGAATTTCAAGTTGATGATCGCCTGAATTACATTGAAAGGCCAGTGACGATCTTGGATCGGAAGATGAAGGCTTTGCACAACAAGGTGGAGACTTTGGTCAACGTTCAGTGGCAGCATCCGAAGGGTTCCAAATAGACATGGGAACTCAAGTCTGAGATGCAGGAGCATTACCCGAAGTTGTTCACAGTAGCTGTGTAACACCCGTAAATTCGGGCTAGGAAATAAAGTTATTATAAGCCATAATAATGACTTTTAAATAAGAGATAGTTTAGGATAAATAATCTTAACCGAGTTATAGCATATGTCGTAAATAGTGAGTTAGAGATAGGTTATCTATTAGCCCTAATGATCTAAACGAAAGTCATAGTATTAGGAAAAAGAAAATTTGTGGATACAGAGAACGTCCGAATCTGACTTCAATAGAGGAAGTTATGATTTTTCTAAGATTTCAGCGATGCAGTGTGTGCACAAAAATTGAGTTTCAGTTGATTTTTGGCCAAAACAATCTAAACGAGAACTGAAGGTCTCGTTAATAGGATTCCAAAAATATAAAAACCATCGAAAACGGACGCCGGATGTGAGAGATATGCATTTTATACAGGGCTTTAATAGGCTAAGCCTGTGTAAATAAAACGAAGTCAAAACTAGCCAACAAAGTTAAAAAGAAAGTTGTAGATCTCGTCGAGAGCTTTCCGTGGATATAAAGAATGTCAAAAACAGAGCTCTTATGAATGATATACACAATTTCTAAATTCTAAAAATCGGCACACGCAGCGCGACACACGTAGTTTGCGTGCGAAGTCATCCACGCTGCTCCAGCCGACGAGTGACATGTGTCAGCTAACTGATGGATCGACGTGTTTGAAGCGCACGACGCGGACCCCTTAGGCGCGACTCACATAAGCGTTTTTGGCCCTATAAATAGCCAACAGTCCTCTGTTCATTCCACACACTCTTACATCCACTCACTCTTGATTATCCCTCCTGTAAATCTATTTTTCTATCGTTTCTAGCTTGAGATGAAGCCCTATGACACCCCGGAGTACGTGTTCGAGTAGGAGACCCTGAGTCAGATTTCTGCCCACTTAGACCCTGGTTCTCATACATAATCTATAAGTGAGCTACACTTACTCTGCACTTACGTAATTTATAATTATAGTCATATTCATTATTATGAACCTATAATTAAGATTTATCAGTGATTCCAAGTCATATACTGATTGATCTACTTACATAAGAGATGTCTAGAATGGTCACGCCAGCTTGGTTGTTAGATCTCAGAAAGACTATATGTCGAAATGGTCCTGCCTCCTGACTGTCCTGCCTGGTCGATCCTTATTTGATAGAACTATCAGTATTCATTAGAATCATTGACAGGTCTAGATTCCCTCTAGCCATGTAGAATATTAGACTGAGACTTAGTGATAATGATACTAGGTCATGTCAAAGGAAAGGTCAGTTGCTAGAAGCGAAGCTCTGCCCGAATTTTGAGTCATCACTTTATCAAGTGAGTGCATAGTTACTTCAAGCTTACACATAGATATAAGTATTCTAAATGCTTAACTGTTATGTGCGTTGTCATTTTTGTGTTTAATGTAGTTGTAAAAATATGATCACTACTTGATTTATTAGTATGTTTAACATACTTAATAATATGACTAGGTAGTGAGGGGGTTGTGTAAAATAATAAATGAGAGGTTGTGTGAAATAGTGGTTGTGATAGGTTAGAGAGAGAGTCGTGTGAGATAATAAGCCGCGTATGTCGTGTCTATCTCAAGTACTTTGTACTGTAGTGCTAAACCCAAGTCTTTTTGTACTGTCGTGCTAAACCCAAGTACTTTTGTACTGTCGTGCTAAACCCAAGTACTTTTGTACTGTCGTGCTAAACCCAAGTACTTTTGTACTGCCATCCTAAACCCAAGTACTTTTGTACTGCCGTGCTAAACCCAAGTACTTTCATACTGGCGTGCCAAACCCAAGTACGTTGTACTGATATACCTGCCATGAGTATACAAAAAGTACTAATGTACTGTCGTGTTGCCGCGAATATTATCGTACTATCGTGCCTAATCACTTAGGAATTATAGTTGTTCATTAATAAAGTTCCTTTAGTAAAGATCCCTCAAGATCATCATAATACGATTAGTAAGTGAGAGTGATGGGAAATGGGATAATTGGGTATTTGAATGTTGATGTTATATAATTAAAAATTATAATATTATGGGTTAAAAACCTTATGTATCTCTCAAGGTTTTCCAACCTGACCCACTCAGCGTCTTTGTATCACAGGAAACAATAATGATATGCCTGAGAGATCTGAGAAACTTTAGACTATATTAAGATATTGTAAGTCTTTGTTTATACTTATGTTTCTTTTATCAGTTATGACATCCCAAGTTTTTAATAAACTAATGAAAAACATTCCTTTAGGAATATTTTATGAGAGAGATTCCGCATTGGTAAATTAAAACTCTAATTTAAAATAAGCATAAACCGGTCTTTACTGGTCGTGAAATGGGGATGTCACAAGCGGACTTCGAGGCCATTTTTGAGCTTGATGTGTGTGTTTTGGTGTTCTCGAAGGAGGAAGGAAGAAAAGGAGATCAACCTAGAAGTGTAAAGCACCTTGGATCCAAAATCTTATCACCTTTGGGCAGTCTTTGAAGGTAAAAAGCTCTAAAATTGATGAAGTTATGCTTAGATCTAGTTTAGCCATGAAGTTTATACTCTTTTGGTCCTATTAGTTTGGTATTTTGAGTTTGAGCTATTCCAATCCATTTAGGTTGTCCTTTCATACATTTTGAGAGGTATAGAAGCATAAAAATATGATCTTGGTTATTAGTTCTTCCCCATGCATGAGTTTGGTTGTCTTAGTGGCTGAAGATGTTGGGGTTTTTAGAATTTAGCACTTAATGGCCATGCAAGACCATAAAGTTGGAAACTTTATGGTCAAGGACAACATTTGGGGCTTGGATCTGTAATTTGGAAGTAAGGGATTAAGAATTAAACACTTAATAAGTTGGGAAGGAATCCAATTACGTATGCTGGTTGTACCAAGTGGTACGCTGCGCGTATGCGGTAAAGCCCCCACATCTAGTCAACATTCGAGTACGCCCCGCGTTCAGCTGGGAACGCCCATCGTACGCGGCTGGGTTGACTCGGCTAGTGATAATGTGCCCTTGGCATGAGTGAAGAGTCGCACTCAGATGCGCCAGAGAACTCCCCAGGGAAAGTCACGCCAAGCAGAGCAAGCCCGACGAAACCTGGTGCCCGCAGACACTCCTAAAAGTTGGGCGTCCGCGGAGAAGGCTTGTCCGAGGGTACCTTCTACTCTGCGATAAATTATAATGGCTCTAGACGAAAAGGAAGATGCTCAACGCATTATCACTCGAACTAGTCGTTAGCTTTGACAGAACAAGGAGCATGATTACCCAATGAACGGGCCCGATCCTGTCGGGACTGATGCCCTTGTCTCGTACGGACTAGCAGAAGGCCTCTATATAAAATGCCTCCTACGGTACCTAGGAAATTAAGTCGCTCCCTCCCAGTTCACTCACAAAGATATCCAAGTCTATCCACTGACTTGACTGTCAGAGCGTTTTTTCCGAGAGCCTCCTCCCGAAGAACGGCTGATGGCTCCATCCTGTTGTGACCTTGTAGGTTCATTGGAACAACCAGAAGCAGCAGGCATAATTTTTCGGTTGCCAGGTCGCATCATTTGGCGCCATCCGTCCTGTGACAAAAACAAACCAAAAGCACACTTCTCAACACCTGGAGATGGCATCCGGGGACACCGATGGGACTGGTGAGACACTGAAAAACCCTATCATGCCTATGATGTCGTTGGAACCAGTTATCACTCCCATTTTCACACCAGTTTCTGGTGAAACACCACAACAAGGCGGCTCAACGATGACCACTGCTACAAAGAACGAATTACGGAAGATCGACTGCCGAAGGACCAATGTCCTCCGCCGTCGTGTTCGCACAACGGGCCCCCACACAAACACAACAACTGACGGTGATCTCAGGTAGCACAACACCACCAATGGTGGACAACGTTAACGGCGTGCCGGTTATCTCACAAGCACCGCCACTAAACTAGACGATGACAGAACAAATGATGGCCTTCCAAACACATCCGTTTGTCAGAAACATGCCATTCAATACCACAATCCCACAACATCCACCATTCATGTTAAACAAATTTCTCGCAAAAAGCCTACCCCTCTTATCAGCCCAACCACTGACCTTCCCGTTTCAGCAGTAAAGCTTTTACGACCCAACCCCAGGGGACCTTTCAACATACAACAGCATGCTAGTGCAACCATACCTCATCGCCCAAAAATATAACCCACAAGGCATTTTCTCTATCCCAAACCATGATTGTTTATTGCGAAGCGTGACATCTCCGTTCGCCAAGGAACTCCTAGACTATGAAATCCCAAATACAACAAATCTACCACACCTTAAGACCTATAATGGAACCACAGACCCAGGTAGCCACATCGATACTTACGAATGGACAATGACCTCGTTAAAGCTGGACGAGCGATTTGTTAGATAAGGTGTCTAAGTCCATAACTATATTTGAGATGTACTTAACCCGACCCGGCATGGTCCATTTGGGTTGCACTTCACCCGAACAATTTATATGGATAATCTTTTGAGAATAGTATAAGTTATGATTTATTAATATATTATAAGTTCTAATATATTAATAAGAAATCATATTATTTAATTAGTATTGATCTAAAATTAATTTAGAATTAATTTAGTGATCAAAAGTGTGACTAATTAAATATGGACTCTTGTATTTATATAGTATGGGCTAATGCTTATTTAGAATGGGCTAGGCTTGCATGGTAAGTCCATGGATAATCCATGGAGCTTTAACCCATGGATCTCATGGAAATGAAAATTCATGGGTATTAGGGTTTACATGGATGTAACCCTAATCCACCACACTATATAAAGGAGTCCTTGGCACTTGAAATCAAACTAGTTTTTTGTGTGAAAACTAAGAGGGCCGATTTCAAGAAAGTGTTACTATTTCTCAAGTTTCCAAGGTTTGTGGTGATTTGTGACTTCCATTTGAGGCATCCACATTATTGGTGCTAGGCTCTCAAACTCCAAGCAATCATCCACTACTAAAAGGTATGTAACTCTACTAGCTTATTATGTTTTAAAGTTCCCCATGCCATGCTAGTTAGGTTAAGAACCTTGGAAAAACAAATTTGCATGTATCATAGTAAAACATAGATCCAAGGTTTCTAGGGATGCATGTACACCATAGGAGTGTTAGAATGCTCAAAACCCTACACGATTATGGTGTATGTATTTTCCAACAACCTTAGACAAAAATGCAGGAATGTGGTTCAAGACGTTACAGCCTGGGAGCATTTACAATTTTGGCCAGTTAAAGTACCTTTTATTGATGAATTTCATGCAACTTCGTAAATACAAAGTAGATTCACACTCAATCATTGGTTGCAAACAGAAAGAAGGAGAGATAGTGCGAGAGTACTTCATTAGGTTCACTAATTCCACATTAGACGTCCCAGGGCATGAAGAAGGGTTAATAGCAAGCGCCTTCATGTTGGGCCTTCTCCCGGGACCACTGTCCCATAAGTTCATGGGGAAGAAACCCTATACACGGGTTGAACTAAAGGAGAAGGTAAAGCATTACTTAAGACAAGAATCAAGCAAGTGTACTTGAACGCCATGACCGCCTCAGCCACAAAGCATCACAGCCCGTCGTCGCACCACCTGGAAACCTCGGGCGGTAGCAGAGACTTCGGACGTGGGAAATGACTGCAAGAACGTTTTAGGCCATTCCAAAGGGGTGATAGAAGAGGCAGATGACCTTATGTTTATGTAGTCTCAAATAGGCAACCAGTGAAGGGAGGAAAAGGACGGTACTGCGAGTACCACAATAGTAAGACACACAACACTATCAACTGTTCAGTATTAAAAAGTGAAATGGAGGAGAAACAACTAAAAGGGAACCTCATAGAGGTAGCACGGAGTCTCCGCGCCAAGTTCGATGCTAAAAACGCTAAGGATACAGCAAAAGAGCGTGACGAACCCTATGAGATCCTGATGATCAGATCAAAAAAAGGAAGGTAGGAAGAGCACGGCGGGGTAGACAACCTCACCAAATCCATGCAAGGCTTAACATTCTTAGCAAAAGACCCCCGACCTGTAGGCTGGAGAGGAGATGACCTGCTCATAACTCAGGGGTCCATCAAAGACATCACTATCCACCGGGTATACATTGATACCGACAGTTCAACAGACATTATCTTCGAGTATTGTTTTCGTCTCCTCCCAAAAAAGTGGAAGGAGAGCTTCAAAACCGCAATGGGGTGGCTAACAGGCTTCAAAGGACATAGCTTGTGGCCCCTAGGCACGATCTACCTGACGTGCACTCTGACCAGTCACGACAAGGCAAAAAAGAAGACAACCCTCATAGATTTTTTCGTAATCCGGCACACGACAGAGCACAACATCATCCTCGGGTGAACGGACCTACTCAAATTCGGAACAATCCCGTCAACAATGCATGGAATAGTAAAATTCAGTACAACAGAAAGGACGGGAACGGTCCTAGCAACGCCACCAAGAGAACTACGATGTTACGAGATCATGCATTCGAGAGAGATTACACTGCAAAGTAAAGATCACGGCCGGAGCCAACAAGCGAAAGTGAAATCATCAACAGAGAACACCCGGACCAGCCATTCAGCATAGGCGGCAACCTTCCTCTGGCGACAAGACAAGCATTGATCAATCTCTTAAAGCAATACAAGCATGTCTTCGCCTTGACTCCCACTGATATGGTGGGAGTAGACAGAGAAGTCATAGAACACAAAATTATGATTAAAGTGGGTGCCAAGGAGACCAAGCAGAAAAAACTAATTCAGGGGGGAGATAGTGTAACGCCCGTAGATCCGGGCTAGTCAATTTAGAGACAATGATCATCAAAAATGAGTTTTTGATGGAAGATTATTTAGAAGGATTAATCTTAACCAAGTTGTAGAATATGTCACAAGGGTTCCGTACATATAAATAATGTCGAAATCCGAGTTATAACGAAGAAGTTATGGTCCGTCGAAGTTTCGTGACAAAACCGGCACGACACTACGCGACGTAAATAGTGAATTTATGATAGATGACTTTTTGGCCTTAGTGATCTAAACAAAAGTTGTAGTATATGTTAAACCGAGAGCGTGCATAAAAAGAACGCCCAAATCTGACTTTGTATGAGGAAGTTATGATTTTTCTAAGATTTGGCCTAGCAGTGCACGACCCGAAACTCGAATTCTAGATCGATCGGTTTTTGGCCAATGCGACCTAAATGAGAATTGAAGATCTCATTAATAGGAACTCAATGACAAAAAGACAGACGAAAACGGAGTCTGTATGTAGAAGTTATGAATTTTACGCGGACATTTAACAGTGTAGTCACCTTCTACTGTTAAATTTAAGATCGGTCGAGAATTAGCCAACGGAGTCAAAAGGAAAGTTGTAGATCTTATTTTTACCTACGCGTTTATATAAAGAACGTCAAAAACGGAGCTCGTATGCGAAAGTTATGGATTTTAGAAGTCGGAAGTGTGTTGTGCGAAAATGGGTGACGTGGCACAATCTTGGCCATTGCTTTCTCCCCAAGTCTTGCCACCAGATGGTGACATGTGGCATCAAGTTCAGCCATATTTCACCCTATAAATAGAACCTCTCCCACCCTCATTTTTCTTCACACCTTTCCCATTCTTTCTTCTCTCTACACTCTCTCTAAACCTCCCAAAAACTCCCATAGTGCTAGAAGAAAGCCCCAGAGCGCTTGACGACTCCGAGAAGAAGAGCTTTCGGCTCGGAAGTTCTGCCCCTGCAGAGCACGGCTTCTAGCCAAACCCCCTCGTAGGTAAGATACACCTACCTAATTTTTAATATATCTTTTATTTAAATATAGTAACGTTATTAGGACCTTATAATAATTATTTGAGCTATTATTATGGGTTATATAAGTGTCGTTATAATATATTTTTAACCACTCGCGGTACGGGGAATCCAGTTTGAAGGGCCGCCTGGGTTGTTGGATTTCAGAAGTGTTATATGCCAAAATGATCCTGCCCTCCGGTGTTTCATGTTTGGCCCCTGTCTGTACATAGTGGGTGAAGAGTATTGTTTAATGCTTATATAATAGTAATAATAGTTAGACTATTAATTAGTCTCGTTGAACATTAGACTAAACTCTAGTGGAAATGATACTAGGTTTTGTCAACGAAAATTTGTTTTAAAGTAAACGAAGTGATGTCCGAGTACCGAGTCACCGCCATTACAGGTGAGTGCATAGTTACTTTCATCTTACACATAGATATGAAGTATTTTATATTAATTACGTGCTATGTGTGATATTATTTGAATACTTGCTTTCTATGCTTGATGAAAGATTTTATACATGTTTTAAATGATTTAAACTGTATATGTATTTTATATCTACGAATATGTTGGGTAAAACATGGGTAGATGAACGATGAGAGATGAAAGATGGTGTGAGAAAACATTGGCAGCTATAGACTTAGTGCCTAATAAATAACATCGGTAGTTATGGACTTAGTGCCTATTAGATAAACACTGGTAGCTATGGACTTAGTACCTGTTAGAGAAACGATGGTAGCTATGGACTTAGTACCTGTTAGATAAACGCTGGTAGCTATGGACTTAGTGCCCGATAAATGAAGATTAGCAACTATGGATTTAGTGCTTTACGAACGACCATTGGCATCTATGGACTTAGTGCCTGTCATATGAACCCTGGAAGAGATGGACTTCGGAATGAATGAATGCAGGATAGATGATTCTTAGGATAGACCTTTAAGAATAACGAAGATAATGGGGATGGGTAATTGGGTTAATTGTTTGATGATTAAACATAATAATTAAATTATTGTGGGTTGAAAACCCTATGTACTCACCAGGTTTCCCAACCTGACCCACTCAAGCTTATTTGTATCATAGGTGTCGATATGAAGCTACTTTACACTGAGAGATTTAAAAGAGATGTAGATCACTAGTGTAAAGGAATTATGCTTATGTTTCTGTATTGACGATGACATACCAAGGTTTTAAAGGAATAAAAATACATTTCTTCGGAAATGCTTTCATAACACATTTATCATGTTTTTCTGGGAACAAATTTCGCAACATTTTTATTAAAAGAAGTACTCTGATCTTTATAAAGCATAAACAAAATCGGTCTTTTCTGGTCGTGAAAATGAGGATGTCACAGATAGGAACAGGGCATTCAATGTCGAGGTCGCCAAGTTAACCAAAGCAGGAATACTCCGGGAGGCGATTTTCCCTACTTGGATCGTAAACCCTATCATGGTTAACAAACACGATGGCACATGGCGTATGGGCATTGACTATTCCGATTTGAACAAAGCTTCCCTTAAAGACTGCTACCCCTACCAGAAATTGATCGAAAAGTCGAATCCCTGCAAGGGTTCAGACTAAAATGTTTTCCGAATGCGTTCAAAGAGTACCACCAGATCTTGATGAGCAAAGAAGACGAAGAGAAGACATCCTTTTACACGGACCATGGGGCGTTCTGCTACACCAACATGTAGTTCGGCCAGAAGAACGCAGGTGCGACCTACTAATGCCTCGTCGACTCCATCTTCGCCAAACAAATCGAAAGAAACATCGAGGTATATGCCGACGACATGGTCATAAAAAGCTCAGAGGAAATGGCATTATTGGAAGACATGGAAGAAACATTCAGAAAATTGGAAAAGGTTAATATGAAGTTGAACCCATGGAAGTGTACCTTCGGTGTTGAAGAAGGGCAATTCCTGGGATACTATGTCACCAAAGAAGGAATCCAACCCAGCCCAGCGAAGGTGGACGAGTTGATGGAAGTACCATCCCCGCACACTCTAAGGGACGCTCAAGGGTTGAATGGTAAACTGGCCGCTCTATGCCGTTTCATTTCGAAGTTGGCTGAGAAAGCCATGCCATGCTTCTATACTCTCAAGGGATGCATTGAGAAGAGAAACTTCCAATGGACACCAGCTGCAGAAATGGCACTCCAAGGAATCCCTAAACAAATTATCCATGTTGGTCAGCCCCATCCCAAGTGAAACATTACATGTATACCTCTCAGCTTCAAATGAAGCCATCTCCTCGGTGCTGCTAGTGGAAAGGGAAGGAAGGCAAACTCTGGTCTATTTTGTCAGTCAAGCCTTACAAGGACCAGAGACCAATTACTCTATCCTCGAAAGACTGGTGCTCGCACTCATCTATGCAGCACGACGCTTGAGACGGTACTTCCAAGCACACCAGATAGAGGTACTGACAAACTGCTCGATTAAACAAATATTACTCAAACCATAAATGTCTGGACGTCTGGTGAAATGGGCAATCGAGTTTGGGGAACATGTCATGTAACATCCCAATTTTCAATGCCAAAAATTTCATTTTTGATATAATATTTTAGAAAACATTTATAAGAAAACGTCATCAAGTCATATCATTTCATAAAACTACAATCACGTGTCTCAAAACCATATCATGAAAATAGTAATAATGTCAGAGTACAATCCCAAGAATCTCATAATGTGGAAAACTGGTGTGTGAGTGTGTGTGTGATGCGCTGCTACCGTGCCGACTCCTTCCCCTTCGATGAAGAGGTACCTGAAAACAAAATTGAAAACTGTAAGCACGAAGCTTAGTGAGTTCCCCCATCATACCACATACCACATAATGTATGTCCCTCGGTATCTTTCAACCGGTAACCAGGAGCTAACCTCCCCTTCGGTATCTTTCAACCGGTAACTGGGGACTATCCCGCCCCTCCTACTACTAACACATATAGCATCCTAGCACAGAAAGCGTAACAGATAGTGGCATACCAGATAATTATCACAAAGACAATCATCTAACTACAATTTCTGCTTAGTGGGCCGTCATTGTGGCCTTAGACCCACTTCTACTGGAAGGTAACTCACCTCAAAGTCGTGTAGTATCTGAACTGTCCTCAGCGTTGGAAACGACTCCTCTCAAACTACTACACATAACAACCTTCCTTAATTACCATTTCCTACTCTCAACCCTTTCAAGGGTCAACTCAGGTCAAATTCAAAGTCAAGGTCAACACCTTGGTCAAATTCAACTTTTGGTTGACTCAACTCGCCGAGTTAGTCCACCAACTCGTCGAGTTCCATAACCCACAAAATACTGGAACTTCGATCCTACTCGTCGAGTCTTTCAAGAACTCGTCGAGTTCTTCTTCATATACAGAATCGAGACTTTTTGCTCATGACTCACCGAGTTCATCCCTGAACTCGTCGAGTCCTACTTCATATTAGTTGAAGTGTTTAGTCCTTGACTCACCGCGTTCTTCATGAACTCGTCGAGTTCTTCTTCATATAGTTGGGATATTGCCTTGAACTCATCGAGTTCATCCTTGAACCCGTTGAGTACCTTGATCTTCAGGTCCATATTCATGATCATCTCGTTGAGTCCTCTTCTAGACTCAATCAAATTTCTCAAAAACAGAAAAGGTTGGCGAACCATAACCCGACTCACCGAGTCCCATGAACGACTCGTCGAGTCCCCCAAAGTCCATGTCCATATAGTTGATTTCGGTCGGGCTTAATGCATCCAGAACATAGATCTGACCTCCTAGGGTCCATATTAAATGTAAAGTCACGAACTCCACGTCCATGCATGGGTCTTCAAGCTCAAAAGACCCAAAAATGAATTTCACAAGGTGTATGGGACTCCCATGGCCATAAAGTTGCACCTTTATGCCATGGGAATCCTTAAGGGTTCGAGATCTGAATATACCATCCCAAAGAAACACACAATCCCGAAATGGCTCCACTATGACCTAGAAAAGGTAGAAACTAACCCTAACTAGAGATCTAAGAGTTAAATGGTCAAGGTTGAAGCTTTTTACCTCAAACAAGCTGGAAGTGTGACAAAACCTCTGGATCAACTTGCTTTCTCTTGATATCCCAAGCCTCCTCCTTCTTCTCAAGCTTCAAGGTTGAAGTTTTTTACCTCAAACAAGCTGGAAGTGTGACAAAACCTCTGGATCTACTTTCTTTCTCTTGATCTCCCAAGCCTCCTCCTTCTTCTCAAGCTTCAACCACACACCCAAATGGCACAAAATCTCAAGAACACTCCATAATCAGTTAGGGTTTCGTGAATAGAGTCTGAGGGTGATGGAGGCTGGAGTGGAGACCCTATAATATGTTTAAATAGGGTACAAACCCTCAAACTTAGGGTTTCATCCAGACAGGTCTACTTGTCGAGTTGGGGCCTCCGACTCGGCAAGTAGATTCTTCCACCCGCATCCAAACTTTGCCTCGACTCGACGAGTTGGGACCTCCAACTCGTCGAGTCCCAGAGTAAAAGTGCAAGAATTCATATTTAAATTACGTACCAAGAACCGGGCGCTACATGTCATCAGCTACCATCTATGTACCAGCATCAAAGAGCAAGCGTTAGCAGACTTCCTCCTCAACATCCCAGGAGAAGTGAAAACATCCACCCAGAGGGAAGAGTTACCAGGCCCAAGTTGGCAAAAGAGCAGTCAGGGATGGACCCTATACACCGACGGGTCATCTAGAAAAGAAGGATTAGGGTGAGCCTGATCCTAACAAGCCAAGATGGGGAAGAAATCACCTATGCTCTCCGTTTCAACTTCCATACCTCTAACAACGAGGCCAAGTACGAAGCCTTGATAGCCGGCCTGCGATTGGCAAGACAGATGGGCACGGACACAGTAACAGCCCTGACAGATTCGAGGCTAGCAGCTAACCAGGTAAATGGAGAGGTTGAAGCAAGAGACAAATGAATGGAGAAATACGTAAAGGCCGTTCAGAGGCTCGTCGAGCCTCTCAAGATGTTCACCATCAAGTAAATTCCAAGAGGGGAGAATAGAAGAGAAGACGTCCTCAGCAAACTAGCATCGACATGCTTCGGCCACCTATCCAAGAAGGTTTTGGTAAAGGTACTCAAGGAAAGGAGCATATACGAACAACAGGTGCACACCTTGACACCAGCACGACACACCTAGATGACACCAATAGTCGAGTACATGTAGCATGGCGTCTTACCAGATAGCCATGAAGAAGCCAAAAGAGTAAGAATTAAGGCACCACTGTATACGATCATATAAGGGGTGCTATACCAAAAACGGTTCATGACGTCGTGGTTAAAGTGCATAGATGAAGCCAAAGGTAAAGAAGCGCTCCGGGAGGCTCATGCAAGTCCAGCTCGTGTGCATGAAGGAGCAAGGGCCCTCATGGGGAAGACACTTCGGATGGGTATTTACTGGCCAACCACACACCAAAACGCATTGGAAATAACGAAAACATGTGTGGAATGCCAAACTTATTCTCCGGTTCAATGGGTTCCCCCGGCACCCCTGACGAGAATTTCTAGTCCATAACCTTTCTACCAGTAGGGAATCAACATTGTCGGACCATTCCCAGACTCCCTCGGAAAAGTGAAATTCCTAGTGGTCACAGTTGACTACTTTACCAAGTGGATAGAGGTTGAACCGCTAGCATACATATCCAGAAGACAGATGATCAAATTCTTGTGGAAGAACACCATGATAAGGTTCGGAACACTCAAGGTACTAATCAACAACAATAGGTTACAGTTTACCCAAAACCCATTCCGAAGTTGGTGCACTGAAAAAGGGATTGAACAACGGTTCACATCAGTGGCACACCCCCAAGCCAACAACCAAACCGAAGTATCCAATAGAACATTGCTAAACGAAATCAAGAAGTGCCTGGGTAGAGCTAAAGATAATTGGGTCGAAGAACTATCGGGAGTACTTTGGTCATATAGAACCACACCAAGAACGAGCATGAAGGAAACACCTTTTAGCCTAACTTAAGGCACATAAGCAATGTTACTGGTAGAACTAGCAGTTGGTTTACCCCACATGACCTACTTCGAAGAAGCAAGAAATGATAAGGACCTGAGGTTAAGCCTAGACCTCATCGAGGAGAGGCGAGAGCAATCGAACAATCGTCAAGCGGCCTACAAAAACGTCGTGGAAAGATACTACGACCAGAGAGTCAAAGAGAAAGCTTTCAAGAAACGGAATTACGTCCTAAGACAAAACGAGGCAAGCCATGCCCAGCCACAGGGAAAGCTAGGCCCCACATGGTAAGGATCGTACAAGGTCATCGAGGCTCACCGGAACGACGCATATACACTCGAAATGATGGAGGGGTGGAAAATCCCCAGAACATGGAATGATAGGAACCTAAGGAAATTTCATTTTTAGAAAGAAATTCGTCGCCCGGACTGATCATCCGGGACACCATTCAATATTCAAGGCTTAGCGTACCTTTCCCCCTCCCACTCTTTCTTTTTTCAAAAACAAAATACTTAGTGTATTTGTGAGGCTCATAATAGCCACTTTATCAAAATACTTAGTGTATTTGCGAGGCTCAGAATAGCCATTTCATTAGAAATACTTAGTGTATTCGTAGGACTCTGAACATCCATTTTATTGAAATATTCAGTGTATTCGTAAGGCTTGGAACAACCATTTTATTAAAATACTCAGTGTATTTGTTGAAATAGTCATTTTTAATACTAAATGTATTTTTGGGCTCAAATTAGCCATTCTATTAAAATACTTAGCGTATTTGTTGCGCAGAATAGCCACCTTATCAAACACTTAAAGAATTTGCTGGGCAAAATAGCCATTTTCATCCTCAGTATGCTTGCTAGTTGCTAGGTCCAACACAACCATCTCAAGGGAAGCTACTTAATGCAGACAGTCATTACGAAAGCTTAGCACATCCACATAACTCAAAGTAAACAGCTAGTGCTATAAAATCGTCCTACACTCGAAAGACGAAAAGCGACGATGACAGAGGTTTAGAACCAAACCATGAATAGAATGCAATGAATCACAAAAAACAAGCATAGGCAAACACATATTGCATTATCAAGTTAGAGCAAGTGATCACAACCAAGGCCAAATGGATATCAACACCTGATACTACCAAAATCCATTCAAAGTAAACATAAGCAAACAGGTGAAAGAGAACAACCTTCACATTTTTCTTCAGACCTCGAAGGGAAGCACACGGTACAAAAGTACCTTAAGAACCAACGACATAATCACCACCACTAGCACTTACATCAGCACCACCAACTTTCACACCATCGCCGCTATCGCCAACGTCCATACCACCACTGCCCACCACTACATCATCACCACTATCATTGCTTGCGCCACCCCTACTAGTCACACCAATCAGGATGTCATCAGAAACCTCACCTACATCCTAAAAAGCATAAAGTTGCCGCATCCCATCCATATCCAGATGCCCCAAGCCCAGGAGAGAAGCATGGTCCATTGTGGCAAAAGCAAGTAGTGCATCATTGAGGCTGGTAATGTAGATGAACCGAGAATTGCTACTATTCGGATCATGAACACTGGAGTCTATTTCTGCCTTCAATCCAGCACGGTCGGATTCTTCACGGGAAAAAAAGGTAGCATGTCGGATTCGGCTAATTCCACTGGTAAACTCCGAGTGCTAAATCAGTTTGTCCATGATACGCACGAGCCCCACTTGTAAGAGCCAGTCCCGGTCACGGTGCAAGGCCTCTGCTTCATCTCGAACTTTCCCAAGGAGTTTATCACCATCACTAACATCCCGCTCCAAGCTTTCATTCTAAATCATTAATCCCTCATTAGCTTGGGTCAGGGAGTCCAACTTAAATTCCAGGTCAGATCGAACCTTCTCAACAACAGCCTTCTCTGATGCAAGCAAAGCATACCTCTGGTCGGAGCCATAGATGTCTTTCTCAAGCTCAAGGTAGCGCAACCAGCATGGGCGACCTCCATCTCATGCAACAGCTGGATATGGCAGGAACCGTTGGCCAAATAAAACATCGCCTGAGCAGTGGCATACGACATGTTGTGGGCTAGTGCAGGACTTCCCATGGCATCTATATCAGTAACAACGGCGAGTGGAAAGGCATGACGGGCAAACTCCATGGAGTTAGTACGAATAGATAAGCAGGAATCATTTCACAAATTCCAGGTGGGAACAAAGATACCAGAACCAGGAACGTTTATAACTGAGACCCCCCGTTTGGAGGAGTCTGATGAAGTAGGACCCCACCGGGGCCCCCAAGGGAGGAAAGATCAGGATTGTATTGTGGAACAACTTGAGCTAGAACAATGAGCTGCTTAGTCTCCCTCTGATCCCCATCAGACTATTCACTATTGCGCGTCATGATCAGGGATCACTATAATGGCCTCTGGTGTGGAGGAGATCAAACTCAACAGACGAGTAAAATTACGACTCAATTGAACACGCCTAACGATGTTGAAAACATCATAGGAGGTCTCCCCCATGACCAAGACAACTTTCTCTTAGCTATGGCTTGTCGGACGTCTGAGA
Source organism: Lactuca virosa (assembly GCF_052849685.1). Lineage (NCBI taxonomy): Eukaryota > Viridiplantae > Streptophyta > Magnoliopsida > Asterales > Asteraceae > Lactuca > Lactuca virosa. The sequence goes on from NC_136429.1 coordinate 417,479,881, forward strand.
TAATGTTGTCTTTCTATTCTCTACCATCTCAGCATCGCCAGGATCAATGACCAGAGGTGGGGAAAACGTTGTAATAGGTTTTGTGGCCAAAGGCTGTTCCCCAACGGTTGCAGAATAACCCTCTAAGGACAGCGTAATCGGAGGAGAAGTCACAGTGAGCTGATCAGCACGGCACGACGGAGGAAGAGTTTCGAAAAGATCTGTCTCCTGATGCTCCAGTTTCCACCGATACTGCTTCCGTAAGATGTCGTCCATGGAAAGAGGGGACTTGACACCTACAAAAACAAAAGAAGACAAGAACTCATGAGAAAAGTAACGATCGTCTCTGGACACAAGTCCCCCTCTTTATCAAAAAAATGGGGGGGGGGGGGAGGAGCAGGAAGGAAATAAAAGCAAAACCGCTTACCATCAATAACAGTATAAAAGATAGGCATCTTCCCCCGGTATCTCCAAGAAGGGTTCATCCAACTCCGGCAAGCAAAGCCTCTGACTCCTCAGGCATGACCTTCAGAAGATTAGCGATAGCCTGATTATGGGGAAACATATTGGGAGTAACATCAGAGAAGTTATTTGCCTGGTAGTTCCCGCGACCGACTTGATCCTGATTAACCCATAGCCACTTGTCTTTCCAATTCTTCGGGGTCTTGCCGTCAGGAACGAAGACATGACCACCACATCGAGCAGAGAACGTGTACTTGTCACCGGTTGCGCTGAACCGGAAGAAGAACTTAAAAACAAAGAAGTCAGGGAGCACGCCATTCGCCCGACAAATCATCTCGAACGCCACCACCTTGTTGACGGTGTTTGGGGTAAGCATCTGGACACTACAACCATTCTTATGAAGAAGCTCCTCTTGGAAGTCAGTGAGAGGAAGACGTAAACCAGCATCGAAAGTCTTCAAATAAATGCCGACCTTACCGGCAGGAGGAAAAAGAATCATCGAGTCAACCATCAGAAATTCCACATCGTCGACCAAAGAGAACCCATAAGCATGGCTGAGAAGTTTGAACTCAACTTCAGAAGGAACAATGTCGGGTTGAGCAGCCATTAAAACAAGAGGGAAGCAAAGAAAACCCTAAACAAAGAAGAATGAGAAATAAGAGGAACAGGTTGCGCTGATAGGAAGGACCCTCACCCTTATAAAGAATAAGGAAAGGCGGGATATTCAAAATCCCTGACACAATGATACAACCAACTGTCATAATGGGCAGCCACGTCGCCGGAAAAATCGAAGCGACGATTGAATAAGAACTCAATGTGTGTACCAAGCAGTTAAGTCCAGAACATCATAGCTAGTCTAGCAAAGCTACAACTAATGGACTAGGGGACTTGATGATGTGCCCTTGGCACGAGTGAAGAGTCGTGTCAGAAGCACCAGAGAACTCCCCAAGGCAAGTCGCGCCTAGCAGAGCAAGCCCAACGGAACCTCGTGCCCACGGACGCCCCTAAGAGCAGAGCGCCCGCGAAGAAGGCTCGGCCCTGCCAAGGGTGCCTTCTACTCCACGAAAAAGTATAACGGGTCCATACGACAAGGAAGATGCTCAACGCATTCCAACCGGAAGGTTGTGGCCCAGGGGTAATCCAACCGGGAGGTTGTGGACCCGATATTTGTTTGGTTATACGTTTGTTTGGTGGTACTTTGGTGGAACTTACTAAGTTTTGGCTTACAGTTTCAGTATATTGTTTCAGGTACTTCAAATGATCGTGGCAAGGTGAAGGCGTGATCGTGCACATCTTCCAGTTTTTATGATATTGAACCTGGGATACTCAGATTTTGAATAATACTTTTGAAACAATGGTTTTGTAAACATTATATGAATGAAATGGGTTGTTTTTGAAAATTTTAAATTTTTATGATTTTGAGATGTTATAGAATACAACCTAATTTTTACACATCTGGGAGAAAGAAATGGAATCTTGACAAAGAAACATGTTTTTGTGCTACATACCGATGGGGCTACAAGTAAGGAAGGGTTTGGAGCAGGGCCCATACTCATCGACCCTGAGGGTAACGAAGTAACTTACGCATTGCATTTCTACTTTGAAACATCCAATAACGAGGTTAAGGATGAGGCGCTAATGGTAGGTTTAAGGATATCTCGCAAAATGGAGATAAAAAAAACCTAAAAGTAAGGACCGATTTAATTTTGGTCACGAACCAAGTCAATGGAACATACGATATGAAAAACACAAGATGGAAAAAAAATACGCAGCCATAGTAAACAACATGGCAGCATCATTTGAAAGCTTGACGATAGAAAAAATCAAGAAAAGCAAGAATAGATGTGCAGACGCGTTAAGCAAGCTAACAACCACAACGTACAACCACCTGTCAAAAAAAGTGCTCGGGGAAATACTCAATAGCAAAAGCATAGACGAAACATGTGTATATGCTATCTCCTTAGAAGAAAAAGGATGGATGTCTCCTTTATACGATTATCTGATGCATGGCTTACTACCAAATGACCCAATTGAGGTACGAAAAGTGTAGGTCAAAGCACCACAGTATACCATCAGAAACGTCCAGTTATAAAAAAAGAGGGTACTTAATGCCATGTGCATAACAACAAAAGAAGGAAAGAAAATCATTAAATAAACACACAAAGGTGAAGCGGGAGCACATGAGGGTGCAAGATCCCTAACATGGAAAGTATTGCGCATGGGTTTCTATTGGCCAAGAATGTACAAACAAGCATAGGAGATCACGCGGAAATGTTTCGAATGCCAAACCTTATCTCCAGTGCAACGAGTACCATCTACAACACTAATGAGCATCTTCAGCCCTTGGTCATTTCACCACTGGAGAATCGACATCGTAGGATCTTTTCCAGAGGCCCCAGTAAAGGTAAAGTTTTTGGTAGTAGATGTTGATTACTTCATAAAATGAATAGAGGCAGAACCGGTCGCAAGTATCACAGGAAGAGCCATGATCAAATTTATGTGGAAAAACATTCTGACTCGCTTCAGAACACCAGAGACTCTAATCAGTGACAACGACCTATAATTTATTGAAATCCCATTTCGAGGATGGTGTCAAGATAGACATATAGAACAATGCTTCTCCTTGATGGCTCATCCACAGGCGAACGGGTAGACAGAGATATCTAATAAAACATTGGTGATTGGAATTAAAAACGGTTGGACAAAGCCAAAGAAAACTGTTGACAAAAATGCGTACTCGCAAGTATACGTGGTTGTGCAAGTAATATAGTTGTAAGACCAGATATCGTACCCACAGGAACTATCTATCTTAAAGGAAGATGAATCAAGTAATTGTTGGTTAAAATGATTTGGTTTCGTTAAACTAGGTAAACTAACTAAAAATAAAAATAAAATTCAGCTAACCAACTAATATTTATAAAACAAACTCAAAGGGATTTCAATGACACAATACAAACATTAGAGTGACTATAGAAACATACACAAATTAGGATTTCACAAATAAGAGAAAAACATGGTTTAGTTGAAATTTACGGGTCCATGATTCATCTAATGCAATTAAGTAACTAACACAAATGTCATGGTAATAAATTTGCTAACACCATCTAAAAATATCAATTACCTATTGGTCTTATGATTCAATTTAAAATCGCTCATTTATATCTCTATACATGTGACATCCCAATTTCCAGATATAAGATTTATAGCTTGAAAGACAAAATTGCCCTTGGAACTCATCGAGTTGATGGCCTCAGACTCGACGAGTAGGAAGTTCTCTACTCGATGAGTTTTAGAGAATAACTTGACGAGTTGAGGCTAGATGAGGAAACCCTAATTTTTAGGGTTTGTGCCATATTTAAAGGACCTTAAGTCCTTCCCTCTAGCCTCCCTTACCACCTTCTTGTCCAGAAAGAAGCCCTAATCGAGGCTAACCCTATTTTGAGTGTGTGTGAGGCTAAAAGTGTGTTTTTGTTGCATTTGTTGAAGAAGCTTGGAACGAGAAGGAGCTTGTAGATCTAGCACTTACATCGTCTTGGCTTTCATTTGAAGGTAAAAAGTCATTACCTTGACTTCTCATTGCTTAGATCTTCCCTTGTGAAAGAAAATGGTATTTTCTAATGCAAAATGGAGTCACTTTCGGATTTGAGCTTGTCACAAGGGCATGGTTTCAGATCTGGACTCCTCGAGACCCTTATGGACATAAAGCCTCAAGCTTTATGAAGCTTTGGCCCTCCTCCATATCCAAAACCTCTTCCTAAGGCTAGTATTGAGTGTTTTAGCTTCTTGGAGCGTTGCATGCACGTAAAGTTAGCAACTTTACATTGTAACTACACCCTAGGAGCCTAGATCTACAGGTTGGGGCCTTGGTTTAGCTTAAAAGTGTCTGAATGAGAAAATGACTAAAGTAACTCGAAGAGTTGCATAGCCAACTTGACGAGTTGGATGAGGATTTCCTGCTTTCTGGATTCTACATGAACTCGGCGAGTTAGTGAGATAACTCGACGAGTTGGTTAGGGTTTACCTGACATTTTGGACGCTGCATGGACTCGACGAGTTGTCTGGAAACTCAGCGAGTCAACTAAGGTTTTCACGATTTTTTGAGTTCTGAAGGAACTCAATGAGTCAGCAAGCTGGATTCGATGAGTTGGGTTAACATGGATTGTTGACTTGGACTGTTGACTTGGACTTTTACCATGGTTAACCAAGTTTGACTTCTGAGGGTATTTTGGTAATCTAGGTCTTGACGGAATTGGTTCTATGGTGACTATAGGTGGTTGATTTTGGAGATGTGTTTCGGGAGCTTGATTTCTTTAGTCCAGTTCGACATTGTGAGGTGAGTTCTCCTCACTATATCAACAGGGTCTACGACACCAAGGTCGGCCCTTTTTGGATTGTTATCCTGGTTATTGCATGATGTTATGATAGTGACCTGTTAGGTCGGTATCTTGGTATATAGGATGATGTCATGTTCATGACCTGTTAGGTCGGTATCCTAGTATATAGGAAGATTCTATGATTGTGATCTATTAGATCGGTTTGACAGTTTCTACATGCTATCTAGCATATTATATTTATGTGTTGATTGTGTGATTGGGGGTGGGTTGAGGCGGTCCTACTTTGTGCTGGAGGCCAACAGACCCAGGGCGGCCCGGATATACTGAAGGCCCTGTGAGACGTACCAGTCAGGCTAAAAGGCCTGGCGAGCGGTCCGGATAGGATGTCGGCCCTATGAGGCGGTCCAGACGTGCCGAAGGCTCGGAGAGTGGTCCAAATAGGTTGTAGGCCCTGTGAAGCGTTCCAGTTAGGCTGATGGCTCAGTATGCATCATATTGTTAGGATATTGATCTGGTTTGTATGGTGTTGGTATTTTGGGGGTAACTCACTAAGCCTTCAAGCTTACATTTATCGGTTATTGTTTCAGGTACTTCTCATGATCACGGGAAGGCGAAGGCGTAACCGTACACATCCTCACATGTTATGATTTTGATTTCTAGGATACTCTGATATGAAAACTATTTTGAAAACATTGTAATAAGTAATGATTTTTGAATGCTTAAAAAGTTTTAAATTGGCATGATTTTTTATGGATGTTACAAGTTGGTATCAGAGCCTTGGTTTAAGTGAATTTGACGAACGCTTGTGTGAATCCGATCTCAAACTAAGGAAAGAATTTCAAAATGATTTTCAAATGGTTTTTAAAATACTAAAGGGGGGATGCGATGTGTAAGATCAGCCGGAGCCAGTAAGTAGACCCCAAAATACCATACGGTTATTTGACATTGTGATGTGTTAGAACAACATGCTAGTGATAGGCTAGGGATCATCAGGAATTTCATGATAGAATTGTCTGATTATATGATGTCTGCTAGCCTAGGGTTTTTCTTATATGAGATTGACATCATTACTGTAGTTGCCTAGTGTATGCATCACAGTTGTACATAACTAAGATCTTATAGCCTGAGAATGCTTGGTTTGGCCTTATTTCATGTTCTTGTTTGATAAAGGGCTTAGGGTAGGATCAGATATTCAAATGTCTATAGGGTTCAACGTTATGTATGGCTAGCATACACTAGTGTTGCAGGGTTGGTGGAAGTTTCACGGATGGGTTGTACGAGGGTCAGTCGACCAGTTGGGAGATATTTAGCCTCCCTCTAGGAGTGATGATTGAGCGGTCGTCTATGTTTATGTATGTGGTTAGGGTGTTGTGATGATACTTGAGACAAATATGGGTAGGTGTGGAAGGTAGTATGGCCCATACTACTAAAAGCACAGGACTCATACGCATAGCAAGGAAGTCACAACCCCTAAGGTTTTGTTGGGAGTGGTTCCCGTTATATATGAGATGTCTGATATCTTACTGGTATATTTTCAATATGGTGGTTACGAGGCAATTTCTGATCGGATCTGGGTCTGGATCAGGAGAGGGAAGCCAGGGTGGATCAGCGGTGCCCGAGACTATTGGTCAGATGACACCAGCCGACTTGGATACCAAGATCCGGGAGATCCTGCATGGTGAGGTTGCTACACTATTTTGGGAGGAGCTACCGGAGATGTTTGGGTATATCAAGACCGCCATGGTTGAGTACTTTGATGAGCGCTACACAGCCCTTACTAAGGCGGTTGTTGCGGCAGGTACTACAGCTGTAACAACGATAGGGGGTGGAGCCAGTCGGGCTTTTTAGTACTGGGACTTCGATAACATGAAGCCCCTGACTTTTGATAGGATTCAGGACCCGATCATAGCCATGAGGTGGCTATCTGACGTGGAGGGATGTTTCTTCACATGCTCATGTCCTGCTAACCAAAGGGTCAAGTGTGCTCTGAACCTGCTGAGGTCCGGAGCAAAGGACTGGTGGAGGTTGATGACAGGGTCGTATTCGGATGAGCAGAGAGTTGCGGTTACTTGGGATCAGTTCAAGGAGATGTTCCGTACTCGTTATATTACACGGGTTAAGCGGGAGAGGCTGTCATAGGAGTTTTTGGATTTGAGACAGAGTACGGAGTCGGTGACGGAGATCACCCGCATGTTCACTGAGAGGGCGATGTTTTGCCCGGAGTTTGCTTCTGAGTAGGCTCAGATGACACGTTATATGAGCATCCTCAAGACTGACATTAGATAGTTTGTTTCTACCCAGCACTGTGATACGTTACTGGAGTTACAGGAGGCCGCTAGGGGGTGTGAGCTGGAGATTGAGTTACAGTTGCGAGAGCAGAGACAGGCCCCGACGCAGTCACAGCCGGCACCGAAGCGATCCAAGACCGTTGATCCTAGGTCTGTAGGTCAGAGCGGCCGCACTTGTGAGAAGTGTGGGAAGGGTCATTCCAGAGTTTGTATATCCGGTGGTGCGTGTCGGAAATGCGGAAAGGAGGGGCACTTTTCGAGGGATTGCCGCCAGTTAGCCCCGACTCAGGATATGAGGATCTGTTACCACTGCAATCAGGTTGGTCACGTTAAGACCAACTGTCCATTGCTCGCTGCCCGGCCGGCATAGGCTCCAGCGCCGGCTACACGGAGGATTACGGACGGGAGGCAGGGTAGAGCAGAGCCCCCGAGGGCTCAGGGACGCGCCTTCCAGCTTACTGCCGATGAGGCCAGGACAGTACCTGATGCAGCGACTGGTATGTCTTTTTCTCCTATCTTATCATTTATGATTGTATTATGAACTTTTGTTTGCCTTTTTCATGAGTCGTTAGGACATAGGAGGTGTCAAAGGAATTTGTTGTCAAAGGATGGTAGATGATTAGGATCCAGAGTTGCTTTCGAGGATGAGAAGTTAGGGTAGAGAATCGTCGGTTCAGGGTAAGTAGTTGTAATTCGGAAATTCAGAGGTCTTCAGCTGGAATTCGGATTCTTTAGAAGTTCGATTACTCTGTGTCAAAAGAATTATTTTGCATGGGTTATTCATTCTATGGTGAATTATGGTAATACTTGGTTAGGACGGTTAATTCGTGTATTGGTTTCGCCACCAGAGGGTAGTGGTTGGTGTTCTAATCAGGGGAGAATCGGGAATTATCAGATGGGGCGTTAGCCATTGAAGGTGTTGTCTGTTGCGGTTCGAATAATGGTTTCCGGAATGGTTGGGCGATCAAACATGAGGTTAGGGTTGAATCGGCTCATGGGCATGGTTAAGCCGGGATTATAGTCTGCGGATTGGATCAGGAGTTTGAAACCTCAAATGGGGGAGAACTGGCTATATGGAAGAGGGCACTAGGATGGGTCCCGGGTTTTGCTCAATAGACCTAGGGCGGGATGGATAGATTGAAGGCCAATAAGGCATACCAGTCAAGCCGAAGGCCCGAAGAACGTTCCAGACATGTTGAAGGCCCGGAGAGTCGGTCCAGACATGCTGAAGGTTCTGAGAGTGGTCCAGATAGGCTGAAGGTCCGGTGAGGCGGTCCAGTCATGCTGACGACTCTCTATGTATTTTGTTACAAATACATTCGGGTATTGAGTATGCTGCTATGCTAGAGCAATCAGTAGGTCTGTCTTATGGTATTGAACATGTTGCTAAAGGATGCTGAAGACTCTGGTAATTTTTGTTGTTCACAAGATTGTTGTTAGGGGATCGGATGAAATACGGAAGTTCTTGGTTTGATCGTATTCTTTCGTCGATTCGGAGGATGGTAATGGCATAGCAGGGAGTCAAGGGATTGCCAATGTTTTGGTTCATCATATGGCTCGATTTTGGGTTAAGTGAGCAGTCGGAGTGTTTCGAGGATCATTCTTCTTGGATTTGGTAATGCTCCAGTTGGGGATTGGAAGTGGATCCGAATGGATATTCATCAATTTTAAGGAAGGTTTCGTGAGAAGCCATCTTGGGTAGCCGCTTTTAAGCAGGTTTTAGTGGAAACTCGCATTTAAAATCGTGAGCGTATTCGTACAAGGTCCGTGTTCTGGGAGACTATGACGTAAATGGAGGACCCTTTGATTTGTGGCGCGAGACATGAGTTTCAGACAAAGGGTGTAGTGTCATTGCGATGACGTAATCAAAGGATTGTTTGGGTTAGAATGTCCTATCGTTCAGGGTTTGGGAACCTAGTGGCTGGACCAAACGAGAGATTGGTAGTCTCAGCAGCGGTTGAGAGAACCTCTACACCCAGGTTAGTGAGAGGTTGCGATGAATCAGAAGATTTTGGATGAAATGCAATGGTAGAACCTTGGATCTCGAGTCGTGAGTTTAGAACCGAGTTGGATTTTTCTTCGGGTATTTAACATGTTGCTTCGTGGTATCGCCTACAGGATTGTATGTTATGGGGAACTAGTAGGCGATAGGGAGCGGTATGACTGCTGTTGGCCGGTATTATGTGCATACTTGATCTTGGTTGTCTAGCTGAGGACATATTGTGTTTGGTTGGGTTGAGGCGGTCTCGCTTGTTACGGTAGGCCAAAAGACCCGATGCGGGCCGACGGTAAGTCGTAGGCACGGATGCTCAGGAGGAAGGATAGGATTGGAATGGAAGGCCAACGGACCCAGGGCGGTCTGAATAGACTGAAGGCCCTATGAAGCAGTCTCGTCAGGTCGAAGGCCCGACAAGCGGTCCGAATAGACTGAAGGCCCAGTCAGGCGGTCCAGTCATGTCGAAGGTTCGGCGCACTTTGGTTTGAGGAGTTAAAGGAGGCAATGAATTGTCGCAACAGCATGTAACCTGTGATTCTATTTTCTGGTGGGAACCACAAATGATCAGAAGTTAGATAGTCTGTCTGAGGGATAAGTGGAATGAAGTTAGCAAGGGTTCAATACGAACAGTCTGTTAGGGAGTCAGACTGGTTTCGAGATTTCAGGCTTCAGATTTCAGATGAAGTGGAATTGGTTGCTACGTGGAATTATGGATTTGGATGTCTCTGAGGTGGAAATTTTCTGCTAGGATTGATCGTCTTGGGAAGGTCGTTGTGAGTACGAGTTGCGGAGGTGCCCCTCAGGGTGTCGGGCTTGCCAGGGATGGCAAAGGATAATTTCGAGGACGAAATCAAATTTAAGTGGGGGAGAGTATTGACATCCCAATTTCCAGATATAAGATTTATGGCTTAAAAGACAAAATTTCCCTTGGAACTCATCGAGTTGATGGCCTCAGACTCGACGAGTAGGAAGTTCTCTACTCGACGAGTTTTAGAGAATAACTCGACGAGTTGAGGCTGGATGAGGAAACCCTACTTTTTAGGGTTTGTACCCTATTTAAAGGACCTTAAGCCCTTCCCTCTAGCCTCCTTTACCACCTTCCTATCCAGAAAGAAACCCTAATCGATGCTAACCCTATTTTGAGTGTGTGAGGCTAAAAGTGTGTTTTTGGTGCATTTATTGAAGAAGCTTGGAACGAGAAGGAGCTTGTAGATCCAGCACTTACATCGTCTTGGCTTTCATTTGAAGGTAAAAAGTCATTACCTTGACTTCTCATTGCTTACATCTTCCCTTGTGAAAGAAAATGGTCTTTTCTAGTGCAAAATGGAGTCACTTTCGGATTTAAGCTAGTCACAAGGGCATGGTTTCAGATCTGGACTCCTCTAGACCCTTATGGACATAAAGCCTCAAGCTTTATGAAGCTTTGGCCCTCCTCCATGTCCAAAACCTCTTCCTAAGGCTAGTATTGAGTGTTTTAACTTCTTGTAGCCTTGCATGCATGTAAAGTTAGCAACTGTACGTGGTAACTACACCCTAGGAGCGTAGATCTATAGTTTGGGGCCTTGGTTTCGCTTAAAAGAGTCTGAATGAGAAAAGGACTGAAGGAACTCGGCGAGTTGCATAGCCAACTCGACGAGTTGGATGAGGATTTCCCGCTTTCTAGATTCTGCATGAACTCGGCGAGTTAGTGAGATAACTCAACGACTTGGTTAGGGTTTTCCCGACATTTTGTTCACTACATGGACTCGACGAGTTGTCTGGAAACTCGGCGAGTCAGCTGAGGTTTTCACGATTCTTTGAGTTTTAAAGGAACTTGACAAGTCAGTAAGCTGGACTCGACGAGTTAGGTAAACATGGACTGTTGACTTGGACGTTGACCATGGTTGACCAAGTTTGACTTCTGAGGGTATTTTTTTTAATCTGGGTCTTGATGGAATTGGTTCTATGGTGACGATAGGTGGTTGAGTTTGAAGCTATGTTTCGGGAGCTTGATTTCTTCAGTCCAGTTTAGCATTGTGAGGTGAGTTCTCCTCACTATATCAACAGGGTCTACGGCACCAAGGCTGGCCCTTTTTGGATTGTTATCCTGGTTATTGCATGATGCTATGTTAGTGACCTGTTAGGTCGGTATTGTGGTATATAGGATGATGTTATGTTCGTGACCTGTTAGGTCGGTATCCTGGTATATAGGATGATGCTATGATTGTGATCTGTTAGATCGGTTTGACTGTTTGTACATGCTAGCTAGCGTATGATATATATGTGTTGATTGTGTGATTGGGAGTGGGTTGAGGCGGTCCTGATTTGTGCTGAAGGCCAACAGACGCAGGGCGGCACGGATAGACTGGAGGCCCTGCGAGGCGTACCAGTCAGGCCGAAGGCCCGACGACCGGTCAGGATAGGCTTTCGGCCCTACGAGGCGGTCCAGACGTACCGAAGGCTCGGAGAGTGGTCCAGATAGGTTGTAGGCCCTGCGACGCGTTCCACTCAGGCTGATGGCTCAGTATGCATGCTTTTGTTAGGATATTGATCTTGTTTGTATGGTGTTGGTATTTTGGGGGTAACTCACTAAGCCTTCGAGCTTACATTTATCGATTATTGTTTCCGGTACTTCTGATGATCGTGGGAAGGCGAAGGCGTGACCATACACATCCTCACATGTTATGATTTTGATTTCTAGGATACTCTTATATGAAAACTATTTTGAAAACATTGTAATAAGAAATGGTTTTTGAATGCTTAAAAAGTTTTAAATTGGCATGATTTTTATAGATGTTACAATGCAGTTCATGAAATTAAAAAGCATTAAGTTTAGTGGTTTTGTTAGAAGTTGATAGCTTCATTTTATTACTTCTTTTCCTAGTTTATTTTAGTTCATTCCATCTCATTTTAGTTAATCTATATGGATATTTTCCCTTTTTGTTATTTTTCACCTTTATCAGGTACTTTCTAGTCTTTTAAGCTTAATTGCAGGATTTACCGAAGACTATTCAACCTAGAGGTATGAAAGGAGTGCGGGACCTTTGGAGGCTTGCGGTTTGCTTATGGAGTTGAAGTGGTGCGATTGGGCTTGTTGTCAACATGATCAAGAGAGCGAGTTGGACTTAATTTTTTTGATAAAGAATGATGATGAAGTGAATAGAAATCGAGCTATGGAAGATTAATGGAGCAATGGAAAATATTGGGAGAGTCAAGAAGTCACAATTGGGCTATCAAGAACCTTTACATGTGGGTTGGACCAAGAAATAAAGGAGCAAACTAGAAGTCCATTCAAATGGGCCAAATGGCCCACTCAGCAGAATCCACGCGGTCCGCGCGGATTTACAAATGGTCTGCGTGGATCGCACTGTGAAGGATCCGGATTTTTGCATTAAGCCTCTATTTGGGGAAAGTTGGTGGAATACTTTTGGGCAACTTTTGGATCCGAGTTTGGTTGAATTTTTACTAGAGTTTTTTAGGAAGGAAAAAGAGAAAACTCGAGAAAGGAAGAACACACTTTTTGCTCTCTAGAAGACCTTGAAGATTTGGAAGCTTGGAGCATTTTTCTTTCATCTTTACATCTTGAACAATGTTTTGTACCTCTAAACCACTTTGTATTTCTTTCATTTTGGCCATGATTGGCTAGATTTATGTTTGGTTGATTAGGTTTTGACCCATGGATGATTAGTTGCTTTGAAGATTTCATCTTATCTTGTGTTTCAAATTTATGGAAATGTTTTCTAGTCAAAAATCCCCTTGTGTTTATTTATCTTTGGTCATGAGCTTTGATTAGTAAGCAACAAATGGTTTCTATGTTTGTTTTCATTTCATTTAAACCATGGAAATGTTTCCTCCATAATGATAATGTAAGCATTTGATTATCTTTTGGACTTAGTGAATCTTAAAGCTTAATGCTAATTGATTTTCACAAGACTATATGCTTCATTGGTTTTGTTGCTTCAATTAAGGAAATGTGTTTTGAGATCCTCTAATCATTTTAATAACAAAGAAGAGTTGAGGTAATTTGTGCTTATGAATTGCTATAGCCAAGTTAAATTAAATCACAAGTGTTGTTCCATTTAGTCTAATGATAATTCAACTAAGATATCCATGTGGTGTATTCCAAAATCAACCAACTTTCCTTCATTGTTTTTAAATCAAATCATATGCTTGTTTATTTGTCATCTCTACATTCTAGCATAGTTTTAATTTTCTCAAACAATCAAAAAGATTTAAACCCCCATTTTACTTGTATTTTTGTTTTAAAAGTATTTGGACAAGTGATTTTCATAGAGATATAATTTGAACCAATCTCCATGGATACGATCCCTTTACCATTATACACTATTTTAATGTAAAAGATTTAGGGTTATTAATTTTGTTGGCCTTGACAACCACCAAAAGTGCACCAACACACATCTATGTTGATTTTAAGTGGGATCACGAAATCACACACCCATGTTTAAATGATTTCCCAACTAAAGCTTCTCTCAAAGCCAGAAGTTGCAATTAATTATAAAATGAAATTCAAATTAACATCTAACATCTATTATTAGCCAGATAATAAACATTCAATTAGTTAATTAAATTTCATAAAATAATTTTGGCATCAAACACACATTTAAACATCAAATGATTACCACACATTATGCTAATTAAGTTAAAGCATAAAAATTTACCATTTTTTCAAGTTAACTAAACCCCAAAAATAAACTACTCTCTAAAACTAAAATTGATAGCAATCAAGAAATAGATTTTAAACATCGTCATCTTACTTAATTATAGTTAGCACAAAATGATGTTAAGGGAAATAAGATTACTCCCCTTAGTTTTTTCGTTTGAGTGTAGCCCAACAAAAAGAAATACACATCCGAATATTTAGCCCAAAAGAAATAAGATCAGCAGCCCACTCGTGTATATGTTAGTGCGTGTGTCTTATCCTAGTAACAGGAGGAATTCGAACCCTCTCCTCAAACTCAATCGCGCCTTTCTCTTTTTTTATTCTTCCCGCTCTCGCTTCAAACGACCATAGCCTAAAAAATCCACCAGGTTCACTCCTAGAGGGTGTTTAGGATTACTTTTTAAGCTCAAACGTTCTTTTTGTAAAAGTTCTTTTTGATTTTAGCTTTTGAGAAGGAAAAACCCAAAAGTTGTTTTTAAAAAGCGTTTGGGTTGCATTTCTTGACTTTTGAGTGTAATTTAGCTTTTAAAAGGCTAAAAGTCACAAAAATTCATACTTTCCTGACTTTTGAAAACCCATCTTTTTCTTCTTTACAAAAAGTTACTTTGAAAAGAAATTTTGTATTTCCCAAACATCTTTTTTCATTTTTTGATTTTTTGGAAAAGTTAAAAGCCAAAAAGTCATTTCAAAAGTAAACCTAAACACCCTCCTAATTCTTGTTGATTTCTTGAAATCGATCACACCCCACCAAAATTTGCAGCTCTCCTCCTATCTTACAATCGATCGAACACATCCCCACCCCTACTCTGGATCGATTAATAGGTAAATTTTACTGCTTTATTGTTCGTTTCTCACCCTTTCTTCTTCCTTTTCTGATTTAAATCGCACCAAGCTACCCCCTTTTCTTCTTCTATGTTCTGAATCGAGACTCGTTTTTTTATTTGCAGGTGTGCTTTTAGTGGAAGCGGATCAGTGATTTTAGTGGTTTATATGGATGGATGGAGGTGGGAGATATGGGTGGAGAATGGTGGAGTTGGGTGGTGTTTAACGGAGGTATAAGGTGGTGAGGATATGGTGGATGCATATGTGGAGGTATAAGGGGTTGGCTGTGAGGATGGATTGGAGTGATAGATGATGGTTGGGTTTTGGTTGTTAAGGGTGGTGGGATCATGAATAAAGATGGCTGATTTGGGTGATTATGATGGTTAGGATGAATGGTGAGGTTGGTAACTAGTGAGATAAGTGTGGTGTTTTTTGGTGATTTTATATCACTAATGTTATTTAAGTGAAATGGGGTTAATTTGTTGATCAATGTCACTTTGACAATTATTGAACAAATCGGTATGGTGCGGAGTGCATATTTGTTTAATTTTGTCTTTGTTGAAAGTATACTGCTATTTAGGGGCGAAGCCCCTGAACCAACGGGGGTCCAGGGGAAGCTCCCCTGGGAGCGGGGTGCAAGGGGCGGCAGCCCCTGGTGGGGTCCAAGGGGCAGAGCCCCTGGCTGGGGTTGAAAATTTTTATTTGGGTTATATTGTTGTATTAAAAATGCTTCAGAAATCCGAATTTTTGGTAAATGTACTTGGTTTTGTGATCTATATTTTAGACCCAGATTTAAGTTGGTTTATGACCGTTTTTGGATAGTTTTAGGACATAAAACTATCATGTGGCAATTTTAAGACAGGAAGTCTTTCTGGTTATATGATCATATTCGAAATCAGTTGTTGGTACACTTATTCTTCATAACATCTTGAACATTCTCTCTTTTGTTTCTCTCAATTTTCTGAGTCTTATCCGATTAAATATTGGGAGTACCACCCAAATACTTTAATCTGAAAGTGTAAACACGATTCTCAGAATTTTCAAGCCTTTTATTACCCCAAATTTCTAATAGTGTTTGGTGATAGAATATGGATGAAGATGGTCACGTGGTGGATTGCTCAAAGCTAAGGCTATGGTGGTAATGGAGAAGGATTGTGAAATAGGGAATGGTGGTCACGGTGGTGGAATAGAGAAGAGGGTGATGGTTTTTATGCAACCAATAAAATCACAAGATCCAGTCAAAATCTCCTTTAATCTTCATTATTAGATGCAAACTCTTGTTTATTTCCTATTTTCTTGAATGCACATGTGTAAGAAACCAAAAGATGGATGAAGACTTTCCTTTATGAATTTTTAGATTTGACCTTTCAATACTCAACTTTTGTATGTCTCTTTTGTCACATTGTTGTGTGATTAATCAAATGGACTTGAACTAGGTTAAAACAATGGACTAGCATTTTGTTGGGCTCCTTTATCTTGCAATATGATAAGCTAGCCTTCATTGTATGTATTTGTGGAATGGTTGTAAAATAATTTTATTTTAATCACGTCTTCAACCAAACCCGAAGATCTCCAACATGAAATACACCATTGATAGAATTTTGAGCGTGTGAACCAAATCCGTTAATTCCTTATTAAAAACATATTTGGACTTCATAAAATGAAGACCACCGCACCTTCAATTCCTTAGAAAATTTTGGACTTTATAAAAAGAAGTCCAACTTCCATCATCTCGTCGAATAGGATATGGGGGACCCACCAAGTAGGTCGCACTTGCTTTAACAAGTGAAATAAATTTCGTCTATTCGTTATAAAAAGAATTTGGACTTCATGAAAAGAAGATCAAATCCTATCAAAATCTGTGGAATAAGCAGTTGGGAACCCGTGAAACACATGTTTTACTTGCAATAACAAGTGAAAGAAAACTGTCAATTCAATTGCAAGCACAACATTTTATATTTTGATTTTCATAAAAAGAAAACCAACTCCCACCAACCGGTCGAATAAGCGGAGGGGAACCCGAAAGACTTGGGTTGCACTTATGATGACAAGTGGTTATCCAAGCCGTCAATTCATATCAAGTAGCCTGTGAAAAGCTATATTTTGATTTCGTGAGATGATAATCAACTCCCACCAATACCCGTCAAATAGGCGGTGGGGACCTAAGAAACTTAGGCGAACTTGTAAAAACTAGTTAATGAGTCGTCAATTCGTTTAAGAGCTTTGAACTTCATAATAGGAAAGCTCAAAAACCATGTAAAAATTTTAAAATTAGGGGTAAAAATAGGTTTTTTAATGTATTTAATTAACGTAAAACATGCACTAAACACATCCCCAAACTTTCAACATTGTTGGTCCCGAGAAATAAAAAGAGAATTAAGCATTAAGTGCCAAAAACTCCCTGATGGCGCGTCATCTCCAAAATAAACTGATTTTCCTTGAACGCACAATGTCAATGGTTGATTTCTCATTTAGCTCATCTCGATTACCTGTGTTTGTTGGTTATTGTTTATTTGTTTGCATATGTCGACATAGTGCGGTTGGGTTGAGGCAGTACGACTTTGTGATGTCGGCCAACAAACTCGGGGCAATCCAGCCATGTGTTGTGGGCCCGGAGGCCATCCAATCTAATGATTTTGGGCCCAGTGGACATCTAATCTTATGATTATGGGCCCGGGAGCAATCCCATCTGATGACTGTGGGCCCGGGGGCAATCCAGTTTTATACTGTTGGCCTGGTGTGCATACATTGTATATGTATTGTTGTGTGGGATATTTTGAGGGAACTCACTAAGCTTTGGCTTACAGTTATGGATTTAAATGTTTTTTAGGTACTTATGAGGATCGGGGCAAGGTGAAGGTGTGATCGTACACATCCCCCTGTTGATTTATGTGTTGAGAGATTATTTTGATACTCTGATTTCTATGGATTTGATTTGAAAACAATGTTGACTACCTTATCGTTTTATTGAAATGTCTTTTAAAAATGAAAAATTTTATCATAGTTTTGGGATGTTACAAAGACCATGTGAACATAGAAATCTTTTCATCTGCTACTTACCACATGTGCATGTGGTTGAAAATAATGGTATGTATGTGTTTTCCCTCCTTTTCTATTGATCTGAAACTTCATGACAATTCCATAGACACCTTCATTGTAGTCAAACTCAGTCATATTATGGCTTTGTGTATGGGTCTCACATTTCAATAAAAGACGCCACATATGTGATGGTCAGTGTTCTAAAAGGCGCGCCATGGCGTGCCATGGCGTGAAGCGTGGCTTCGCCGTTACGAAAAGCTTCATAACGTCGCTGTTAGGCGTGGCGCGTAGCAAGGCATGATATGGCGTGCCATGGCGCGTTATGGCGTGTTATGGCGCGTGTTTTTTCGTATGAGACACGTTTTTTTGCTCTTTGTTATGTCTTTTCTAATCGGGGATACAAGTATTGTGTTTTTTGTTAACTTTTTATTATTAGTTATTGATATAACACTTCTAAAAAGTAGTTATACTTAATATAAATTTATATTTATGTGGTAATATAATTATAAATTAATACAAAATCGCCGCCTTACATCACGCCTTGAAAAACGCCATAACTCGCCATGGCTCGTTAAGCTTGAGGCTTGACCTTGCCGCCACGCCACGCCTCACGCCATTTAGAACCTTGGTGATGGTAGAGGTGTATTATAGTTCATTGCAATAGCACTACGCTTCCAAAATAGTTGCGCAGTTCTATTGAATGTAAGATCAATACATGCTCTAATCGGTAATTGTCTTGCACCTCGCAATGTATTATTCATACTCTCAGAGATATTTGTCGTTAACAAATCCCATCAACGATTTTCATCATATAAAAGACACCATTGACTTTTATGAATTTGTCTTAAATATTGCCAAGCTTCAAGATTGATTGTTTTTAGTTATTTGATGCACTTGACAAGCTTTATTTTCTGTTTCGTGCTTCCCATAGCCCAACAAAATGTTTTTAGACTCACTTTGTTGTACTTTTTATGAGATTACTTCTAATTTTTCGGAGACAAAAGCGATGGTATGCTAATGGCTCTTTCCATTAATCCATATTTTTTATTGTATGGATTATTCTAATACTTGATGTCTGTCTGAAATAACACAAAGTTGCCTATCTTGAGAAACATATTGCCTAAATTGATATAAAAACCAACACCAACTGTGTGAAGTCTCCTCATCAACGATAACATAAACAATCAGTAATATATTATTGTTGGCATAATTTGTAACAGCAACAAGCATTTTTCCCTTGTATGAACCCTTCAAATGGAAACCATCAGCAAAAATAACAGGTCGACATAGATGAAATGCATGAATAGCAGGTCCAAAATCCCCAAAAACATATTTAAATATTGCTACATCTGATGAGCCATTTGTGTTATGAAACCATTTAACAATTGTACTAGGATTGGAAGTGTCACAACTAGCATTTTTAGCTAGGAAATTTTGTCCTCATGTAAACATCAACTATTGTAAGACTTGCAATCCAATTGGATATTATACTCTATGCTCAATCAAAATCATTTATTTGAATCAAAACTCCTGAGTGAAGTTCAAAACCTAATACAATGCATCTCATATACTTAACTATGGGTCTGAAACCCTAAATATCCCGGTTCAAATTTATTATGGATTAGGATCCTCTTCTTGGGCCTAATGGGCTAGTAAACCTTCTATTTGATGATTTTGGACCAATGAAACCCATTTGGGCTCTAGTTGGGCTCACATTCGTTAAACCATAGCAATTGGGCCATGTTGGGCCTAAAATAACTCACTTGTTTATCATGGGTCATGATGGACCGTGAACCATTCTAATGAACCATGATGGGCCGTGAACCCATCTTCTCATGGTAATTGGGCCGTAAACCCCATCCCTTTACCACTTTTGGGCCGTGAACCCTCAAGAAGGGCCCAATGGGTCGAAAATACTCAACTTGGGCCTCATAATGTCAAACATGAGCTAGTATGGCCAAGTTTTTCTCTTCTCTTTTCTCCTCCCTTATTCTCGGCCCAACTTCAAAAAAAAAATATCAAGATGATAATTAAGGGTTGCCACCTAATTATTATTCAAAGGATAACTAAGCAAATTGTACACCATGTCTCTAGAAAGTCTCATGTCTCCATGCAACAATCTTATCATCTCTCTCTTCCCTCCCTCTTCTTCTTACTCTCGGCCCAAACAACCCACCACCACCCTCATTTTATTCTCAAATCTACTCAAGCATTTCTCTCTAAGAACACTCAAAGAAACCTCCTCTATTCTTCCTATAATTCGTGTGTACTTAGGTGTGTCTCAAACAAAATCTCTTCAAACTTCATACTTAGTTAAGATCACGTAAACTCAAAGTGATTTATTTCATTTTATGATAGATCCATCCTCATAAGCACATGTCTTCATGATCATGCTCTTAAAACTTCTTCGAAATCGAATATCTCCTCTCAAGAAGACTTCTAGGGCCGAGATCCTTCTCAACCTTCATCCAAGACCGAAAACAACAACCCAAAGTGAGTTCATACCCCTATTTTTGGTTTTTACTATGTTTTGGGGGAGAATACAAGTTGTTTTGTGTGGATCTATGTGTGTATGCATGATTTTGTGTGTTTTTCATGTTATATATGTGATTATGTGTTTTAAACTCCATGAACTTAAATATCTACAAAAAGATGATGCTATTTGTAGAACATAACACTCATTTCAACTTATCTTACCAAGAAATGGTTTTAAAATACATACAAGTTAGTTAAAACCAAGAAAATTGCATAAGAGCGCCGAAAGTGACAAAATGACCAAAAATGGGTATATTTGGGTAACTCACGGTTAGTAGGGGTCAAAAAGGGTTATTTTTGCTAAACATGGCTAGTTACGGAATATGAGACCCCACAAGGACTAAAAATGTAAAAAATTTCATAATTGGGCCTTAATTGGGCTTTTCACGGCTTTTGGGCCAAAATTGCAAATTTTTGGACTTTTGTGGGCTTAAGTGTCATTTTAAAACAAAGTTGTGCCAAAAATGTAAGTTTTCGATAAAAGGGCTGGAAATGTAAATTTGTTAGAACTTGGGCCAAAAAGATAAAATTATTTACAAATGGGCCAAGAATGCACATTTTCATAAAAATCAAGCCAAAATGATATTTTTGACAAAAAGGAGTTAAAAATGTTATTTTTACAAAAACTAGCCTTAAATGCAAGTTTTGTTCATAAAAGGGGCCCAAAATGTCATTTTTATCAAAAATGTGCCTTAAATGTAAATTTCGGCTTAGTGCGCCAAGAAAGTCATTTTTACAATAAGTGGGCCTTTTATGTCATTTTGGTAAAATAATTGGGCTAAAACAAGAAATATAATAACAAACGGGCTAATTGCATCATTCTCATGCTTATTGGGCCTTAGTGACCCATTTCTATGTTTGATAGGTCATGTATACTCTTTGTTGGGTTTTGAGCATTCTAACACTCCTAAGGTGTTCATGCAACCCTAAATACCTTGGATCTATGTTTTCACTAATTATACATGCAATAGTGTTTCCAAGGTATTAAACCTATAACTAGCATATAATTATCATATACCACACAAGAATCTAGTTAAAATAACATACCTTATGGTGGAGATTGAAGTCTTGATATATCTAGCCTTAAGAGCTTAGCCCCAATAGTGTGTAAGCCTCAAGTGGAATCACAACAAATCATGGACAAAGGAGGAACTTGAGAGAGAATCTCCATGCACCCAAAAACCACCATGAACTCTAAGAATACACAAGTGTTGATTTTGGGCAATGAAGTATGTATTTATATGTGGTATTTCTAGGGTCATGGATATAACCCAAATCCATACTCATGGGTCTTATGATCCATGGTTCATGTGGCCCAACTCTTTATGTATCCATACATAAACTTGGTCCAACATGGATCATAAGCCCAACACACATAAATATAACTAATTAACATAATTAGTCCCCATAGATTTAATTAGTCTCTTTTTGATCACTAAATCAATTCTAAATTAATTCTTGATCAATACTAATTAAAACCATATGATTTCATATTAATATATTAGTACTTATAATATATTAATAAATCATATATAACCTTCTCTCAAGAGTCCATCCTAACAAATTGTCCTGATGATATGCAACCCAAATGGACCATGCTACTCTCGGGTCAAGTATACACCAATAATAGTTATGGGCTTAGACATCTAATCCAATAGTCTCCCACTTGGATAAGTCTAAAACTATTATTGCAAGTACGACTTCATAACCAGACTAGCAATCGTAGCTCTTAAAGCCGCTGTCGAACTCTAAACAAATCAATGACACGTCCATTAGATAAGTGATCATATATTCCTCCATTCTAGATATCATATGGACTGAGACATGGATTATAATCATTCTCTCCGTCCATTTGTTGTTTCCTGATTTTCGATTTACGACAACTGACTAATTGAACAAATCAAATTAGTCCAGGCTTGGCCAAGCACTTAGGGGTGTCATCACTAAATCATCGAGGGGCCCACATATATCGCTTTTATCCATATAAGGGTAAAAGGAATGGATAATCTTTGACTCATATGCTTGTACGAACTACTTGTTGAATCATACACAAAGGCATGTTTTATAACATCGAGTTACCAATGCGTTTTCGTGCAATCAATGTATAACCAACTCATAGTCAACAACTCATATCTCTAGTTTTGAAGAATATAAGATATTATCGTCTCATGATTCACTCGTGATAAAATCCATGAAGTGATTCAAATGAGCGTGGGTTTAATCCAATACTCGAATCTTATTCCAGGAGCACTCATGAACACTGCAGCTAAGTCTAGCCACCTAGACAAACTACAGACCCATTCATGACAGTCTTGCCTCAATACCTACTTCCAAAGTATGATTGACTGTGGATGGTTTGAATAACCTAGTTATTCAGGAAGTCAAAACATGCAAAGTGAAACACAAGAATAATACTAATCCTATATGGCCCCAACACTTTGAGTGTAAATAAAAACCCTTTTATCTAAGTACCATATTGATTACTCATTATTCATTGTATAATGTTTCGATTTATCAACTTAATACTTGAATTAAAACAATAGTCATGCCATGCTCCAAGCATGTACACTATGTTTACATATGGTCCTTTCTTTTGTGAAATAGATCAATTGAACACGACTCCAATGATGCTCATTTCACAATCCAAATCCCTTTTGTAAATGTAAGAATACCAAACTCTTGCCATTTACTGTAATATGTTAGATTCTAAACTTATATGCAATGATTCTCTTGTAATGACTATGCACAAAAGTCACAAAGACTTGGCAACAGACATTACAAAGTATTCCAATGGAGATCAATTCCATGGAAACGAAGTCTCATATTCAAAGTACATTCCTTTGAACATCCTTCTTTGCATTAAGTTTTCTAATCTTATACAGATTCAGAGAATAACTTCCACCTATGGAAACAATTCCACATTTCCATTTTTACCATCACTTCTGAACAAGAGTTGCCTCTTTTCAAAATATGTCAATATGGTCCTTTCCAAAGTTTACATTATACTTCCAATTGTCCACGAGCAACCAATCTTTGGTAAACCTCAGATTGTCCTCGACAATTGTTTAATCATTTTAGTCATATCCAGTTCTATTCCTTTTCCCTCTTAATTCCCTAAGCATTTGGAAAATTTAGAATGGATCTAATCGATCCTATACCCGAAGCATATGGGACACGATTCATGCTATAAAAATTTTATTTGCCATGTTCTCACAATTC
Organism: Lactuca virosa; assembly: GCF_052849685.1. NCBI lineage: Eukaryota > Viridiplantae > Streptophyta > Magnoliopsida > Asterales > Asteraceae > Lactuca > Lactuca virosa. The sequence goes on from NC_136429.1 coordinate 417,503,215, forward strand.
GAACTATGAAGAGGGATGTCGTAATCATAATCGAATTTTAAGAACGCCACATATATAGAATTTCCTTATGTTGAACCATTCCAACATAACATTCATATATATCCTTGACTAAAGTTGATTAAAATCTCAATCTAAGCTTGTAGAATTGGAATGAAGTATAAAATCCTCTCCCTTAATTATAGCAAAACAACTTTTCAAAGCAAATTGAAACTTTTGTTTTCTATAATAAACATTGCTACCTTGCAACACGTAACATAATAATCATGCTCCCGCTAACATGATAATTATAATTTAACCAACATAACACTTTATGCTCCCACTAGCTTTGACATGTACCCAAAAATCAGCTGGACTTCTAGAAATCAATACTTTATTGACTTTCATACCAAAGTTCAGTTTTCTGATACGAGATGCTTTGATAAGACTTTATCAAAATCATACACCTTTCCTTAAGTAGCTTACATGTGTGTCTAAACAATTTCAGAACTATGAAAAGGGATACCGCAATCATAGTCTCAATTGTTTAGACCTTTGCCATTCCTCACAAGTCCATGTTAGTGTGTCGGTCAACCACACACGCTCCACTAACGACTTTGAGAATACAAATATCACACTTGCTACCTACCTAAAATCTACTTAGTGAAAGCGTTTCCTCACCATCATTTTCATGAATCGGAGAGAAACCTTATGACACTTATATTTTATGGTGTATGTGTTCCTATCCATGTGAGTTTGTCAAAACCATAATCTTAAGACAAGGTTAGTAACAAATCTAAACTCATATGGACTGAATTTGCCCGATCTCATTTTCTTGCCACTTAGTAGCACAAGGGCCTACCATTGTTTCTAGGTTGTTATTCAAACAATTGAGAACTTATAGAACTCACAAGCATAGTCAACTTAAACTGGAGTGGGAACAGAAATATGCCAACACAATGGGTTACAAACCTCAAGTTGTGTGCTAGCGATTAAACAATGGATTTTATTCTTGATTAGTTCTTAAAACTTTTCCAAGATCTTTAAGACTCCCATTGTCCTCTTGACATATAAGATTCTCTTGTCAAGAACCATTCCTTGACCAAACAAATATTCAAGAGTTAGTGCGGATTCTTATCAAGATAAACGCTTCTTCCAATTGGTCTTAGTTGGTTTTTGTCTTATCCAAAACATCACAACTTACCAATCTCAAATGTACAAGAGTAAGAAACATGTTACTCTACATTTGATAAGTGTTATAAACCTTTCTTAAAATTATATCACTCAAGTTACAATCTTAGAGTATGACTCTAAGACTTGTTTTGATTTATCTTTTGATTTGACCATTTCCACACTTAACGATTCCTCTCCTTAGGCCAAACAAATGCACTAAGGTTTTCTTAGAGGATCAATTGTGATATGGTTCCATAATCACTAAGATAATCATAAAACAAGATACTCAAGTACTCTCCCATCTCTTCAGATTGGAGAAACTTTTACCTTTCTGCCTTATTTGATTCTTCTTATCTGTCCTGCCATAGATTGAAACTTTTCCAATGTTTCAGAATTACACTTAAACTTGTAAGTATAACCATATTTACTAAACTTTAGTAAATCATAACGAATAATCTTATCGATCTTTGTGGTAGACCTGACCAGCGCATAACCAAGTGTACCCAATCCTTTAGTCCTTCACTTGACTTACACATGCATGTGAGCAAGGACTTAGTCTTAATTTCCCAAAGAGGAAAAATTCTTATTCATCATACAATACAAGTTGCATGAATCCAAGTTTCTATCCAACTGAAACTTGGGTGATGAGAATCTTTCCTTATTTGGAAAATAGTGACACTACCACAAACGAAAGAATCAAATCCATTTTCTAATATTGCTATTAATGAAATCATATAAACAACAATTTTTCACAAATGCCATCGTAAGGATACTTAAAATAAATAAAATCAAAACTTTTCTTTTATTTTAAAACTTGCGGAAAAACTTATCCTTACAATGAAAATACATATGATAACATGTTGTTATCTATTCCTAAGCAATATATCATAACTCTTAAGCAGCAGCTCAAAATTCTGATCATCGAACCATGCGATCGAAATCCATCTATTCGCGATCAGAATCAACTTACTCTTTCTTTAAGCTTCCTTACTTTTCTTTGATTCTACAAAACATCAAAATGTAATTACATTACATCATGTATTAAGAATCTCCAAATAAGAACTTAATAGAGTTAGATAGTGGACTTTACCTGAAGTAGAGTCAAACCCTTTTTGACTTTACCATCCTTATGATCTTTCAGGTAAAATGGGCAGCTTCTCAACCAATGTCCCTTCTCTTGGCAATAGAAACATATGGACTTTTTGGAGATGGTGCACGAGACTATCTCAGAATTAGCCTTTCTCTTTACCATTAGGTCAAATGACTTGACCATGGCCGATCCCTTTCCATTGGGAAGAGAAAGCTTTTCTGGACTTTCAATGTTACCATTACCAATGTCCATGGAAGCATGGGAAGTAGATCTGCCAATCAAATTTGCTTTACCATTGCTCCAACTCATTGCTGATTCAGTAGCATCGAGAAAATATGTAAGATCATTAAGGGTCATGTCATGGTCTGTCACATAGTAGTCCTTAAAGAACTCACTATATGACTTGGGAAGTAATTGAAGAACCCAGTCAACAGTCAACTTCCTAAAGACTTTGACACCCAACTCTCCCGGCTTGCCAATATGTGACTTAATCTCCAAGATGTAAGCACATATAGACTTTGGTTTCCAAATAAGGATTGAGTGACCTTGAACTTGTGGGTCAGGGAGAATTATTGGAGGAGGTGGAGGAAGTCAAGCTCTATCCAAAAGGATGAAGAAGACCATAGTTGTCTGAACTTAGACATCTATGAGGGAGAAATTCAAGTTTCAGTTGATTTACGTCCTTAACATAACACCCAATATGAAATATTAAGGCTAGGACCCAACAAAATATTTTATAACTTGGAAGAGAGATGCCGTAATCCAAGCTACAAAATATTTGAAGGTATGTAAATGACGATTTACCAATTTCCACCATGAAAAACAAAATAAATTATTAAGTTTTAATTGGATTGAAACTCCTAGATCTTTTGAGATTCATTGAACTTTCAATGACATGTTTAAATCTCGATTGTGCCCTCTCAAGTTTGTGACTGGGATGCCGAGGATCACAAACAAGGTGTGAATAACCATGCAAATTGACTTGGTACCCTTAATTTTATCACCCAATCGATGTGCCGGTTAACCACACACGCTCCACCGATCTATGATAAAACTTAACTCACCCTTTGCCACACATTGTCAGTCCGATGTTAGTGTGCCGGTTAACCACACACGCTCCACTAACGACTTAACAAGGGTGCAAAGTGTAATTTCATGGGTTAGCACCAAATTCACATTTTCCTAAGTAACTAAGATTGGGAATTTATAAGTGTTTAGTTACTTAGGGTTTATCATTATACTTTTAATGAAAGGAGAATTAGAGTCTTATCCTACCCGTTCGGCTAACGACCCTCCACCAGTCAAGGAAGCGGTGGGTGAGAGTGGACACCCATTAAACTGCCATTTTATAGGCAGTAACCTTATACCCCCCCCCCCTTAGAGACTGGCTTCGTGAATGAGGCCTACTAATGGTAATATTGACTTTATCTTATACATATATATAACCATTAACTTTTAGTATTATAATAGTATAAGATTGAATTTTAAACTTTTAAAATTCTAAGGTTTAATTTGGAATTAAAGTATACATGGGGAGGTAACTTTGAAAATTCCAAAAATTGAGGGCAAGTTTTTCAAACTTTTCAAAACTCTTAGATTTTCATAACTTATGAGTTTAATTAAGGTTTTAAAAATCTTTAATGAAGAGACTCTTGAACATATAACTTGAGGACAAGTTATGGAGTTCATAAAACTATTTATGACAAAAAGACTCTTCATTTTGTAACCTATGGCAATTTTATGATTTTTAAGAGTCATAAATGTGACTTTTCATATAATCTTGAGGACAAGTTACAAAAACACATTTTATGAACTACTTTAGGTCAATTTAGATTGAAAACAACAAACACATAATTTTTTTTCCATTAATCTAAATTAACTCATAAAACAAGGTAACATGAAAACTTTTGGTGTTCCATAACTTGAGGACAAGTTATGGAGTCCATCCAATATCATTGAGATCAAAAATTACACTAACAAACAATTTTCACATAATTCCTATGATCTACCAAAAATCATAAGCATGAACAATCCATATCAACAATTTTCAAGAATAATATAAACATATATAAAACTTGAAACTTTGATAATAACTTTGAAATTGGTTTACCATAATCATTACCACATCAAAAACAGGTTTTATAAGTCCAAAACAGTTTAAGGTAATGATTCTAGACCAATTCCAGCCTTAAAACTCGAAGATATGCTGTCTAGGGGTCCAACTCGTCGAGTGCATGAACCAACTCGACGACTTGGATGAATTTGTGCATGGACTCGGCGAGTCCACTGTCCAGAACAGCAGAAAATCGATTTTTTCAGCATTTTTCAGCAATTTGCATCAAGTATAAATGAAAACAAGCCTAGGCTCTGATACCACTGTTGGGTTTTGAGCATTCTAACACTCCTAAGGTGTTCATGCAACCCTAAATACCTTGGATCTATGTCTTCACTAATTATACATGCAATAGTGTTTCCAAGGTATTAAACCTAGAACTAGCATACAATTATCATATACCACACAAGAATCTAGTTAAGATAACATACCTTATGGTGGAGATTGAAGTCTTGATGTATCTAGCCTTAAGAGTTTAGCCCCAATAGTGTGGAAGCCTCAAGTGGAATCACAACACATCATGGACAAAGGAGGAACTTGAGAGAGAATCTCCATGCACCCAAAAACCCCCCATGAACTCCAAGAATACACAAGTATCGATTTTGGGCAATGAAGTATGTATTTATATGTGGGATTTCTAGAGTCATGGATATAACCCAAATCCATACTCATGGGTCTTATGATCCGTGGTTCATGTGGCCCAACTCTTTATGTATCCATACATAAACTTGGTCCAACATGGATCATAAGCCCAACACACATAAATATAACTAATTAACATAATTAGCCCCCATAGATTTAATTAGTCTCTTTTTGATCACTAAATCAATTCTAAATTAATTCCTGATCAATACTAATTAAAACCATATGATTTCATATTAATATATTAGTACTTATAATATATTAATAAATCATATATAACCTTCTCTCAAGAGTCCATCCTAACAAATTGTCCTGATGATATGCAACCCAAATGGACCATGCTACTCTCGGGTGAAGTACATACCAATAATAGTTATGGGCTTAGACATCTAATCCAATAATTGGGCCTTGTTGACCCATTTACATGCTCGACGGACCTTAGATACTCATTGCGTGCTTATTGGACCTGTAAATAATATACATGTGAAATGGGCCTTAGTTGTCCTTTTACATATATATATTGGGCCTGGGATATATAATCTCATTCCTTATGAGCCTAGAAATGATTTACATGCTTAGTGGGCCTTAGTTGTTCACTTACATGTTCATTGGGCCTGGAACGTACCTTATATGTTTCTCTTCGCATAAATTCGATTAAGGATCTAGTGAGATGTGTCGGTTGACACCTATTGAGTGTACGATCTTAGCCTGTAGTTATAACAGAGTCTCTTAGAGGGAAAGCAGGGGTTTGTGTATAGATCTATACGGGGATGACACCCCACACCTGAGCTGTTCGCTACAGCTAGACTAAACCAGTCTAGTGTGACGAAAACCTTACCTTATTCCGTCGGCGTCCATAAACGCCAAGACAGGCGAAATTGTCATTATCTAGTATGGTTATAACGACTCACTTAGAGGAATTAACGTTATAAAATTTACGGGAGACCATTCTCTTTTCTCATTGGATTACTCGGGAACATACTCGCGCCAGTACTCAACCTCGGGGGTTGATATACCAGCATTCTCTTTCACAGACAACATCGGGTTGTCTGGAGGGATTCTCTTTACATTCTCTTCACTCTCTTTTTGCATTCCAGTAAACATTAACACACATGCATTAATACAAGATCGGACACAAACATACTAAACTGTTTTCAGAAAATATAGGATTTTCTGGTGGTTACAAAGTTATACAAATCATTTTCTCAAACATGCTTATGAACTCACCAACATTTTTATGTTGACCTTTTTTTTGAATTAACTTGTATTCTCAGGAAACCGTTGAGCAGGTTGGGCGGAATGAACTAATGGATATTTTGTTATATTTTGTTCCATCATACTTTAACTATTTTGGCATGTAATATTCAAAACACAATACTCGATGTAAACAATGTATGTTGTTATATTACATGTGTAATGATGATGATGTTATGTATCAATTATATACTATGTGATGATACTACAAAGATGAAGTCACACCAAGCCTCCGGATGTTTCCGCCGTCTGGTTCGAGGGTGTGACAGGAAGCCTGTAAAGCTGCAATGTACTTAGGAAACTCAACAAAGTTACTCTCCCAATTTCCATAAATATTATCAATGGCTCTTATTCTACCACGCCATGCCTTCTTGTACGTAACATCGACATGCAAAACATTTTTAATATCTGCTTGTATCTGTTTCATTAGATAAGAAGCATCCTTTTCAATTGAGTGGGTTATGTATGAGGCAATAGTTTCAGAGTTCAAATTGTTATTATTACCTATACATGAACTAAAACAATTGTGTGCACCCATCCAACATGTAATCTTTCACATATGATGATTTTTCTTCTTAAATGCACAAACATACCATAACCTACTTTTACTTTCATATACTTTGAACTCTCAATTTTGTGAGATCGACCAAAGTGAGACCGCTTTTTTTACTTCTTCCCTACTTCCAAATAGCATTTTTAACCTTATTTTATTTTCTGACTCTTTCCAAATATGCATATGAACCGTGTCTGCAAAAATTTTTATGCCATCATCTCCTGCATCTCTAATATCATTCATAAAGTTCACAACTGGAGTTTCACTCAAATCATCATAATCATCCCAAGTAAGTGATACTGAGTCACTTGCATTATCTTCACTACATTGTGAGTTGGGATCATCAAACCCAAATTCATCGTCTGCCTCAAATCTATCATCATTGGGCAAAAGCAATGATACATTTGAGGGGTTGGTCAGTTATGGTTGTACCGGTTATGTTACATCAAATTATGAAGAAGATCTAAAAAAACAATACTTGTAGGCGCCCTTGTTCGTTCATGAGATATTTTTTCAATTTCAACAAGAACTTGCACACAATAATTTTGGTTATTCTCAGCTAAATAATACATCACGTCTAGACTTGAATCACTTACGACTCGTGATATATTACATATGCCACCAAATTCGTAACATAGTGAGATACTCAACTTATAGACTATCTTGTCAACTCCAACATGTACATAAATCAACTCTTTAAATTCCTCGTAGCCCATTCTAAGTCTAACAATATTTGAAGAAGACAAAGTTGATTGATTATCCTTTATGAATCCATTCACATATTCAATATTACCACCCCCAGTATAAATTGATAAAAAAACAGACAATCTAGAGCCACAATAATAATATATACAAAAATGTCGTTACATGATAATTCATAACATATAATAGATAAATTATTATCTCATATATAATATTTAATATCAAATACATGCAAACATTTTTAGAAAAAAATATATATATACCTTATACTAAAGGAACGTGATTTTTTGTATATTCAAATGTGAATGCGAGATGAAAGAACTGATAATGAAGAAATAATGGTGAAGGTTGTGAAGAACGTGTGAAATATTATTCCATTCAGTGAGACGAATTTATGAAGTAAAAATGAAATTAAAAAGACATGATTTGACAATTAATAGAGTTATTTTTCTTATTATTGGCGTGAATAGTGACTTTGCTTTTCTTATGAAATAACAATTCAATAATTAAAAAAATTATATTCAATATTGGTATAAATTATAATTATATAGATTATTTAATTAAAATAAGTTCAGATATTTTTAATAAATAAAATTATATAGTTCATATAATTAAAATAAGTTGAAGGACTAAAAATATAATTAAAATTGTTTATATATTCATAATAAAATTTAATATAAGTTGATATAAAAAAAACTAATTTTTTTAAAATTAAAAGTTGTAAACTGAAAATATAAAATAAATTTAACGGTTAAATTTAAAATTTGATAAGGTTAAAAGTATAACTCCTTAAAAATAATGGATGAATTGATGATGAGACCACCAAATTTTTGAAAGACAAATAAAAACGGTCCTATTTTTAAAATAATTTTCTATATGTCCTATTTAAAAATAAATTAAATTAAATTAAATTAAATTTAAAAAAACAACTCTGTGAAAAGAACATCCTCCCACATTTACCAACAATGTTCACATCAAAAGGCTGTGTTTGATCAAAAATATGGTTTATACTTTATTTTTCTAGGCAATTATATTTTTTCAGTCTAATTTACGGCTGTATGGGTGTTTACGGCCGTAAACGTGTTTACGGCCGTGAACGTGTTTATGGCCGTGAACCTATTTACGGCTCATGTCCACCATATAAATAGGGTTAGTAGAGTCATAAAAGGGTGTAAGGCTAGGAGAGAGTGTATGGCTAGAGGAGCTTTAGTGTGTGTATTCTAAGGTGTTCTAGAGAGAGAAAGGAGAGAAGGTGCAAGTGTGTGTGAATCTTGTGTATTCTTCATCATTCCAATCTTGAATACATCATAGATTCATATTATTCTTCTTCTCTTTCTTCTTCATTTGATATGACATCATCCGTTTGATTGTGATTCCACACTATCAAACGGATCTGATTGATACTCAAGCGAATTTGGGACCTTACAAGTGGTATCAGAGCTTTGATTGTATCAATCAATTTTTGCAGATCTGGAGCGTATTTGATCTTATTTTTGAAGGATTTTTGAGTTTTTGGATAGATCTTTGAAAAATAGGGGGGTTTGTTCTTTGCATTTTTCCTAAAAACGAGTTTTGGAGCAAAAAATGTGAAAAACGTCGTTTTTTTCGCGATCTGAAGTAGGGTTCACGACCACTGAAGGGTTTACGGCCGAAGAAGCGTTTGCGGCTAGGGTTCCTCGGAGTTCACGGTCCTCGGTTTACGGCCAGCCTCGCACGTGTTCGGTCCGGGGTTTGCAATCCGAGGTTCACAGCCGGTCTTCGCACGTTCACGGTCCTCGGTGTGCAGCCAGCCTTGCACGTGTTCGGCCCACTTTCGTTCAGCATTCAACAGGGTTTGAGCTCCGAGGTTCACGGTCGGTCTTCGCACGTTCACGGTCCTCGGTGTGCGGCCAACCTCGCACGTGTTCGGCGGCCTCATTCAACGTTGAGCAGCTTCGTTCAACATTCAAAAATATTTGGGGTTGCCAAGATTCGAACTCGCGCCACACCCTTCCTCAAACCAGCGTCTTACCATCTGATCTAGCATATCACACGCTAATCATCTTCCATTTTTAAATCTTAAGGATTCGCTTTCTCAATTCCTACTTTCGCATTTTTAACATTTTCAGCCCAAAAATCAATTTCTTTTCATTTTTTAAAATTCCATTTTCAACCAAAATTTTTGGTTTTTATTTTTTGACTTTCTAAATTGTCTTTTGACTTAAAATTTTTACTTTGAATTTTAAAGTTTGACCTTTGACTTTAAACTTTGACTTTCTCGTTTAACCTTCAAATTTTCAAATTTAGCTTTTCAAGTTTGACTTTTAAGTTTGACTTTTTAAATTTGACTTTTAATGTTGAATTTTGAGGTTTTAAGTCAAAGGGCATATTTTTAAACAATGAGTTCCTCAAACATTTCGGTCAATGAAGTTTCATGCTCTCAATCTTGTATTAAAACTATCAAATTTTTACGTGAACAGGCTGATTTGATGCGTAGAGAGATAGAGGAACTAAAATATGAGGGGTATCAACTTAGGAAAGGCCTGAAACCATTAGAAGAACAACTAGAGGCCAAGACTAAGGACTTTGGGAAATTACAGGCAGAGTACAGTGACAAGTGTGTCCATTATAGATATCTTAAGAAAGATTTTGATGTTGTGACTGCCGAGCTTGACACATTGAAAAACAAATTTGAAAATGCAGATTTTAATTTCAGAAAATATGATGTGTCAAGTGAGGTAGTTGCATCCATGATTGAAAAACAATTAAAATTTAAAGATAATCAAAATAAGGGTCTAGGGTACCACAATGTTCCACCTCCCTTTAGTGACAACTATAACCCACCCCTTGAAACCAATGAGGAAGAAATTCCTGCTCAGTCCGGCCCACTCCCCTGAAGCTAAGACTGAACAATCTGGTCCAACTGAGAATGTTGAGGTGAACGTTTCTGATGCTTCTACTTCATGTGCAGGTAAAGTAGAGGACAAGGAGAACAAAACTAATTCTAGTTCTGCAAATTCTGTTGACTGTCAAACCAATGACTCCTTGAACTCTGAATCTGCTGCTTCTAACTCAGTTACTTCTAAACTTGCTGTTGGAAAATACAAGCCACCAAAACAAGCGAAACTGACGACTTGCTGCAAGTGTGCTTGTGGGAACAATAAGAAACGAGGCAAGGACACACCACCAGGGGCAGGAAGAAACAACTTCCCAGTGAAGAAAAAGACTTGCTTTCACTGTGGAACACCTGGACACATTGCAAGAAATTGTCCTAATCGCTCATACGTTCCCTACTATGAACAAGAGTGGCAAAACGCACCAAGAGGGAGAGACCCCAAAAGAAGCCCTTCTAGGCCGCGTTCAAACAATGATAACTAGAATGCGCAGAAGGAAAAGAATCCAACTCCCAAGAACAAGAAGGGTATGCCGACCAAGAAGTCCAATCCAAGAGATGCTCCAGCGAAACCAAGACCGGCTAGGTCAAAGTCATCTCGGCAGCTACTTCAAGTTCAAAATCAAGTGCCGAGGCACTCATCGGATCGAAAAAGAAATGGGTTAAACCAAACTACAGATGGGTACCAAAGGTTCAATCTCCCAAATCTTCTAATGATTCTAATATTTCTTCATCTTCTGTTTGTGATAAGCAGGACATGTCATGGGAGAGAGTACCTTGCGTTGATGACAAAGGTCAACCCAGTTTCAAAATGGACTGGGTTCCAAAGACCAACTGATCCCGCTCTATGCTGGAGCAGCTATGGAGGCATATCATCAGACTTCAGTTTGTTGGTAGTGGCTGCTCCAGGCACATGATAGGGGACATCTCTCAACTGTGCAACACTCAGAACTTTAAGTGAGAGTATGTGTCCTTTGCGGGAAAGGAAGAAAGGAAGGGATCACACATGGGGTTAGTACTTAATGACATGAAGAATTTTCGGATCTGTTCTGAGATTATGCGTGCTGTTCTGAGACCTTCTGGATGCAAATTCAATCGGTGAATTACGGTTTGAGTTCTCTTCTCTATACTCCTGAGTTTATCTTAAACTGATTCGTTTTGAAGACAATCTTTTATTTTCTTATAGTTTTTCGTTAGTAGGTATTATTGGGAAGTGATATCAAGAAAGTGATAACGGGCAGTCTAAACATGTGTAAGGGACTGAATCTGAATTGTCTAGACTCTATGTTCAATGTGCTGGTAGGCACGAAGAATTTGACAGTGTGGATTTAGATAGGATTGTTTGGACTGACCATACGATGCTCGGGTAGATTGAGCAGTGAGATAAACATGGGAACCCACAGGATACACTAAATTAATATGCATCTAGAATTGTGGTTCAACTTTTCCTTGATGTACGGACTTATGTCTTTAATTCTGGTTCTGATAGGGCGACTGGGGGTTCTAATAAAGTAGGTCTGTAGGAAATTATTTTCTAGTTTTCTATCTGTTAGTCATATGTTGCTTCCTCTGCGTGATTGGAAGAGATCCGACCTAGAATGCAACATATGCAACTCTATTTCTACGCACCTCTTTATCTATGAAATTCTTTCTATCTGTTAGCCATATGTTGTCCCCTCTGCGTGATCGGAAGATCTGACCTAGAACACAGTATATGCACCCTACTATCTCTATAACCCTCTATCTCTATTAGTCATATGTTGTCCCCTCTACGTGATTGAAATAAATCAGACCTGGGACACAACATATGCACCTATTTCTAAATCTGACTTCCTCCTTAATAATTGTTTACTCACCTAAAGTAAGGAGTTCTTTGGAAGTTCTTGATAACCAGGGTATATAGGGAAGTGGGGAACACGTTCTAGTGCAACTAAAATTGAATCATTTAGAGGTTGTCTGTAGATCTCGCTGCTTAATTTAAGTGGACAACAATACTCGTGGTCGTCCTCAGCTAAATGGTTTATTTGGAAAAGTTTGTCGATATCCTTCGTGTTTAAGTGGACCACAATACTGGCAATTGACCAGATCTATTCATGAAGGTGAAGGTATTGATAAACAAAGTTAAGACTGTCTCACAACTTTGATCCCAAATATTTTTGTTTTTGTTAAATTTGTTCATAGTTTTTCTCTATACACAAATTTAGGGGGAGAATTAAATATTTCAAAAACCAAACAAAAATCAGAAAATTAAAAATCCAAAAATAGTGTTATTTCTGTTTTATTTCTTGTTCAGAAAATATTAAAAATCCAAAAATTTTGTTTTAAGTTTTCTTTTAGTTTTGTTTTGTCTTGAAAAGTGAATTCAGGTGTAGATGAGACTCATGAAGACTATATCGAGATTTTCTAAGCCAAGGCTTCATTAGTGATCATCGAAGAATTCTCATTCGAAGGAGCAAGAAATGAAGACTATTCTTTCAACATTCAATCCTTCAACCCTAGAAGCAAGGTGAAGTTGTACTTGAAGATTATGTGACAAATTGCATTGAAGCCTCCTCAATCAATTTGCTGCTATTCTTGTACCTGTTGAAGTGATCCAGAAGATTAGATCTCTCTATTGTTCTCTCTGAAGATTCTCAAGCTGAAAGCGCCATCTTTCAAGAATCTCTGCAAGAAGCCTCCTCACCCAACATGCGTTCAAAGCCAAATTCTGAAGAAAAGCCCCAAGTGCTCAAGATGAAGTCATTTATTGAAGATTCATCAAGTTCATCTTGAAGCTGTGAAGAAATCAAAGACAAAAGCTGAAGTCAAGCTCCAAATGAAGATTGACAAGAAAATCCAGCTACTTTTTAGGGGGAGCTTGTTGGGTCAATTAGAAAAAGAAAGCTATAAACCAAGGGGGTGATTGTTGGGTCAAAAATATGGTTTATACTTTACTTTTCTAGGCAATTATATTTTTTCAGTCTAGTTTACGGCTGTATGGGTGTTTACGGTCGTAAACGTGTTTACGGCCGTGAACCCATTTACGGCCCATGTTTACCATATAAATAGAGTTAGTAGAGTCATAAGAGGGTGTAAGGCTAGGAGAGAGTGTACAGTTGGAAGAGCTTAAGTGTGTGTATTCTAAGGTGTTCTAGAGAGAGAAAGGAGAGAAGGTGCAAGTGTGTGTGAATCTTGTGTATTGTTCATTCCAATCTTGAATACATCATAGATTCATATTATTCTTCTTCTCTTTCTTCTTCATTTGATCTGGCATCATCCGTTTGATTAGGATTCCGCACCATCAAACGGATCTGATTGATACTCATGCGAATTTGGGACCTTACAGGCTGTTATCATGGAAAAGAAGTGCATGCGCATATCATTGTATCCGAGTTCGAACACATTGTTTTCATTATGAATTGTTTAATCCAAATGCACATAAAGTGTTCAAACATCAAAACATGGAGTACGCCCATAAAGTGTTCGATAGAATGCAAGAGACTATGTTCTTGGAATGCTATGGTTTTTGGGTATGTTGGAAGTGAGCTATTGAGTATTGCTCCGGAGATGTTTGATTTAATGCATTAGTTTTAGGGTACTTACATAATGGAAGTTGTTGGAAATCCCTTGAAGGTTTCCTGTCTATATGAAGAGATGGTGTGGCCATGTGGGTGGGATGTGACAACATTTGTCTCGGTCAAACGCTTATCAACCAAAGCATTCATAACACCAAATCCATCATGATCACATATTCAGTGATTTCTTACAACCATAAATTAAACTAGCAAGAGATGAATCAATTACTTCTCTTTGTAGTCGATTCCTTTGCTTTTTGTAGTCGATTCCTTTGCTTTCTCCTTCGATGAATCGAGATCCCAAACCAAAGATCCTTTTTCATAGCAACACCCAAGAACAATGATCAAACAACAATGGCAACTTCTTTTATCTTGTTATAAACTTGAGTTTTGCATGACATTCACACATACTAATGATGCAAATACTTTGTTTCAACACAATTATAAGATGTAATTATTACCATATATAACCATTTTCATACACGCATACGAGATATCTTTAACTTTATAAACTACAATCTTATTGTCAACTGAGACACACTTTGGCTTTATCCATGTCAAGTCAAAGCAGTAAGCATAAATCATTACGCTCTAAATCTAAAAAACAAAGTTACAAACACAATCTACCAGAGACAACTTATGTGCAGGTTTTTAGGGTTTTGCATCAAACGACGAATGCAACAACAATTTATTATCAAAATTTTGCATAATAAAATAATTCTTGATAATGGTTAACCCAGCAAATTCAATCCATGTGAGAGGATTTTATTAATACACGCAAGCCTTTGGTGGAAAAGTCTGAACGTCATCATCAAGAGTATTCATGTGAACTGGCCTGTAGTCTAGTCGCACCTTCTCATTCTCCCAGTATCTGCACATATTTTAAGATCATCATATAATGTCATGAAAAAAAGTAAGATGTTATTTCTTGAATTTAAGAGAGAAATAGAGATATTTACCCGAGTGTGTGTTTCATCCATTTCTCATCATCTCTTTTCTGAAAAAGCATCAAATCGAATATTTATGAGAAAAGATGAATCGAAGAGAAGAATGAAATTGAAAAAGAAGATATGAATGTGAGCAAACCGTAAAATCTTCACGAGCACAAGCTCCTCTACTCTCTTTCCTGGCTTCAGCTGAATGCATAGTGAGGCATGCATTGATCAACAGGTTCACCAACTCTATCGTCTCTAGCAAGTCAGAGTTCCTGAAATATGACTTCACATAAATACATCTTTCCAAAACAGACCATAATAAAAAAAAATAAAAAAAAAAAAAATACTAAATCTTAAAAGTCCAATCGAATTTACCATATCAAGCTTCTATCCTTCAATTTGACATCATGATAACTCTCCCATGCTTTGTCAATCAGATCACAACCTGTATTACAACACTCAGACAGTCATTAGTCAGCCAATATGGTGACAAGGAAACATATATATATATATATATATATATATATATATATATATATATATATATATATATATATATACACACACACACACACAAACACACCTTCTTCTAATGTTTCTTGTATTCCACAATAAATGTGTGTTATGTTTCATGTCCAATTCTATCAGCACCATGCGACGATAAGCTTGCCTCTCTACAAAATAAGATGAAGAAAGTTACAGGCGGAAAGATTTCCTTTTACAGTATATTACAAGTCACCGGATTAGGATTAGCTGAAACTTTAATTACTGGCATCATCAACAACATCAAAACCACCTTATCAGATCAAAGTACGGTCATCAATAGAAAGTACCTCATTTGACAATAGTTCCGTGCCTCCAGAACTTCTCAAAATCATCCCTGGAGCAAAGTAGAGGAGACTAGCTAATGCATTATATGGGCACTTATACGTAGCAGAATGCATCTTGATCTAAGGGGTGTATTTTGGATTTAAACCCACACGCCTCAAGAAGCTTTCCCGGACCAACAATAAGCAGACCTTCCAACAAATGAATGCTCCGGGGAAGATGACTTATTCTTGTACCATCTATATATAACTCTTCTAAACATTCCAAACGTCCAAGTTCCTCAGGCAATTTCTCAACTCGAATACAATCTCGGAGACAGAAAAAATTGAGGCGTTTCATCTCACAGATGCTATTCGGGATATCTTGTAAAAATTCACACTTCCATAGGCGTAGCTCCTCTAAACATTCTAATTGGCCAAGATCCTCTGGTAACTTCTCAAGCAGCCAACAATTAGAAAGTATAAGATATTTCAGGCGTTTCAACATGCAAATGCTATCTGGAAGATGTTTAATCTTTGTAAATGACAAATCTAGCTCCTCTAAACATTCTAATTGGCCAAGATCCTCAGGTAACTTCTTAAGCAACAAACAAGATCGAAGCTTTAGAGATTTCAGATGTTTCAACCTATAAATGCTACCTGGAAGATCTTTAATCTGTGTATGTGAAAAATCTAGCTCCTCTAAGTGTTCTAATCGGCCAAGATTCTCAAGTAACTTCTCAGGAAACCAACACGATGTAAGTTTGAGGTATTTCAGATGTTTCAACATATAAATGCTATCCGGAAGACGTTTAATCATTCTAGATGACAAAGTTAGCTTCTCTAAACATTCTAATTGATGAAGATCATCAGGTAATGTCTCAAGCAAAACACAAGAACTAAGTTCAAGAGATTTCAGATGTTTAAACATATAAATGCTATCAGGGAGGTGTTTAATATCTGCAGACAACAAACCAAGCTCCTCTAGATATTCTAATTGGCCAAGATCCTCAGGTAACCTATCAAGAAGCCGTAAATCATCAAGTTTAAGAGTTTTCAAACGTTTCAACTTACAAATGCTGTCTGGAAGATGGTTTATATTTGTAGACAACAATATTAGCTCCTCGAGAGATTCTAACTGGTCAAGGTCCTTGATCACCTCTAGAAAACTGCCTTTGAGTTCAAGCTTTCTCAAACATTGTAACCCACAAATGCTTTGTGAAAAAGTCTTGAGGTTTGTGCAAGAACACATACCTACAGATAAAAGCATCTCAAGATTTCTAGTCAGTGAGGGACGGTCTTCTTTATAATCACAGTCAAACCGAAACTTTGGCAAGTTATTGTCAGGGTGAAGTGGACATCTTTCTAGAGACTGTACAAACAGATGTAACTCGGCTAAAGGACCAACCTCAAGTGATTCATCAACACTACAAGAAGTATAATCCTCTATGTTAAACTTAAAAGATCTAAACCTCAAACAACCACTTAAATCTACATGGGCAAGCTTTTTTAGACATCCAAAGGGAGTGTGAAGTTCTACCAATCCACTACACTCTTTGAGATCTAACTTCTTGAGATTTGGAGTCATCCTAAGGTCAAGGGTCCTCAAATTTGAATGGGTAATGATGAGTTCGGTGAGCTTTTGACATTCATTGGCCATGTGAAGTTCTTCCAAACAATAAGACTTTTTAAGATCTAACTTCTCGAGGTTTGGAGTCATCCCAATGTCAAGGGTCCTCAAATTTGAATAGGTGAGTAGTAAGCATCTTAGAGTTAGACAGCTTTCAGGAAAGTGAAGTGTTTGCAAATATTTGCATTCAAGAAGAATCAACTCTTCAAGATTTGGAGCCAGCCCAAGGTCAAGGGTCATCAAGCTTGAACCTTCAAGGTTGACAGATGTCAGCTTTAAACATCCAGCAGTCATGTGAAGTTCTAGCAAATTATAACAATCTTTAAGAGTCAACTTCTCAAGATTTGGAGAAAGCCCAAGGTCAAAGGTACTCAACCTTGAACGACTGAGGTCAAGGAATCTGAGCTTGTTAAGAACCTAAAATAAGCAAAAAGCAAAATGAATATTGGTGTAATAACAAAACAATGTAGGAAAAACATTATAATGAATCATGCAAAATGATCAATCAACCATAATTTTACCTTTCTTTCTCCCCCTTCCCAAAGTTGTACAATTCTGCTGTCATCCATCCTAAGTGCAACAAGATTATTTGCTTGAAATGTTGTGGGTAAAGACCTGAAAGGGTAACTGCTCCAATGCAGATATCGTAAAGTATTTGGGAAGACAGCTGGAACGACTATGCTAAACTCCAAATTACTGGAAAAATCTAACTGGTGGACTGCAGAAACGGAAAGAAATCTAAGTTCCTTCATCTTTCTCAGTCCTTTTGAATAAATATGCGGACTGAATTTCTTTGTGTGGAATTGTATATATTTTGTTGCTTTAGTACCCTGCAATCCAAAAGAAGTCACCGTGAAACTTGTGTCATAAATCATAATAACTATAAATGTATTGGTTTTTCCTAACATACAAATAAACTTAATCCTTACCAAATCATTAGCCAATACATCTTCAATTTCATCGATTTTCCACAATCGGCTATGCTTATGAGGCTCGTCGGGATGTGCGCGACGAACAATATTCCTACCCATTTCCTCAACATGATCATGCATGCCCACCCGCTCATCACCATAAGAATCACAATAAATAGCTACGAGAGATTTTTGCTCAAGAACTCGTAAACCAATTATAGCACAAAATCCACAACTTTCAAGTGCTCTGATTGCATCGTCCTTCTCCCAACCTTTCAGGTTACATGCAATATCTAGGAATATTTCCTTGTAATCGTCGTCTAGACTGATATAGCTAATTTCCAATTTTTTCAAAGTTTCCGTTAACGGGATTGTTTCTAGTCTTTTTAGGGCATCTACCCATTCAAGCTCATTTTTACCACAAAGAGACGAACCTAAAACTTTGATCGTTAAGGGAAGTCCAGCGGCATAGCGTACAACTTGTCTTGATAGCTCTTCATACCTTGGAGATGGAACCTCTCTCCAAAATGTATAAGTCTTGAAGAGGCAAATTGCTTCCTCATCCGATAACAAACTGACATCACGAATGAATTCCACTCGGTGTGCTACAAGCACTTGCTCATCTCTTGTTGTAATGATTATTCTACTTCCCAACTTGAACCAAGTAAGCTCACCGGCTAAAGCCTCAAGCTGGTCTATATGATCCACATCATCTAGAACAACAAGAACTTTTTTATCACGCATCCTCCTCTTCATCATGTGTTTCCCGTCATAAATACTACTTACACGTATGTCTTCATTTAAGACATCTGATAAGACTTGCTTTTGTAACGACTTTAAACCAGACAAAGAAGCATTTTCCCTAACATTTTCAACAAAGCTTTTACCTTCAAACTGAAAGGATATGTGATCAAAAACAGCTCTTGCCAAAGTTGTCTTTCCACCACCTCCCATCCCCTTGATACCGATCATTCGGACATCATCACAACCAATTCCTAAAGATGGAGCAAGATTTTTGATCCGGGTCTCCATTCCTACCAACTTTTCATCAATGTTGAAACTGATTGAACGTAACTCTAGTGATATCTCTTCAACTATTCTTTTGATAAATTTAGCTTCATGCCTGTATTTTAAAAAAGATTCGATTAGCTTACTCAAAACCCCATATGACCGGTCACTTTCAGATCTATAACATACAGCCCCACATGAAAAATAACATAGTTACATAATCATATTCCATGGTTATTCTTTGGACAAGACTTAAAACTTGAATTAAAATTTGACAATTTAAGATGCCATGTACGAGATTTTATATCCAGGTTATATGCTAAATCAATTACCCATCAGCAGTCTTCTTCAACTCCCATCCAGAGAGATCCGCTGATTCTTTCAGAGCCTCTCTCCATTTCCCAGCAGCTTCTTCTTTTTCATGTTTTGCAAACGCTTCCGCCACTGGCCCGCTTTGTTTGCGGACTTCTGAAGGTTCCACGTCATAGAAGACAGGGTAAGCGATATGCTCGTTTGTCCTGTGGCACTCCATTATCTTAACAAGTTCATCCAAGCACCAGGATGAAGAGGCGTAGTTCTTGGAGAAAACAATGATGTAAAATTTGGAGTCTTGAATGGATCCGATGAGCTCATCACTGATGTTTTTCCCTTTTTTGATTTTCTCATCGTCCTTATAAGTATGGATGCTTTTGTTCTGAAGAGCATGATAAAGATGATCAATAAAGTTCGTACGAGTATCTTCGCCCCTGAAACTCAAAAATACATCATATTTAAAGCTCTTGTCAAGGGATGAAGTTGAAGAAGACGCCATTTGAAGGTTTGATCGATGGGTCCTAACAAAAATCAAATCTTTGTTGGCGAAGTTTATGCAAAATGACTGTAAAGAAAATTTGGATGCGATGAATCGAGTAAAGAAACACTTCGATCCGATAAATTACTTGTAACTTGCAAGCGAATGTGAACGGAATATGTGTGTTTGGAAAAGCTGGAATTGGGTGGAAAAGAAAAGGCTCTTGTTTGGGTGTAGCTTTATTTTAAACGGCAAATTTTATTGCCTTTAATACGTTTTGTATTTCCCTTTTGAAAAAGATTGCATTATGCGATTATGTCCATCCTTTTACTTATTATTTTACTTGTTATAATGCATATCACGGATAAAAAAGATAAAATTAATTTTTATTAAATTATAAGTTAATTATTGACTGATGATAATAAATAATTAAATAATTTGTAAATATAAATGTTTTATCTGTAATTTGATAATAATATAATGATAAGTTGAAACTACAAAATCATAATAGTTTGAATATCTAATCAAAATTTTGTATTTGTAGATATGTTATAAAATTATGATTTTGTAAAATACAATAAAACTATGAATGTAGTTTTAAAAAATTGAAATATTCATGAAAATGACATTATATGAAATTTAAACTATATTGTAATATAAGAGAAATAACTATATAGAAAAAATAATATATATATATATATATATATATATATATATATATATATATATATATATATATATATATATATATTGTTTAATAATGTGGATTGACATATATTGTGCGAACTTGTGAACAGTGCTATTTTGTGAGAATGACAAATAAAATATGTTGTTTAATAATGTGAATATGTTCAATCTTACATAACTATTGTAATAATCACACATTCTCACTAATTAAATCGTCTATAAGGTTATTATAGAATTTTTTTATTATTCTCATTCTATCATAATGTTTATTGAGTCGTATATAGTAATAATGAAAATAAGTGAAAAACGATGTGCAAGAACAAAAATAAATAAGAATAGTTGTGTAAGATTGAATGTATTCACGTTATTAAACAATCTATTCTCTTAGTAATTCTCCTAGAATAACATTGTCCACACGTCCGCATAATAGTTGTCCATCCACATTATAACCTAGCCCTATACATACATACATATACACATGCATACATATATATATATATATATATATATATATATATATATATATATATATATATTAAAGAAGTTTTTTTTTCTTTTTTGGGAAAGAGGCCAAAGCCCCGGCAAAGATTATATTAAAGAAGTTAAGAGTTAGGAATAGTGAACTTGCTCTGTTTTGGTCGCTTATTGCCCTACTTTTTTTAAGAATTACAGTTTACCCCCTGTAATATGGTCAGTTGACCAATGACTATTAATTAAAGGTCAAGTTTGCTTTTTCATATTAAAAGTGGGAGGAGTGGATTAGTGTCCAGAACACGTGTTATGTCCCCTCTTCTACCTCCCGACGTCCATTCAGATGTCTACACCTTTTCTACCGTTTAAGAGTTCCTCGCTTTTGAGTCTTCTTTCAATCGGTTTCTATCTGATGGTAGACCATTCCACTGTCTCTCTCACAATGTCGCAACTTATCGGCTTATGCTTCTGGATCGACGCCGCCAATTACCTTCTAATCGACCGATGAGGTCGACGCATACTACTTCTTCGATGGCGGTTTAGGTAGAGGACGGTGGTAGTCGGATTTTACTACAATCAAGCAGGAATCAGCAATTTTTTACTGGACTCAATCTTGAAGGTAAACTTGAAACCCTAGAATTGATAATTTCTATTGAGATCCTGAAATTTGTGATTATGACATCCCCTTTTTCACGGCCAGAAAAGACCGATTTTTGGTTATGCTTTATAAAAATCAGAGTACCTCTTTTAATAAAAATGTTGCGGAATTTGTTCCTAGAAAAACATGATAAATACGTTATCAAAGCATTTCCGAATAAATGTATTTTTATTCCTTTTAAAACCTTGGGATGTCATCGTCAATACAGAAACATAAGCATAAACAAAACTTACATTCATTTACACTAGTGATCTACATCTCTTTTAAATCTCTCAGTGTAAAGTAGCTTCGTATCGACACCTGTGATGCAAATAAGCTTGAGTGGGTCAGGTTGGGAAACCTGGTGGGTACATAGGGTTTTCAACCCACAATAATATAATTATTATGTTTTAACATCAAACAATCAACCTAATTATCCATCCCCATTATCTTACTCTTAAGGGTCTACCCTAAGAGTCATCTATCATGCATTTGTTCATTCGGAAGTCCCTTGCTTCCAGGGTTTATAAGACAGGTGTAACATCCCAAATTTCGAGTCCAAAAATTTCATTTTAATTAACTGATTATAAAAAACATTCATAAGAAAACTACGTAAAAATATATCATGTCTGAAAACCCAAATCATAAAATAGTAACATGTCAGAGTACAATCCCATAATATCTCAAGTGCGGAAAATCAATGCGTGTGTGTATGATGTGCTGCTACCGCGTCGGCTCCTTCCCCTTCGCTGAAGAGGTACCTGAAACCAAAATTGTAAACTGTAAGCACGAAGTTTAGTGAGTTCCCCCATCGTACCACATACCGTACAATCATATAGCATACATACTGTCGGGCAATTCTAGGGTGCCCGGCCTACCAGGTACGTCCATTCTGGGGTGCCGACCTACCCGTTACGGCCGTTTTGGGGTGCCGACCTACCCGTGTCAAGCCATTCTGGGGTGCCGACCTACCCGTATCAACCCATTATGGGCTGCTGACATACCCATGTCAAGCCATTCTGGGGTGCTGACCTACCCATGTCAAGCCATTCTGGGGTGCTGACCTACCCGTCGGTCCTAACAACCGATCCTCGGGGACTATTCCACCCCCTACTGCTACTATCACATATATCATAACATAAACATACTATCAGACATATCTGGGGTGTCCGAACTACCCTTCGGTCCTAACAACCGAACTTGGGGACTATTTCCATCCTACTACCACTATTACATATAACATATCAGGCCAGCATATAAACATATCATCACATACTGTCAGACATATTTGGGGTGTCTGACCTACCCTTCGGTCCTAACAACCGAACTCTACTACTATCACATATAACATATCATGCCAGCATATAGCATATCAGGTAGTAGCAAACCTAGATGATATCACAAAGACAATCATCTAACATACAACTCCTACTGGTGGGCCGGCATTGTGGCCGTAGACCCACCGCTACTGGAAGGTAACTCACCTCAAACGAGTAGCTGCTGATAATCTGTACGGGAAGTCTCTGTCTGCTGCTGCTCCGGAAATCCTCCGGCTATAATCCCCACAAAACACTTAGTCAGAATCTGATATCCACACTTATCGTTAAATGACTATTTTACCCCTGACCAAGTCCAAGTCACAGTCAAAGTCAAAGTCAACCCTCTGGCCAAAGTCAACTCTCACTTGACCTGACTCGCCGAGTTGGCCGCCAACTCGCCGAGTCCCTGTCCGTGTTTCAAATCCTCTATACGCTTCTACTCGTCGAGTTTAGCAAAGTCTCAACGAGTCCATATTCGATACTAACATCGAGTCCATCTTCATCTGACTCGCCGAGTTGTATGAACAACTCGTTGAGTCCTCCTTCATCCTATGAAAGTGATCAGTCCTTGACTCGCCGAGTTGTATGAACAACTCGTCAAGTCCCTCCACTACTAGATCTGAGCCCTAACTCACCGAGTCCATTACCTACTCATTGATTCCACCCTAAACTCTCAAATGGGGAAAAACTCGGCAACTCGCGACTCGACTAGTCGAGTCTGAAGAACGACTCGTCGAGTCCTATGCATGCCATTACTATACAGTCGATTCTGCTCGAATCCAGTGCATTCCATTCATAGATCTGGGCTCCTAGGGCTGGTTTTTCACGTAAAGTTTCTAACTTTACGTGCATGCATGCTAATATGAAGCTTAAATACCCAAAATAAGCTAAAAGAAGAGATCTAAGCTTGGAATGGAAACTTGGCTCAATAAAGGTGGCAACCTTGAGCTTAAGAGGCTCTGGAAAGCTTATATCTGAAGTCCATTCATCATATCAGCTCCTAATTCGACCTTAAAGTCTAGAAAGGGCTCAAAATCAACAAGAGCAAGCTTTTCAAGAGATCTAACTGATAATAAGAAAAGATTCGAGCTTGATACCTCAAAGGGGACTGAAATGCAACCAGAAATCCGGATCTACTTGCTCCCCTTGAATACTTCTCTTCTCTCTTCTTCCTCAAATCCCCAAGATGCACTAAAAACCTTCACAAGTGAGAAAATGCTCGAAAATGCTTAAGAACGACTAGGGTTTCGTATGGGACTCTTTGTGGGTGAGGGAGGCTGGTCTTGGGGCACATAAGATGTTTAAATAGCGTGCAAACCCTTGAAATTAGGGTTTCATCCAGACTGGCAGACTCGCTGAGTCCGGGAATATGGACTCGTCGAGTCGTCAACTTAAACTGCGTGCAATCCCGCCTCTACTCGACGAGTCGGGCTACTGACTCATCGAGTACCTCTTAAGAAATAAAAAATTACTTTATTTAAATCACATACCAGAAATGGGGCGTTACAACTCTCCCCCACTTATATTAGACTTCGTCCTCGAAGTCTGCTGCTGCTGAATCTATAAATATCTTTGGATAATGCTCCCTCATTTCCTCCTCGGCCTCCCACGTCCATTCTGAACTCTTCCGGTGTTGCTACTGCACCTTCACTAGCTGGACTACCTTGTTCCTCAAGGTCTTCGTTTTCCGATCCAAGATCGCAACGGGCCTCTCAATATAATTCAAGCTGCTATCAACCTGAATATCCTCCAAGGGTACAACTGCTGACTCGTCCACCAAACACTTCCTCAACTGAGAAACATGGAAAATGTTGTGGATCTGGCTAAGCTCTGCTGGAAGATCCAACCGATAAGCAACCCGACCCACCCGGGCCAAAACCCTAAAAGGACCAATGAACCTGGGGCCCAACTTGCCCCTCTTCCGGAACATGATAACACCCTTCCAGGGTGATACCTTTAGGAGGACCATATCGCCCACCTGAAATTCTAAGTCCGAACGCCTCCTGTCGGCGTAACTCTTCTGTCGAATTTGCGCAGTCTGCAGTCTGCTACGGACCTACTGGATCAACTCTGTGGTCTTGAGCACCACCTCGGTACTCCCGATGACTCGCTGACCGACCTCGCCCCAACAAATCGGGGTCCTACACTTCCACCCGTAGAGCATCTCGAAAGGAGGGCGGTCTATACTAGCGTGGTAACTGTTGTTATACGATGTCACACCTCCAAACCAAGGATGGCGGAAATGTCCGGGGGTGGAGGACTTCATGTATAGTATCACAACAACGAGTATAATAGTGCTCAAAGTAAAAACAACCAACATAAATATAATTGAAAAAGTTACACCATAGTATGAGTTTACATGTTTCTAAATCAATTACATTATGTTGACAAAATGAAATGTTTAACGCCTTAGCGTTCCATCCTCAAAAGCCGTTGATTTCATGTTTTACTGATTTCCTGAGAATACAAGTAGTTTTGAAAAAAAGTGTCAACAATTAAGTTGGTGAGTTCATAAGAGTTTTATTTGATAAAGTTGTCATTTTCCTTGTAAAAGCGAATGAATATAATTCCAGAAAATCCAATATTTTCTTTATAAAATGTGAAATGAAAGCTCCTATGTTATGCAATAATGTACGCTAGAAAGACCCATAGATTTCCTATATAATCACCCAGTGTGTATAAGTTATATAAAATTTAAGTTAAATAAACCGTCGAATATAATGGGTCTACCCTAAGTCCACAAACAAACAAGGAACAGGAAGTAAGGCGAGCCCACCAATTCTAAGTTGATCGCGACGAAATTCTTATATAACTCTAACATATACACTTAGCGATTATAACCGGAAACTAACAAATTCTAGATGAATTGTAGTTCTAATATCATAAAACCATTTTGTGTAAACCCGGTACTTTGTAATGTACCCCCTTGTATAGACCCGGTACTTTGTATTTGTACCCCTTCTATATGAAAACCCGGTACTTTGTAATGTACCCCCTTGTATAGACCCGATACTTTGTATTTGTACCCCTTCTATATGAAAACCCGGTACTTTGTAATGTACCCCCTTGTATAGACCCGGTACTTTGTATTTGTACCCCTTCTATATGAAAACCCGGTACTTTGTAATGTACCCCTTTGTATAGACCTGGTGCTTTGTATTTGTACCCCTTCTATATGAAAACCCGGTACTTTGTATTTGTACCCCTTTTTATATGAAAACCCGGTACTTTGTAATGTACACCTTTGTATAGACCCGATACTTTGTATTTGTACCCCTTCTATATGAAAACTCGGTACTTTGTATTTGCACCCCTTTTATATGAAATGAAAACCTTTCGTAATGAGTTTGAAATGTAATTATAACATAAACTATACCTATTATAGTTTATCGTAATGTTTGTAATGCATATGCAACCTAACTATACCTATTATAGTTTAGCATATTTGTTTGTGGTGTATAATAGACTCAACTATACTTGTTATAGTTTATTATAATTATTCGTAGTGGTAGAAACCCTTTGTATATGATTCGTACCTTTAGACCAGGGTAAATAATATGTACTATCAACAACTTGTATATATATATATATATATATATATATATATATATATATATATATATATAATAACACACACCTTGCTCAGCAAGCTACAAGGTGCAAATGAAATTGTTAACCATTTTCTAGTTTTTAACCTTGTTGTTCCTGTTCTTACAAAACTCATAGAAAAATCGTTTGAAGTCGAAATCAGAATCCGTAATTTCTGAGAGTTGGGAAAATGTTTCTAGTTTGTTCCTAATTTTAATTATGATTTTTAAAGACCTCTAACTTGTGTAAAAATGTCCATATTGCCAGACTGGTCCGGATTTGCTCTTGAAATGATAGGCAGTTTTGTAAAAATCGTCATAAATTGTAGAAAAATCGTGTGGAGATGTGCAAGTAGTCATTTTAAAGGTATTATCCTGAACTATTTACATATTAAACAGTTTTGGAAAATAAAAAGTATATTGAAGGTCAAAACAGTCCGTTAATGGGACTCAACTTTCCTGTTGAAAGGTGATGATAGAGTTTAAGTTATATTATGGTGATTTAACTTGTATCACCCCACCCCTAAAACTTGAAGAAAACATGAAAATGTAGGGGTATGAACTCACCTTGTGTGATTTCAATGGATGGATGTCGAAGAAAAGAAGTGTTCAACTCAAGAACACTTAGAAGATGCCTTGAAGATTCGAAGATCTAACACAAATATGAAGGAGTTTGTGTAAGAAATCTATGATTTGAGTAGAAAGGAGTGAAATGATCATATGGAGGATGATAATACTTACCAAAAGTAGAAGAAAAACTTGGAGAATAGCCTTGAATCTCGAAATTTAGAGAGAGAAAGTGAGAGAGAATGAAGTTTGTTCTTTGGTGGAAAATGAGAGAAATGTGAGGAGAGAGGGGAGTTTTCCAGCCTTTGATCAAGGATGTGGCTGGAAAAATGATGGAAATAGTACAATGAAAGGACTAGGTATGGTGGAAGTACAAGGGCTGGTCATGGAGTGGGCAAGGGTGGTTGCTTGTGTCATACACTAAAGTAAAGTCAACACTCCACCAATAATATCCCACTATAAGTCCCCAATCTGCTTGTGTATCAATCAGATTGTGTATCAATCAGATTCGTTTAATGGTGCAGAATCTCAATCAAACGGATGTTGTCAGATCAAATAGAAGAGAAGGAGAAGAAGAATATGATGAATCTTGTATGTATTGATATGAATGAAAATCCGGATACAAGATTCACACACACACTAACACACACTTTCTTTTCTCTCTCTCTAGAACACCTTCAAATACACACACATAAGCTCCTCGATTCTCTTATGTTCATCAATCACTCCTTAACCACCTAACACCTATATATATATATATATATATATATACTTGGGGAATATGGGCCCAATGGGTTTACGGTCGTAAATGGGTTTACGTCCGTAAACCTGTTTACGGCCGTAAACTCAACCGTAAACACGTATACGGCCGTAAACACCAAGCTGTTTACGGTCCAAGACACAAAAATACATTTTCCTAGAAAAGTAAAGTATAAACCATATTTTTGACCCAACAATCTCCCCCTTGGTTTATAACTTTCTTTTCCAAATTGACCCAACAAGCTCCCCCTAAAAGTACCTGATTTTTCTTGTTAATCTTCAATTGGAGATTGGCTTCAGCATTTATCTTCAATGAATGACTTCATCTTGAGCACTTGGGCAATTCTTTAAGATTTGGCATTGAACGCACATTGGGCGAGGAGGCTTGACGTACTGATTCTTGAAAATTGGTGCTTTCAGCTTGAGAATCTTCAGAGAGAACTTCAGAGAGAAATAATCTTCTAGATCACTTTAGCAGGTTCATAGATAGCAGCAGATTGATTGAGGAGGCTTCAATGCAATACGTCACATAATCTTCAAGTGCAGCTTCACCTTGCTTCTGGGGTTGAAAGATTGAATTTGAAAGAATAATCTTCATTTCTTGCTCCTTCGAATGAAAATTCTTCGATGATCACGGATGAAGCTTTGGCTCAGAAATCCTCGACACAAACTCCATGAGTTTCATCTTCACCTGAATTCACTTTTCAAGACAAAACAAAACTAAAAGAAAATTTAACACACAATATTTTTGGGTTTTTCATATTTTCTGGAAAAATAAAACGTAAACAAAAATATTTTTGGATTTTTGATTTTTCTGAAAAAGAAATAAAACATAAATAACACTATTTTTGGATTTTAACTTTCTGATTTTTGTTTGATTTTTGAATTTTCTGATTTTTGTTTGATTTTTGAATTTCTTTTTTTTTAATTCTCCCCCTAAATTTGTGCATAGAGGAAAACTATGAACAAATTTAACAAAAAGAAAAATATTTGTGTAACGCCCGTAGATCCGGGCTAGTCAATTTAGAGATAATAGGGGTCGAAAACGACTTTTCGACAAAAGATTATTTAGAATAAATAATCTTAACCAAGTTGTAGAATATTTCTCAAGGGTTTCATACATGTAAAGAACGCCGAAATCCGAGTTATAACGAAGAAGTTATGGCCCGTCGAAGTTTTACGGCAAAACCGGCACGACACCGGGAGACGTAAATTGTGAATTTACGATAGAGCACTTTTTAGCCTTAGTGATCTAAACAAAAGTTGTAGTATATGTTAAACCGAGAACATACAAAAAAAGAACGCCCAAATCTGACTTCGTATGAGGAAGTTATGATTTTTCTAAGATTTGGCATAGCAGTGCACAGCCTGAAACTCGAATTTTAGTTCGAGCGGTTTTTGGCTTACGCAACCTTAATGAGAGTTGAATATCTCATTAATAGGAACTCAACGGTAAAAAGACAGACGGAAACGGAGTCCGTATGAAGGAGTTACGAATTCTTCGTGGTCATTTAACAGTCTAATCTCATCCTACTGTTAAATTTAAGATCGGTCGAGAATTAGCCGATGGAGTCTAAATGAAAGTTGTAGATCTTGTTTTTACCTACGCGTGGAAAAAGAGAACGTCAAAAACGGAGCTGGTATGCGAAAGTTATGGGGTTTAGAAGTCGGCAGGGTGCTACTGCAAAAGGGGTGATGTGGCTGATTATGGGCCAAGGCTTTCTCCCCAAGGCAAGCCACCAGAAGGTGACATGTGGCATGGACTCGATGAGTAGGAGGACCTACTCGACGAGTAGATCTGTTTTCCAGCCTATAAATAGAGGTGTCGGGTTCCCTCATTCTTCAAACCATTCCAACCTCTTCTTTCTCTCTCTAGAACCTCTCTCTAGCCCCTAAACCCCCAAAAAAGCCTAGGGAACCTCCCTAGCACCCGAAGGAAGTCCCGAGAAAGGAGCCTTTCGGCTCGGGAACGCTGCTCCGGCGAAGCCCGGTTTTTGAGAAAAACCCGCTGTAAGTGCGCTACGCCTAACCTATCTTTAATATAGCTTATGTTTTAATATAGTAATGTTATTAGGACCTTATAATAATTATTTGGGCTATTATTATGAGTTATATAGTGTTGTTTAACGTTTATATAATAATAATAGCTAGACTATTAATTAGTCTCGGTTAACGTTAGACTAAACCCTAGTGGTATTGATACTAGGTTTTGTCAAGGGAAAATTGTTTTGAGATAACGAAGCGCTGTGAGAGTTCCGAGTCACCACCTTTCAGGTGAGTGCATAGTCCCTTTCATATTACACATAGATATGAAGTATTTAATATAAATTACGTGCTATGTGTGCATATTGTCTGTATACTTGCCGTCTGGGCTGGGTGAAAGATTTTTATACATGTTTTAAATGATTTAAACTGTATATGTATTTTATATCTACAAAATGTGTTGGGTAAAACATGGGTAGATGAAATAGTTGCCATGTGACAAAAATAAAATGATGAGAAGTGATATAGACCATGAGATAAGGGTGAGAGGTAAACCATGAGAGAAGCCTTTTATCCATGTATTGGCCCCATCATTCAGCAGAGTATGGATGACAACCACGGACTATTGTAGACAGTCCAGTGGACACTAGCAGGCTCGCAACCTGTAGGTGTTTTGAACTGTGTATTCACCAGATGTACTCTAAAAACCCACTGACATGTATTGCGAGTGGATTCTCGGAAATGATATTGTCGATAAACGAGATAAAAACCCATTGACATGTATTGTGAGTGGATTCTCGGAAACGATACTGTTGATAAACGAAATAGCCCTGACAGCTATGGATTTAGTGCCTGTTGAGCAAACCCTGACAACTATGGATTTAGTGCCCGTTGAGTAAACCCTGACAACGATGGATTTCGTGTCTATTCCTTAGGATGATCCTTAGGAACGAATGAACAAGAAATAGTTGATTCTTAGGGTAGATCCTTAAGAGTAAATAAGATAATGGGGATGTGTAATTGGGTTAATTGTTTGATGATTAAACATAATAATTATATTATTGTGGGTTGAAAACCCTATGTACTCACCAGGTTTCCCAACCTGAACCACTCAGTTTATTTGTATCACAGGTGTCGATATGAAGTTACATTTGTTGGGTTATGAGCATTCTAACACTCCTAATTGTACATGCAACCCTAAATACCTTGGATCTATGTTTTCTCTATTATACATACAATTATGAACATCCAAGGTATTATCCTAATCTAGCATACAAAATAATAAATATAACAAGATAGAATACATACCTCTTTGATGTAGAATGTCTTCATGAAGCTTGAGTGCCTAGTGCCCCAAGTGTGACACCTCAAATGGTTCACACAACACCAAATACACTTGGAATAACTTGAGAGAAACTTGAACACTCCTTGAAATCGTCTAGCCCTCACACTCACACATTAATGCACGATTTCTTGAGCCATGGGATTCTTTTATATGGTGGCTATTAGGGTTACACCATGTAACTCATAACTTTACCCATTCCTTATGCTCCATGGATTTTAACCTCCATGGAGTATCCATGGGTCACCCCATGGACTTAGTCCAACATAAGGAATCTTGGATCACAAGCCCACATATATAAGAATGAATGATTTACACAATCAACCCATATATTTAATTAGTCTCCTTTTGATCACTTAATTAATTCCAAATTAATTCTTGATCAATACTAATTAAATAACCTTATTAATATATTAGAACTTATAATATATTAACCAACCTTAAGTGTTATTTCTCTCATTATAGTCTATCCAAATGCATGATGCCATGCAACCCAAATGAACCATGCCGGGTCGGGTCAAGTCTTACCAATTATAGTTATGGACTTAGACATTAATCCAACAGTCTCCCACTTGGATAAGTCTAAAACTATTATTGCGTATGACTTCAGGAACCGATCAGCAATCGTAGCTCTCAAAAGCTTCTGTCGAACTCTGACCTTGTCGATGAACTCTGACCTTTGTCAATGACTTGTCCATTAGATAAGGGATCATATATTCCTCCATTCTAGATATCATATGGACTGAGACATGGATTATCAATCATTCTCTCTGTCCATTTGTTGTTTCCCGATTTCTGATTCATGATGACTGACTGATTGAACAAATCAAATCAGTCCTGGCTTGGCCAAACACTCACATGTATCATCTTTAAATCATCGAGGGGCCCATAAATATTGCTTTTATCCCGAAGGTAAAAGGAATGGATAAACTTCGACTCATATGGCTTGTTCTACTACTTGTTGAATCATACACAAAGGCACGTTTTATAACATCGAGTTACCAATGCGTTTTCGTGCAATCAATGTATAACCAACTCATAGTAACAACTCATATCTCTAGGTTTGAAGAATATAAGATATTATCGTCTCATGATCACTCGTGATAAAATCCATGAAGTGATTCAAATTAGCGCGGGTTGAATCCAATACTCAGAACTTATGAGCACTCATGAGTGTTGTAGCACCACTTTTGTCCACCAACTTGGACCTCTACAAACCAACCCATGACAGTCCTGATTCATATCTACTTCCAACATATGACCGACTGTGGATGGTTTGAATAACTTAATCATTCAGGAAGAGCGACTTAGTTATTCTGGAAGTCAAAACATGCAAAGTGAAACACAAGAATAAATGAATCAAATATGGTATCAAACACTATGAATATAAATAAACACTTTTATTTATCACCATACTGATTACTTATTATTCATTGTTTCGGTTTTATCAACTTTATACTTGAATTTAAAACAATAGTTGTCCCATGCTCCAAGCATGTACACTATGTTTTCTAAACACTAGTCATGCCATACACCAAGTATGCATACTATGTTTGTCTATGATCTTTACTTTGTAAAATAGATCAATTGAACATCACTCCAATGATCCTCTTTTCACAGTCCCAAATCCTTACTGCAAATGCAAGAATTCCAAATTCATGCCATTTACTGAAATCTGTTAGATTCTAAACTTATATGCATTGATCCTCTTAATGATTATGCACGAAGTCAGAAAGACTTGACAACAATCATTACAGAGCATTCCAAAGGAGATCAGCTCCTTGGAAACATCCTTCTTTCATTAAGTTTCCTAATCTTACACAGATTGAATAATTTCTAACTTTGAAACATTTCCATATTCCATTTTGACTATCACTTCTGAACAAGAGTTGCCTCCTTACAGATTATGTCAATATGGTCCTTCCAGAATTAACATTATACTTCCAACTGTCCTTGAGCAACCAATCTTTGGTAAACCTTAGATTGTCCTCGACAATTGCTTAATCATTTTAGTCATATCCAATTCTAGACATTTTCCCTTCATAATGCCCCAGGCATTTGGAAAATTTTAGAAAGGATGAATATAGCACATGTAATCGATCCTATATCCGAAGCATATGGGACACGATTCATGATGTCTCACATAAAGACTAAACCAGTCTTTTGCTATAATATTTCCATTTCAATTTGCCAAGTTCTCAAAATTCAGATTATGAAAAGGGATGTCGTAATCATAATCGAATTTTAGAACGCAAATAATGGACCCATATATAGAATTTCCTTATGTTGAGCCATTCCAACATGAAATTCATATATATATATATCCTTGATTAAATACAATTAAAATCTCAATCTAAGCTTTTAGAATTGAAATGAAGTATAATTTCCTCTCCCTTAATTATAGCAAAACAACTTTTTCAACCCCTGCAACCTCACGAATTGAAACTTTTGTTTTCTATAACTAACATTGCTAACTTGCAACCTTTGTCATAATTATCATGCTCCCACTAACATGATGATTATTAGCATAACACTTATGCTCCCACTAGCTTTGACATGTACTCAGAAATCAGCTGACTTTCTTACCAAAGTTCAGATTTCTGATACTAGATTGTTTTGATAAAACTTTATCAAAATCATACACATCTCTTAGATAGCTCACATGTGTGTCTAAACAATTTTAGAACTATGAAAAGGGATGTCGTAATCATAGTCTCAATTTTTTAGACCTTTGCCACTTCTCACAAGTCCATGTTAGTGTGCCGGTAAACCACACACGCTCCACTAACGACTTTGAGAATGCAAATATCACAATTGCTATCTAGCTAAAATCTACTTAGTGAAAGTGTTTCCTCACCATCATTTTCATGAATCGGAGAGAAACCTTATGACACTTAGATTTAATAGTGTATGAGTTCTTATCCATGTGAATTTGTCAAAACCATAATCACAAGACAAGGTTAGTGACAAATCCAAACTCATATTGATTAACTTGTGCAATCTTAAATTCTTGCCATTTGGCAGCTCAGGTGCCTGCCATTGCTTCCAAGTAGTTGTGCAACCAATTGAGAACTCTCAGAACTCCTATGCAAAGCCAACTTGAATAGGCACAAAAATTTCAACACGATAGGTTATAAACCTCAAGTCGTGTGCTAGTGAAGGACTTTAGGTTTTATTCTTGATTAATTCTTGAAACTTTCAAGAGCTTTAAGACTCCCACTGTCCTCTTGACATATAAGACTCCCTTGTCAAATATTCAAGAGATAGTGCGGATTCTTTATCAAGACTAACACTTTACACAATTGGCCTAAGTTGGTCTCTGTTTTATCCAAAACATCACAACTTACCAATTTCAAATGTACAAGAGTAGATAACCTTTTACTCTTACATTTGACTAGTGTTAACAAACCTTCTTGAAGATATGTCACTCAAGTTACAATCTTGGAGTATGACTCTAAGAATTGTTTTGGAACGAAGTATGACTCATCTTTTTGATTTAACCATTTCAACAATTCATGACTCCTCTTCTTAATCATAAGAATGCACTAAGATGACTTTAGAGGACCAATTGCGATATGGTATCTTAATCATTAAGATGATCATAAACATGATACTAAAGTACTCTCCCATCTTTTCAGATTTGAGAAACTTTTATCTTTCTGCCATACTTTGATTCTTCTTATTCGTTCTGTCTCACATTGAAACTTCTCCAATGCTACAGACTTATACTTAAACTTATAAGTATAACCATATTTACTGAACTTAAGTAAATCATGACGAATAGTCTTCTTGATCTTTTGTGGTGGACTTGACCAGTGCACAAGAATGTGTACTCGATCCCTTAGTCCTTTCCTTATTCACATAAGGAATTAGTCTTAATTTTCCAAGCTGAAAGTTCTCATTCATCATACTATACAACTTGCATGATTCCAAGTTTCGGTCCAATTGAACCTTGGGTGATGAGAATCTTTCCTTATTTGGTAATATTAGACACTACCACAACCGAAAGAATCAAATCCATTTTTCCAATATTGCTATCAATGGAATCTTATAAGCAACAACTTTTCACAAATGCCATTGTAAGGATACTTAAAATAAATAAAATCAAAACCTTTTTATTTTATTTTAAAACTTTGCGGAAAAACTTATCCTTACAATCCATATGAAAACCTTGTTGTTATCTATTCCTAAGCAATATAAATATCATAACTCTTAAGTAATAGCCCAAAATTCTGATCACCGAACCATGCGATTGAAATCCATCTTCGCGATCAGAATCAGCATGTACTTAATAGAGTTAGACAATGGACTTTACCTGAAGTAGAGCCAAACGTATTGACTTTAACATCCTTAGGTAAATTTGGCAGCTTCGTAACCAATGCCCCTTCCTTTGGCAATAGTTACCTATGGACCCTTGATAATGGGACTATCTCAGACTTCGCCTCTCTCTTTACCATTGGGTCAACCGAGTTGACTATGGCCGATCCTTTTCCATTGGGAAGAGAGAGCTTTACTGGATATTCAATGTCATCATTGTCAATGTCCATAGCGTTTTAGGAAGTTGATCTTAGCAAATAGATAAGATCATTAAGGTCTTGTCTTAGTCTGTTTCATAGGATTCCCAAAAGAACTCACTATGTGACTTAGAAAGTAGTTGAGCCACCAACTTTCTCAAGACTTTGACACTTAACTCTCCCGGCTTGTCAATATGTGACTACATCTCCAAGATGTGATCACACCTAGACCTTGCCTTGCCAATAGGGCTTGAGTGACCTTAAACTTTTTAGGAACTTGTGGGTTAGGGAGAATAATTGGAGGAGGTGAAAGAAGTATGATATCCATGGGACATCATCTTCATTTAGGAAAGCTTGTTTCAAGAGATTTGGGAAGATCATAAATGTCTAGACCAGACATCTTTTTGGGAGATATTCAAGATAGTTGATTTAAAGTCCTTAATATGACACCCAATATGAAATATTAAGGCTAGGACCCAACAAACTATTTTATAACTTAGAAGATGGATGCCGTAATCCAAGCTATAAAATATTTGAAGATAGGTGAATGACGATTCACCAATTTCCACCATGAAAAACGAAATAATTTATTAGGTTTTAATTGGATTTGAAAGTCCTAGATCTTTGAGATTCAGTGAACTGTTCAAAGGCATGTTTCAATCTCGAGTGTGCCCTTCAGGTTTTGTGACTGGGATGCCGAGGATCACAAAACAAGGTGTGAATAACCATGCAAATATACTTGGTACCCTTAATATTTACCCCTTAATCAGTGTGCCAGTTAACCACACACGCTCCACCGATACTATGATAAATATTAAGTTACCCTTTGCCTACCTTGTTAAGTCCAGGTTAGTGTGTCGGTTAACCACACACGCTCCACTAACGACTTAAGCAAAGTGCAAAGTGTAATTTCATGGGTTAGCACCAAATTCACATTTTCCTAAGTAACTAAGATTGGGTATTAATAAGAGTTTAGTTACTTAGTATTTATCATTAATACTTTTAATGAAAGGAGAATTATAGTCCTTGTCCTACCCGTTCGGCTAACGACCCTCCACCAGTCAAGGAAGCGGTGGGTGAGAGTGGACACCCATTAAACTGCCATTTTATAGGCAGTAACCTTATACCCCCCTTATAGACCGGCTTCGTGAATGAGGCCTACTAACGGTAAGACTGACTTTACTCTTATACATATATATAAATATTATTAACTTATAATATTATAAAGTATAAGGGTTGAATTTTAACTTTTAAAATTCTAAGGGCTAACTTGGAATTAAAGTATTCATAAGTGAAAACTTTTCAAATTCCAAAACTCGAGGGCAAGTTTTGAAACTATTCAAAACTAATTAATTCCATAACTTATGAGTTTAAAGTAGTTTTAATTAAAAAAAAAAAAACTCTTCAAGTTCCATAGGGGACAAGTTATGGAAGACTTTAAACTAATTAATAAAAAAAATAACTTTTTTTTATTGTAACTTATGGAACTAATTAAGGTTACACTTTTTTTTTAATTTAATGAAGAGACTCTTGAACCTCCATAACTTGAGGACAAGTTATGGAGTCATAAAACCATTTAATTAGAACTAGACTCTTCATTTTGTAACCTTTGCCAACGTTTATGAGTTTTATGATTCTTAAATGTGACTTTTAATATAACTTGAGGACAAGTTACAAAAACACACTTTGGAATCAACTCTTAGATTAAAATGGATTGAAAACAACTATTTCACACAACTTTTCTATTAATCTAAGAACCTCATAAGAACAAGATAATTCAAATCATCAATCTTCAAGAAATTAGCATGAACATACAAACTAATACAAATCTTGAAATTATGACAATTATCTTAGAAATTGGATTAGCATGAACATTACCACATCAAAAACAAGTTTATAAGTCCAAAAACATCTTAGGGTAATGTTCCTAGTCCAATTCCAGCCAAAACAATCGAATATATACATCCAACTCGATTTTTCAGCTACTTTTGCAAGTATAACAAGAAAACAAGCCTAGGCTCTGACACCACTGTTGGGTTATGAGCATTCTAACACTCCTAAGTGTACATGCAACCCTAAATACCTTGGATCTATGTTTTCTCTATTATACATACAATTATGAACATCCAAGGTATTATCCTAATCTAGCATACAAAATAATAAATATAACAAGATAGAATACATACCTCTTTGATGTAGAATGTCTTCATGAAGCTTGAGTGCCTAGTGCCCCAAGTGTGACACCTCAAATGGTTCACACAACACCAAATACACTTGGAATAACTTGAGAGAAACTTGAACACTCCTTGAAATCGTCTAGCCCTCACACTCACACATTAGTGCACGATTTCTTGAGCCATGGGATTCTTTTATATGGTGGCTATTAGGGTTACACCATGTAACTCATAACTTTACCCATTCCTTATGCTCCATGGATTTTAACCTCCATGGAGTATCCATGGGTCACCCCATGGACTTAGTCCAACATAAGGAATCTTGGATCACAAGCCCACATATATAAGAATGAATGATTTACACAATCAACCCATATATTTAATTAGTCTCCTTTTGATCACTTAATTAATTCCAAATTAATTCTTGATCAATACTAATTAAATAACCTTATTAATATATTAGAACTTATAATATATTAACCAACCTTAAGTGTTATTTCTCTCATTATAGTCTATCCAAATGCATGATGCCATGCAACCCAAATGGACCATGCCGGGTCGGGTCAAGTCTTACCAATTATAGTTATGGACTTAGACATTAATCCAACAACATTACACCGAGAGATTTAAAAGAGATGTAGATCACTAGTGTAAATGAATTTAAGTTCTGTTTATGCTTATGTTTATGTATTGACGATGACATCCCAATGTTTTAAAATGAATAAAAATACATTTCTTCGGAAATGCTTTGATAACGTATTTATCATGTTTTTCTGGGAACAAATTCCGCAACATTTTCATTAAAAGAGGTACTCTGATTTTTATAAAGCATAAACAAAATCGGCCTTTTCTGGCCGTAAAAATGGGGATGTCACAATTTGGGATCAAAGTTGTGAGATAGCCTGAACTTGTTTATCAGTACCTTCACTTTCATGAATAGATCTGGTCAATTACCGGTATTGTGGTCCACTTAAACACGAAGGATATTGACAAAATTTTCCAAATATACCATTTAGCTGACAACGACCACGGGTATTGTTGTCCACTTAAACTAAGCAGCGAGATCTACAAGCAACCTCTTAAATGGTTCAATTTTAGTTGCATTAGAACGTGTTCCCCACTTCCCGATATACCCTGGTTATCAAGAACTTCCAAAGAACTCTTTACTTTAGGTGAGTAAACAATTATTAAGGAGGAAGTCAGATTTAGAAATGGGTGCATATGTTGTGTCCCAGGTCGGATATATTTCAATCACGCAGAGGGGACAACATATAGCTAACTAGGATAGAGGGATAGAGAGGTAGAATGTTGCATATGCTGTGTCCCAGGTCGGATCTTCTAATCACGCAGAGGGGACAGCATATGGCTAACAGATAGAAATAGTTTCATAGATAAGAAGGTGTGTAGAAATAGAGTTGCATATGTTGCATTCCAGGTCGGATCTTCTGATCACGCAGAGGAAACAACATATGATTGACAGATAGAAAGCAAGAAAATAATTTCCTACAGACCTATTTTATCAGAACCCCCCAGTTGCCCTATCAGAACCAGAATTAAGGACATAAGTCTGTACATCAAGGAAAAGTTAAGCCACAGTTCTAGATGCGTATTAATTTAGTGTATCCTGTAGGTTCCCGTGTTTATCTCACTGCTCAATCTACCAGAGCGTCGTATGGTCAGTCCAAACAATCCTATCTAAATCCACACTTTCAAATCCTTCGTGCCTACCAACACATTGATCACAGAGTCTAGACAATTCAGATTCAGTCCTTTACACATGTTTATGTCTGCCCGTTATCACATTCTTGATATCACTTCCCAACAGACACCTACTAAAGAAAAACTATAAAAGATTATCTTTAAAACGAATCAGATTAAGATAAACTCGTGAGTATAGAGAAGAAAACGCAAACCGTAATTCACCGATTGAATTTGCATCCAGAAGGTCTGAGAACAGCACGTATAATCTCAAAACAGATCCGAAATTTCTTCATGTCATTAAGCACTAACCCCATTTGTGATCTCTTCCTTTCTTCCCTTCCCGCAAAGAACACATACTCGCAAACAAAATTATGAATGTTGCATAGTTGAGAGATGTCCCCTATCATGTGCCTGGAACAGCCACTACCAACAAACCGAAGTCTGATGATATGCCTCCATAGCTGCTCCGACACATAGCGGGATTAGTTGATCTTTGGAACCCATTCCATTTTGAAACTGGGTCGACCTTTGTCATCAACACACGATACTTTCTCCCATGACATGTCCTGTTTATCACAAACAGAAGATGTAGAAATATTAGAATCATTAGGAGATTTAGGAGATTGAGCCTTTGGTACCCATTGGTAGTTGGGTTTAACCCATTTCTTTTTCGATCCGATGGGTGGCTCAGTACTTGCCTTTGAAATTGATGTCGGCCGTTGAGATGACTTTGATTTTGGCTTCACGGGAGTATCTCTTGGATTTGGCTTCTTGGCCGACATTCCCTTCTTGCCTTTGGGATTCAGATTCTTGGCCTTGTGGGTTTGAGTCTTGGCCTTCTGCGCGTTACAGTCACCATTGTCTGAACGTGACCTTGAGGGGTTTCTTTTGGAGTATCTCCCTCTTTGTGCGTTCTGCCACCCTTGTGCATAGTAGGGAACGTATGCGCGATTTGGACAGTTTCGGGCAATGTGACCAAGTGTTCCACAGTGAAAACAAGTCTTTTTCTTCACTGGGAAATTGTTGCTTCCTGCCCATGGTGTCGTATCCTTGCCTTGTCTCTTATTGTTCCCACAAGCACACCTGCAGCAGGCACTCTATTTCACTGGAATTGGTGGCCTGTATTTCTCAACAACAGGTTGATCAGAAGCAGCTGAGTTCGAAGCAATAGATTCAGAGCTCAATGAGTCATTGGTTTGTTCAGTAGTGTTCTCCTTGTTCTCATCTTCTGCTACTTTACCTGCACATGAAGTAGAAACATTAGTATTTTCAACCTGAATACCTCCTGACACAAATCCAGCTGCTTTTCCATATTGAAGATGTGCCTCCCTGTCAATTTCTTCATGTGTCATAGGGATGGATGCGTAGTTATGATTGAAAGGTGGAGGAACACCATCATACCCTAGACCTTTTTGCTGGTTATTTTTAAATTGCAAACAATGGTCTATCATGTTCGCAACAACTTCGCTTGATACATCATATTTTTTAAAATCAAAATTTGCAGTTTCAAATTTGCTTTTTAATGTATCAAGCTCAGTAATTAACTCAACATTTTGTCTCTTGATATAGTCATAGTTTTCACATTTGTTACTGTAGTCTTCCTGAAGCCTCCTAAAGTCTTTGGTTTTTGCTTCTAATTCATCCTTTAGGGGTTTCTGTCCTTTCCTGAGTTGATATCCTTCATATCTCAGGTCCTCAACTTCTCTTTTTAATAAATCAATTTGTTCACGAAGAAGTTTAATCGTAGATTCCCATGATGGAGAGCATGAAACTTCATTGACCGGGATGTTTGCAGAACTCATTGTATTTCCACACTTCAAAGCGTCAAGTTCTTCAATTATAGCATCAAGACTAAGATGATTGAGATCTTTTGTCTTCTTGATGACAGCCACATTCATATCCCACAATTTTGGAAGTAAATTCAGTAGCTTTTTGTTTATCTCCGACTTGGTCAAGAAGACCCCAGATATATTCATCTCAGTAGTGAGAGTGGTGAATCGCTGCAGCTGAGCTTCCAGGGTTTCTCCAGGGATATAATTGAACATGTTGAAATTTTGTCTTAACATCTCCTGACGACTGTCTTTCATGTCTTTATTTCCCTTGTTGACCTTAAAAGTCATTAAAAGCACAACTAGAAGCCAAAATCAAACTTAAAAATCAAACCCTTTGACTACAAACCTCAAAAGTCAACCTTAAAAGTCAAATTTAAAAAGTCAAACTTGAAAAAGTCAAACTTAAAAGTCAAACCGAAAAGCTAAATTTGAAAATTTAAAAGTTAAACGAGAAAGTCAAAGTTTAAAGTCAAAGGTCAAACTTGAAAGTGAAAGTCAATTTTTGAAGACAAAAGTCAAAAATTAAAAACTATTAATTATTATTATTATTATTATTATTATTATTATTATTATTATCATTATTATTTATTTATTTATTTATTTATTTATTTATTTATTTTTATATTTTGGATGAAAAAGGAATTTAAAAATAAAAGAAATTTAATTTTGGGGTTAAAAGTGACAAAATTTCGAAACTGGATGCGACAGGGAGTGGTTTTGAATTAAATTTGCGAAGGAAGTATCAACAGGTAGCCTAGCTGAGTTGTGTAAGGCGTTGGGTTTATGAACCAGTGGTCCCGGGTTCGATCCCTGGCACCCCCAAAATTGATCCCCTCCCTTTTTTTAATGAAGCGCGGCTACTGAGTTGTAAGCCACCAAGCTATCTTCCCTAGCCGTCCAAGCTGAGCCGCAAACTCCGGCGACCGCAAACCGCCGGCCGTAAACTCCGGCGACCGTAAACTTCGGCCGTAAACTATTCGCAGATAACGTGAAAAACAGCGTTTTTCACCTCTTTTTGCTCCAAAACTCGATCAAAAACTCGTTTTTATCAAAAACGCGAAGAACAAACCCCCCTTAATTTTCAGAGATCTATCCAAAAACGCAAGAATCTTTCCAAAATAAGATCAAATAAGCTCCAGATCTGACAAAATTGACTGATACAATCCAAGCTCTGATACCAATTGTAAGTCCCCAATCTGCTTGTGTATCAATCAGATCCGTTTGATGGTGCGGAATCCCAATCAAACGGATGATGTCATATCAAATAGAAGAGAAAGAGGAGAAGAAGATGATGAATCTTGTATGTATTTATATGAATGAAAATCCGGATACATGATTCACACACACTAACACACACTCTCTTTTCTCTCTCTCTAGAACACCTTCAAATACACAC
This sequence comes from Lactuca virosa, assembly GCF_052849685.1. Taxonomy (NCBI): domain Eukaryota; kingdom Viridiplantae; phylum Streptophyta; class Magnoliopsida; order Asterales; family Asteraceae; genus Lactuca; species Lactuca virosa. The sequence continues at coordinate 417,546,193 of NC_136429.1, forward strand.
ACATAAGCTCCTCGATTCTCTTCTGTTCATCAATCACTCCTTAACCACCTAACACCTATATATATATATATATATATATATATATATATATATATATATATATACTTGGGGAATATGGGCCCAATGGGTTTACGGTCGTAAATGGGTTTACGACCGAAAACTTGTTCACGGCCGTAAACTCAACCGTAAACACGTATACGGCCGTAAACACCAAGCTGTTTACGGTCCAAGACACAAAAATACATTTTCCTAAAAAAGTAGAGTATAAACCATATTTTTGACCCAACACCCACCCACTCTTCTTGGATAAGGATTATACCCCAAAAACGTGATTAATTATGAAGTATGGGGTTCTATATGTTAAAATATGATTTTGGGTGAAAATTCCGCGTTAAAATCATGTAAAACGGGCCTAAAATGAAGTCGTAGTCGAAAACCGGGTGAATTTGGCCTATCTGCGAGACTTCTCGGTACTGGGCCGAGGTTCAGTCCCTACTGCTGCTGGGCCCGAAGGTGAAATGGAGCGAAGGTAGAAGGAGCGAAGGCGAAGGGGAGGTTCGGTCCGAAGGGACCTTCGGGTTCGGCTCGCAGGCAGCTTCAGGTTCGGTCCGACGCAGGCAGTTTCGGGTTCGGTTCTTAGCACCTTCGGTCCCTATGGTTTCGGTTCTTAATTGAGAGGCTTCGGTTCTAAAGGCTGTTTTTCCAATAATTAGTCCGTTTTAAGTGGTTTTTGACCCGGTTAAGGGTCGGGATGACCCGAATGATTTCAAAAAGTTATAGGAACTTTTGAGAGAGATTTGGGAGAGATTTTTAATAGAGAGAGATAGAGTGAAAGAAATTGGGAGAGGCTTCTTTTGTGACCTTTTTGAGTGTCTGGCTTCGCAACGCAAGGTCCGTAAACCCCGTTAAGCCATGTTTAAGGATCTTACACACTCCCGATGAGTATGCAATAGTGTTTTATCGCTTTGGTTCATTACTTACCACAGTTTTAGGTTAAAGAAATCTAGATACACAAACTTTCCAAATGATGATTTCTCATTAAAATAATGATTTGTACAATAATTACATAACGTGAACCCTAGTATACAAGGGCTAATTGAGTTGACCGGTTTGACTTGTTGACTTTATTTGATTTTGACGTGACTAGAATTTGACGGTTGTCACATACGAAAATTCCGCTAATGGAAGATACGTATCCCAACTGCCACCGAAATCTAGGACACATGCCCGAAGCATGTCCTCGAGAGTCTGAATCGTCCTCTCGCTCTGCCCGTCCGTCTGGGGGTGTAAAGCGGTACTAAAATGGAGACGAGTACCCATCTCGTCATGAAACCGCTTCCAAAACCTGGAAGTGAAACAGACGTCTCGGTCTGACACTACCGTAACAGGCACTCCATGTCGTGCCACTACCTCTCGCACATAAATATCGGCTAGCTTATCGGCGGATATGCTCTCCTGTATCGGTATGAAATGCGCGCTCTTGGTCAGCCGATCCACTATGACCCAAATCGAATCAACTCCACGTGCGGTCCTGGGAAGCTTAGTGATGAAATCCATAGTGATATCCTCCCATTTCCACACAGGAATGTCTAACGCTTGCATCTTGTCGTGGGGTCACTGATGTTCCGCCTTGACCTTCCTGCAGGTCAGGCACCACTCCACATACCAAGCCACGTCCCGCTTCATGCAGGGCCACCAATAATCGGGTCGAAGATCTCTGTACATCTTCGTCGCCCCTGGGTGGATGGAGAAACGAGACTTATGAGCCTCGTCCATCAACACCTGCCGTACTCCGCCCCAGTATGGTACCCAAACTCTCCCATGAAGGGTCAACAATCCTCGACTGTCATAGTCAAAGGAAGCTACTCGGCCAACAATCCTCTCACACTTCTACCTCTCCTCCTTCAGGCCCTCAACCTGAGCCTCTCTAATCTGCTCCAACAATGGAGTAATCACTGTCATCCTCAGACATATATCCCTGATCGGGGCTGCTACCGCCTTACGGCTCAGGTCGTCGGCCACTACGTTGGCCTTTCCCAGATGAGAAAGGATCTCACAATCATAATCCTTTACCACGTCTAACCATCGGCGCTGCCTCATGTTCAGATTCGGATGATCCATGAGGTACCTCAAACTCTTGTGATCCGTGTAAATGGTACAACGGACCCCATAGAGGTAATGCCTCCAAATCTTGAGGGCGAACACCATTGCCCCCAGCTCTAATTCGTGTGTCGGATAGTTAGACTCGTGAGGCTTCAACTGTCTAGAGGCATAAGCTATCACATGGCCCCGCTGCATCAACACTGCTCCCATACCTGTGATCGAAGCATCACAGTAAACTACAAAATCCTCTACGCCCTCTGGCAGGGTAAGAATCGGCGCCTCGCACAATCTCTGTCTGAGGGTCTCAAATGCTGCCTGCTGCTCAGGCCCCCAACGAAACACCACCGACTTCTTGGTCAGTCGGGCGAGTGGAACTGCTATCTTGGAGAAATCCTGGATAAATCTCCTGTAGTACCCTGCCAGTCCTAGGATGCTCCGAATCTCAGATGGAGACCTCGGGACCTCCCACTGCATCACGGCCTCTATCTTGGCCGGATCTACTAGTATACCCTTCTGGTTGACGAGGTGTCCAAGGAACTGCACCTCGCACAACCAGGATTCGCACTTGGAGAACTTCGCGAAAAGTCTCTCCCTCCTCAGCATCTCTAGCACCTCTCTCATGTGCTCCTTGTGCTGCTCCTGAGTCTTGGAATAAACCAAGATGTCATCAATGAACACTATCACAGACCGATCCAACATTGGTCTGCATACGCGGTTCATGAGATCCATGAACGCGGCTGGAGCGTTGGTGAGCCCGAACGGCATCACCACGAACTCATAATGACCATAGCGGGTCCTATAAGCGGTCTTCTGCACATCCTCATCCCTGACCCGCATCTGGTGGTATCCTGACTGAAGATCAATCTTGGAGAACCAAGATGCTCCCTGAAGCTGGTCAAACAAGTCATCTATCCTCGAGAGTGGGTAACGGTTCTTCAGCATTACCTTATTCAACTCCCGGTAATCTATGCACATACGGTTCGACCCATCCTTCTTCCTTACGAATAGGATCGGGGCTCCCCATGGTGAACTACTCGGCCTGATGAAACCCTTGTCTAGCAGCTCCTGCAGCTGCGTAGACAATTCCTGCATCTCTGGAGGAGCCAACCGATACGGGGCCTTGGCTATCGGAGCCGCACCAGGGACTAGGTCGATCCTGAACTCCACCTGCCTCTCCGGAGGTATCCCAGGCAACTCCTCAGGGAATACATCCGCAAACTCTCGTACTACGGGCACATCGCCCACCATCGCCTTACCCATTTCCCGGGTATCCATAACATACGCGACGTACCCGGCGCAGCCCTGCTGGAGGTAGCGCCTAGCCCTCGCTGCTGAACATAAAGCTGGTCCTTGTTGTGGCCTCTCGCTGTGGATCACTAACTCTCCCCCACCTGGGGTCCTGACTCGCACTAGCTGTTGTGCGCAATCTATCACCGCCCCATTAGGGCTCAACCAATCCATGCCTATAATTACTTTGTTCCCACGCAACGGAATGGGAACCAAGTCTACCATGTAGCGCTCCTCAAACAATCTCAGTACACAACCTCTGAAAACTGCTGATGCTCGCACCGATCGATCATCGGCAATCTCTACCTCTAAAGGGCAATCCAACGTGCCCGAAGACTCGGGAAACCTCTTGCTGAGCGCAAGAGAAACAAAAGATCGAGTGGCACCCGAATCAAACAACACCTGTACTAGAATACCGTTCACATGGAACGATCCTAAACATGTATATACAGAGCATATATCAATATCATAAACATCATATAAATAGATCAGAAGGGAAGAATCATACCCGTCACCACATCGGGTGCGGCGCGTGCCTCCTCGGTAGTCAACTGGAAGGCCTTGCTCCTCACCACTGGAGCCTCTGCCTTGCCCTGCCGACCATCAGTAATCCGTAGGGTCGCTGGAGCTGGCGCCTTCACTGGCGCTGCTGCTGTCAACTGGGGGCAATTGGCCTTCTTATGGCCCCTCTGGTTGCAGTGAAAACATAGCAACTCGGATGTCTGCATAGTGGGTGCAGGGGCGGTACAATCCCTGCTGAAGTGCCCCGTCTTGCCGCACTTGTAGCAGCCCGACGATCCCAACCTACAAGCTCCCTCGTGCGGACTGCCGCATTTCCTGCAGCGGCCCTGTCCTGACTGGATTTTCGGCCTACCATCTGATCCCTTAGGTTTCTTCCCCGAAGCCCCAGTCACATGCCCCTCCTCTACCTTCCTCTTCCGGATGTGCTCCAGATCAATCTCCCTTTCCCTTGCCCTGGCAATCATGGAATCCAGGGTAGGGCAAGCTGAAAAACTAACATGCTCCCGAATGTCGGCTCGCAACATGTCATGGTAGCGGGTCCTCCTCATATCCTCATCTCCCGCATACTGGGGCACCAGTAACGCCCTCTCTCGGAACTTGGCGGTGATCTCCGCCACAGTCTCCGTCGTCTGTCTCATATCCAGGAACTCCCTGGCCAACTGCTGAAGCTTCACCGCGGGTGCGAACTCAGCCCTGAACCGGGTCACAAAATCCGGCCATGTCATACCCTCAATAGCCGAGGCTCCCAGAGAGTCACCAACCGACTCCCACCAATCTCTGGCCCTGTCTCTCAAGCACCCTGCTGCATATCTCACCTTCGACCCCTCGGGGCAGAAGCTGGTCAACTGTGCAGACTCAATGTCTGCAATCCATCGCCTGGCTGCAATGGGGTCCTTTGCCCCATGGAAATCCGGTGCACCACTGCCCCTGAAGTCCTTAAAGGACAGTGTGCGTGATCCCGACTGGCTGGTCGCCATGTCGCTCCTGAACGCACGTAGGCGATCCTCCATCAGCTCGACAATCCCTTCCTTGATCGACCCAAAGATGACCGGGGTCACATCAAGGATGCCTCTAGTGATCTCGGATGTGATGAACTCGCGTAGCCTCTCATCCACTGGTTCGGAACCTGAGCCCGAACCCGATCCCTCTCCTGAGCTGCCAATAGTTGGCCTCGGACGTAGTACCACCATTCTGCAATACATAATGACAACCGTCAGTGATACTGATACATCTAGAGGGATCACATCCATCACAAGTTCCCTGGTCTTGCTTCATCATTCCTCGATTCAAGTACGGATCCTCTGCTTTCAGTAGTACGGGCCCATACTACCTGCCACATCTATCCATACTTTCCTCAAGAACTGCCTCGACTCACCAAGTCCCTTCTACTGTCACTGATCTCTGCTATTCTCGTCCTAGGTTTGCCCTAGGGTACCTCTGACTCAATCAAATCCAGTCCTCAGCTGCTGAAGGTCTCTTTATAATGCCAATTAGTCATCACCTGAATACCATCACATGTGGCGAGGCTCAGATAATCCTTCGAGTAAAAGACTCGTCCCTACAACGGTTGGACTCAGACAAGAGCTACGCAATAGGGCCAAATCCACCACCCTGAGATTATTCAACCCTGATCACATGTGACGTGACGTATTCACCTAATGGCTAACTCCCATCACTCAGAGTCCCACAAAGCACAAAGCAAGCAACATTCGGACACAGGAAACTACTCAAGCAATTATATCCTCATAACGAGAAACTGTACTAGCATACAATGCTAAGCTCATACTATCAGGCATAACCTAAACAGGCTATCCTACTGCTGTCTACTCAATACTAGCATGCAATTCTCATAAAGCTGAAACACATATAACAGGCACATGAGGCATCCTCCTAGATCCTTAGTCCTATTCTAGCATGCTGTTCTACTGAATCTGAAACTGATAATCATAACATAAACTTGTATGGGTAATTTCGGAGTACTTACTTGAGCTCGGCCGGTCGCGCACATCACACACTTCGTTCTTTCTCAAAACTCTTTTAACTTAGCTTTTAGAAAATCATTTTCTCGAAAAAAAAAGTCTTTTAATCCCTCGATTTGAGTCCAGACACCCCCGAGGGTGTGTCCGAATCCCTCAAACCAGGGCTCTGATACCAACTTGTAACATCCCAAATTTCGAGTCCAAAAATTTCATTTTAATTAACTGATTATAAAAAACATTCATAAGAAAACTACGTAAAAATATATCATGTCTGAAAACCCAAATCATAAAATAGTAACATGTCAGAGTACAATCCCAGAATATCTCAAGTGCGGAAAATCAATGCGTGTGTGTATGATGTGCTGCTACCGCGCCGACTCCTTCCCCTTCGCTGAAGAGGTGCCTGAAACCAAAACTGTAAACTGTAAGCACAAAGCTTAGTGAGTTCCCCCATCGTACCACATACCATACAATCATATAGCATACATACTGTCGGGCAATTCTGGGGTGACCGACCTACCCGGTACGGCCATTCTGGGGTGCCGACCTACCCGGTACGGCCGTTTTGGGGTGCCGACCTACCCGTGTCAAGCCATTCTGGGGTGCTGACCTACCCGTATCAAGCCATTATGGGGTGCTAACCTACCCATGTCAAGCCATTCTGGGGTGCTCACCTACCCGTCGGTCCTAACAACCGATCCTCGGGGACTATTCCACCCCCTACTGCTACTATCACATATATCATAACATAAACATACTATCAGACATATATGGGGTGTCCGAACTACCCTTCGATCCTAACAACTGAACTTGGGGACTATTTCCCTCCTCCTACCACTATTACATATAACATATCAGGCCAGCATATAAACATATCATCACATACTGTCAGACATATCGGGGGTGTCTGACCTACCCTTCGGTCCTAACAACCGAACTCTACTACTATCACATATAACATATCATGCCAGCATATAGCATATCAGGTAGTAGCAAACCTAGATGATATCACAAAGACAATCATCTAACATACAACTCCTACTGGTGGGCCGGCATTGTGGCCGTAGACCCACCGCTATTGGAAGGTAACCCACCTTAAACGAGTAGCTGCTGATAATCTGTGCGGGAAGTCTCTGTCTGCTGCTGCTCCGGAAATCCTCCAGCTATAATCCCCACAAAACACTTAGTCAGAATCTGATATCCACACTTAGGGTTAAATGACTATTTTACCCCTGACCAAGTCCAAGTCACAGTCAAAGTCAAAGTCAACCCTCTGGCCAAAGTCAACTCTCACTTGACCTGACTCGCCGAGTTGGCCGCCAACTCGCCGAGTCCCTATCCGTGTTTCAAATCCTCTATACGCTTCTACTCGTCGAGTTTAGCAAAGTCTCAACGAGTCCATATTCGATACTAACATCGAGTCCATCTTCATCTGACTCGCCGAGTTGTATGAACAACTCGTCGAGTCCTCCTTCATCCTATGAAAGTGATCAGTCCTTGACTCGCCGAGTTGTATGAACAACTCGTCGAGTCCCTCCACTACTAGATCTGAGCCCTAACTCACCGAGTCCATTACCTACTCACTGATTCCACCCTAAACTCTCAAACGGGGAAAAACTCGGCAACTCGCGACTCGACTCGTCGAGTCTGAAGAACGACTCGTCGAGTCCTATGCATGCCATTACTATACAGTCGATTCTGCTCGAATCCAGTGCATTCCATTCATAGATCTGGGGTCCTAGGGCTGGTTTTTCACGTAAAGTTTCTAACTTTACGTGCATGCATGCTAATATGAAGCTTAAATACCCAAAATAAGCTAAAAGAAGAGATCTAAGCTTGGAATGGAAACTTGGCTCAATAAAGGTGGCAACCTTGAGCTTAAGAGGCTCTGGAAAGCTTATATCTGAAGTCCATTCATCATATCAGCTCCTAATTCGACCTTAAAGTCTAGAAAGGGCTCAAAATCAACAAGAGCAAGCTTTTCAAGAGATCTAACTGATAATAAGAAAAGATTCGAGCTTGATACCTCAAAGGGGACTGAAATGCAACCAGAAATCCGGATCTACTTGCTCCCCTTGAATACTTCTCTTCTCTCTTCTTCCTCAAATCCCCAAGATGCACTAAAAACCTTCACAAGTGAGAAAATGCTCCAAAAATGCTTAAGAACGGCTAGGGTTTCGTATGGGACTCTTTGTGGGTGAGGGAGGCTGGTCTTGGGGCACATAAGATGTTTAAATAGGGTGCAAACCCTTGAAATTAGGGTTTCATCCAGACTGGCAGACTCGCCGAGTCCGGGAATATGGACTCGTCGAGTCGTTAACTTAAACCGCGTGCAATCCCGCCTCTACTCGACGAGTCGGGCTACTGACTCGTCGAGTACCTCTTAAGAAATAAAAAATTACTTTATTTAAATCACATACCAGAAATGCGGCGTTAGAACAGGCACTAAGTCCATAGCTGCCAATGCTCATTCGTAAAGCACTAAGTCCATAGCTGCTATAGTTCATTCAACGGGTACTAAATCCATAGCTACCATTGTTTATCTAGTAGGTACTAAGTCCATAGCTACCAACGTTTATCTATAAGGTACTAAGTCCATAGCTACCACTGTTTATTTAATAGGCACTAACTCCATAGATGTCGATGTTATTTATTAGGCACTAAGTCTATAGCTGCCTATGTTCACTTATATCATATTTCATCTCTCATCATTCATCTACCCATGTTTTACCGAACTTATTCGTAGATATAAAATACATATACAGTTTAAATCATTTAAAACATGTATAAAATCGTTCATCCAGCATAGATAGCAAGTATACAGGTTATATGCACACTTAGCACGTAATTTATATAAAATATTTCATATCTATGTGTAAGATGAAAGTAACTATACACTCACTTGATAAGGTGGTGATACCGAACTCAGACAGCGCTTCGCTTCTATTAATTTATTTTCTTTTGACGAAACCTAACATTATTACCACTAGATTTTAGTCTAATATTTACCGTGACTAATTATTAGTCTTATTATTATTATTATTATTATTATTATTATTATTATTATTATTATTATTATTATATAAGCGTTTAAACAATATTTTCCAACCACTATGTACAGACAGGGGCCAGACATAAAACTCCGGAGGGCAGGACCATTTTGGCATATAGCACTTCTTAAATCCAACAACCCTATACGGCCCTTTAAACCAGATTCCCCGTACCGCGAGTAGTTAAAAAGATATTATAACGACACTTATATAAGTCATAATAATAGCCCAAATATTTATTATAAGTTCATAATAACAATACTAATTTTAAATATAAGCTATATTTAAAATAGGGTAACCATAACTTACTTACAAGGGGGTTTTAGCTAGGAGCCGAGCTCTGCAGGGGCAGAACATCGTCATTGAATCCTTCTAAGAAAGATTCGTGCAGTGCTTCAGCGCTCACCTTACTATACTAAAACTACAGAAAGAGAAATCGAATCACGAGGGATCGAAATGTTCGGGGGATAAGAAGAGAAAGACTCTTGAATCAAGAGAATGGTGCAAGAAATATGAGAGCCCAAGGCTCTTATTTATAGTAATTGAATTTTCAAAAACTACCCTCCATAATTACTTAATGACCTTATAGTTATATAAACAACTAAACATCCTTTCATAATACTATTTTAAATAGATATAACGATATTTGTATTAAACTAGTGTCGAAAGTACTCAACAATAGTCTTATAATGACCGCATCGTCGATACCTTTCTAATGATATATACATTTGTATATATATGTATACGTATATATGATTTATACTTTATTTTAATACGTAAATATGCTATTATAATTTATAACTCGTTCATACGAACTCCGTTTTTGACGTTATTTATATCCACGCGTAGGCAGGACCATACCCAACAACTTTCGTTTAGACTCCGTCGGCTAATTTTGACTTTATTTTTAAAGTTATATTTTTAACAGGCCGGGACAAGAAAAGTCCGTTAAGGTTGCGTCGGCCAAAAATCGACCGATCTAAAATTCGAATTTCGGGTTGTGTATTGCTATGCCAAATCTTAGAAAAATCAATACTTCCTCATACGAAGTCAGATTTTGACGTTCTTTCTATGCACACTCTCAGTTTAACGTATACTATGACTTTCGTTTAGATCGCTAGGGCTAGAAAGCACTTTATCATAAACTCGCTTTTTACGTCACGAAGTGGCGTGCCGGTTTAGCCGTAAAATGTTCGACAGGTCATAACTTCTTCGCTATAACTCGGATTACAGTGTTCTTTATATGTACGTAACCTTTGTGACATATATTATTACTTAGTTAAGATTATTTATTCTAAATAATTTTTTGTCGAAAAGTCGTTTTTGACACTTATTGCCTGTAAATTGACTAGCCCGGATCTGCGGGCTTTACAATTATCTCCCCCTTAGGATGATTACGTCCCGGAATCATCAACGAAACAGGGTTGTATAATGATTCCGTATGTTATCTCTTCATCCCAGGTAATAACTGTAACCTCTATGTTTCTTTGAACGAGTATCTGACTCTTGGACTTCTTGACTGCAGGCGGTGCTTGATCTTGCACCCGCACTCTGTCTCGTATCAGACTTTCAATCATGACCTTCCTTTCACAATCTCGGCCCTTATTGGAGACTCTTTCTTCTTCTTAACAACTTAAGATAAGTTCCTTCCTTCGATTGTCATAATAGACCGATGGGTCACGTTCTAATGACCTCTAATCGTATGATGCAACGCTTAGTCTCAGGTCTTTTAGAGTCAAATTCCAGTCTTGAAGACAACTTCCTTCATGCTCTAATGTGATATAATCACATTCTAGCATGTAGCACTTCTAGCTACAAGCTCTTACAACGATCGTGATACTTCTATTGATCGTTTTGATTATCTTTCACTTTAACTGTCTGGCTTAAGTCGGATGCTACATCGAACTTGGTTCTCTGAACCATGTAACATACTTATCTTAGTCGGACTCAATTTCACAAGACCACTAGGGTCGAAATAATAATCATATTCTTAGTCATTACCGAAACAATGGTAACGACATACACGAACAAAACGGAATCAATTACTAGCTTCTTGGTAACCTTGTGACTTTCCCTGATCCAAGTGCGAGTCCTGTGCTTACGGTAGTATAGGCCTCTACTACCTTTCACACATACTCATACTCGTCCCAAGTATTGTCTCGCAGCTCTCCAATTCATTATCACAAAAACAATTTTAACACATACAAATGTGTCCAAACAATCATATAATTTTCCCTAGACTCTACTAGGACTTCTTCCATGCGTATCTTCAATCATCAATTCCGCTTCAACTTGGTTGGTGATGGAAATGTCAGACGATGGGATAACTTCATGGATTATACCAAAAATCTTTTATTTATGTTGTTCGAAAGTGTACTTCTCCCGCACTAGACGTATTATTTATTAGACGCATTCTAAAGGAATGATATCACTCTTACGATATCTTCCGATAGGTACCATTCAATATCGTAAGCCTTCTCATTTCCTCCATTTACTCAGTTCACTACGAGTGTTCACCATGATGTTCTGCACACCAAAGCAATCGGTGTATCGAGACGAGAATATAGATACAGGAAGGTTTAGATGCGTATTCCTCCTTATTACTTCGAAAAATTACATGTCAGTTCTAATATCGTAATTAAACGTTTAGAAATTTGAACACATAAAGTTTCCAGATCCAGTCGGCAACAGACCATAGATCCGATCAAACGATAGCATCATAAAGCATCGAAAATTATTTAGCACATAAAAGCAATTTAGGCATCTTCCCTAAATGAGCTAGTGCTCGTGTCTATTCAGGTGTACTTCCTAAAATATATTAGACACACTCCTCATGATCATCACTTAGCATTCTAAGTTTAAGTCTAGAAATAAATCCTTATTCCTAGTTCGCTTAAACTAATGCTCTGATACCAACTGTGACATCCCCATTTTCATGGCCAGAAAAGACCGATTTTTGTTTATGCTTTATAAAAATCAGAGTACCTATTTTAATAAAAATGTTGCGGAATTTGTTCCCAGAAAAACATGATAAATACGTTATGAAAGCATTTCCGAAGAAATGTATTTTTATTCCTTTTAAAACCTTGGGATGTCATCGTCAATACAAAAACATAAGCGTAAACATAACTTACATTCATTTACACTAGTGAGCTACATCTCTTTTAAATCTATCAGTGTAAAGTAGCTTCGTATCGACACCTGTGATACAAATAAGCTTGAGTGGGTCAGGTTGGGAAACCTGGTGAGTACATAGGGTTTTCAACCCATAAGAATATAATTATTATGTTTAAACATCAAACAATCAACCTAATTACCCATCCCCATTATCTTACTCTTAAGGTTCTACCCTAAGAGTCATCTATCCTGCATTCGTTCATTCCGAAGTCCCTTGCTTCCAAGGTTTATAAGGCAGGCACTAAATCCATAGCTGCCAATGCTCATTCGTAAAGCACTAAGTCCATAGTTGATATAGTTCATTCATCGGGTACTAAATCCATAGCTACCAGTGTTTATCTAGTAGGTACTAAGTCCATAGCTACCAACGTTTATCTATCAGGTACTAAGTCCATAGCTACTAGCGTTTATTTAATAGGCACTAAGTCCATAGATGTCGATGTTATTTATTAGGCACTAAGTCTATAGCTGCCTATGTTCACTTATATCATCTTTCATCTCTCATCATTCATCTACCCATGTTTTACCGAACATATTCGTAGATATAAAATACATATACAGTTTAAATCATTTAAAACATGTATAAAATTGTTCATCCAGCATAGATAGCAAGTATACAGGTTATATGCACACATAGCACGTAATTTACATAAAATACTTCATATCTATGTGTAAGATGAAAGTAACTATGCACTCACTTGATAAGGTGGTGATACCGAACTCAGACAGCGCTTCGCTTCTATTAATTTATTTTCTTTCGACGAAACCTAGCATTATTACCACTAGATTTTAGTCTAATATTTACCGTGACTAGTTATTAGTCTTATTATTATTATTATTATTATATAAGCGTTTAAACAATAATTTCCAACCACTATGTACAGACAGGGCCATACATAAAACACCGGAGGACAGGACCATTTTGGCATATAGCACTTCTTAAATCCATCAACCCTATGCGGCCCTTTAAACCAGATTCCCCGTACCGCGAGTAGTTAAAAAGATATTATAACGACACTTATATAAGTCATAATAATAGCCCAAATATTTATTATAAGTTCATAAGAACAATACTAATTTTAAATATAAGCTATATTTAAAATAGGGTAACCATAACTTACTTACAATGGGGTTTTAGCTAGGAGCCGAGCTCTACAGGGGCAGAACGTCGTCGTTGAATCCTTCTAAGAAAGATTCGTGCAACGCTTCAGCGCTCACCTTACTATACTAAAACTACAGAAAGAGAAGTCGAATCACGAGGGACCGAAATGCTCGTGGGATAAGAAGAGAAAGACTCTTGAATCAAGAGAATGGTGCAAGAAATATGAGAGCCCAAGGCTCTTATTTATAGTAATTGAATTTTCAAAAACTACCCTCCATAATTACTTAATGACCTTATAGTTATATAAACGACTAAACACCCATTCATAATACTATTTTAAATAGATTTAACGATATTTGTACTAAACTAATGTCGAAGGTACTCAACAATAGTCTTATAATGACCGCATCGTCGATACCTTTCTAATGATATATACATTTGTATATATATGTATACGTATATATGATTTATACTTTATTTTAATACGTAAATATGCTATTATAATTTATAACTCGTTCATACGAACTCCGTTTTTGACGTTCTTTATATCCACGCGTAGACATGACCGTACCCTACAACTTTCGTTTAGACCCCGTCGGCTAATTTTGACTTTATTTTTAAAGTTATATTTTTAACAGGCCGGGACAGGAAAAGTCCGTTAAAAATTCATAACTTCTTCATTCGACGTCCGTTTTCGTCTGTCCTTTTTACCGTTGCGCTACTATTAACGAGATCTTCGATTCTCGTTTAGGTTGCGTCGGCCAAAAATCGACCGATCTAAAATTCGAATTTCGGGTTGTGCACTGTTATGCTAAATCTTAGAAAAATCATAACTTTCTCATACGAAGTCAGATTTTGACGTTCTTTTTATGCACACTCTCGGTTTAACGTATACTATGACTTTCATTTAGATCGCTAAGGCTAGAAAGCACTTTATCATAAACTCACTTTTTACGTCACGAAGTGGCGTGCCGGTTTAGCCGTAAAACTTCGACAGGTCATAACTTCTTCGTTATAACTCGGAAATTGACTAGCCCGGATCTGCAGGCGTTACAGTGATATTCGTGATATATGATGAAATTGTTTTCTAGGCGATTGATAATGGCCACTTTGAAGGAGGTTACAGAGCACAACAACCCCAGACACCGACGACACCCAAGGCACCGACAAGGAGATTTTGAGGCGGAGCAGGATCTCCGATGCTAACAGAGGGAAGCAACCTTGGAATAAAGGGCAGAAGCACAGTGCAGGCGCTATATAGCTTAATTTCACAGGTTATATATTCAATCCTATGCTTCTTACTCTATACCACGCTTCTTACATCCATATATTTGCAGAAACCCGTGAGAAGAATTTTTTTAACACCACAAACATGACAATAGTTGATGGCCAATTTGTCGTTATGTGAATTATGGCTATATCAAATGAGTCATGTCTGCATATGGTATAATTTCATGTCACAATCTGTAAAATCCATAAAATTACACAAAAATTTAAACTTTTGAAACAATTTCACAAAAACACCTTGGTTTACAAAATAGATTTCAAACATATTTATTATCATAGTTTTCCCAAAGATCATAAAATAAAACATGAGGAGGTGCACGATCATGTCTTTACCTTCCCGCGATCATCTGAGGTACCCAAATCATAACCCAAAACTGTAAGCCCAAAGCTTAGTGATTTTCCCCTAAAATACCAACCCAATACAGAACCAAAGTAATAATCATAAACAACATGAAAAAAGAGCCTTCAGTCTGACTGGAATGCCCCACCGCCTGCAGTCTATCTGGTACGCTCACAAAACCTGCAACATAAATGGTACGCCACATTGGGCCTTCAGCCTATCTGGAACGTTCTCCAGGCCTTCAGCCTAACTGGTACGGCCCACTAGCCTTCAGTCTATCCAAGACATCATGGGTCTGTTGGCCTTCAGCGCAAAGCAGGACCGCCTCAACCCACCCACCAACACACGTCAACATATAACATAACAAACACTAGCTAGCATGCATAGACAGTCATGTAGATCTAATAGATCACTACTATAGCATCATCCTATATACCAGGATACAGATCCAACATATCATTACACATAGCATCATACAATAAACCAATATTCAATCCAAATGTCCGCCTTGGTGCCTTAGACCCTGTTAGTATTGTGAGGAGAACTCACCTCACACTACTGAAATCACACAGAAAGTCTCTGGCTGCTAGCTCACTAAAATCTCCGCACTATCACAACATAAAATCATCCAATTAATACTTAGATTACAATCTAAGTTTATATTCCAATATTAGGGTAAATGGCTACTTTACCCTTTTCCTTAGTTGGGCTAAGACCCAAGCCCAAATCTTGATCCAAAAGGCCCAACCATTAATTAACCATCCAAGGCCCATTATTGGCCCAATTTTCCAAATTGGGCCCAACTCCATCTTGGGCTTTTCCCTAAGGCCCAATCCTTCACTTGACCCAAGCATCTAAGCCCAAAAAGGTGGCCCAAACTTGAAGCCCAAAACTGCAAAGCCCACAGGCTGAGTACGCGGGGCGTACTCAACTGTATGCTAAGCGTACACGCATTAGGGCTTGTACACTTCGCTTACTGGCTTGTACGCCCAACATACTCCTCTGTTAAGCCAAAAGTCCCATTAAGCACTTAATACCTTAAGATATGGTCCCAAAACCTAAATCTGACTTCCATGAGCTAAAATAACACGTAAAGTTGCTAACTTTACGTTCATGCATGGCTACATGAAGCTATTTAGCGTAGCAATGACTTAAAGAATGGCTTAATGCATGAAAGATGAACAAAACCCCATAAAGTTGGCACCTTTGTGCCAAGGAATGCTCTAACAAGGTCACATCTAGAGAAATGATCCCATCAAGTCGACCCTAACCATAAATCCATGAAAGAAAGGGACCAAAGTGAACCAAATAAACCCATAAAGGAAACTAGACATTGACAAGTCAAGGTTTGAACTTTTTACCTTGAGAAGCTTGCAATATGATGGAGAGTTCTGGATCTCAAATCTCCCACCAAGCTATGAACTTCACTCTCTTCTTGGTTCTTCAAAGATGGACCTAAAACACACAAATTTCACTTCAAAAGCTCAAAGATGCTAAATAGAGGCTAAGGGGACGATTAGGGGTTTTCTGGAGGTTGAGGGACAAAAGATGAGGCCAACCCTAAAAGGTTAAGGATGAATATATAGGGTGCAACACCCTATATTAGGGTTTCTGAAAGATCCACATACGCCCATCATACCATAACCTACGCCCAACGTACACACCCGCTTGTCCCGATCCACTGAGCGTACCAAGTGGTACGCCACGCGTACCAGCTTAAGGGCCAAAATGCAAAACTCGATAAATGAAGGGGAAAAAGCATACTTACCAAAAATCGGGGTGTTACACAATCTCCTATTATTGCTACGGTAATTATCAAGATTTCATTTCGCAAATCTTTTTTAATGCTCGATTTTACTCTTATGTGTTTATGGATAAGCTTTGAAAACAAGATCTCATGCTTGAAAAAATTTGTTGGTGAGTTCTAATTTTCATTTATGGTATTTTTTATCATAAAAACATATGCTAGATAAAAGGTGAAACCTGTTTATTAAAAATTAGTGACATTAAAGCATCTAAAATAAGTGATTCTTGCCTTTTCAGCCTTAAGAAACTAGATTGTGTCATACCCCCAAATAATCATTTTCTTTAAACCGTTCACAATTATGATTTTTTGGGTTAATGTTGGATAACAAAAATTTGTAGTTCAAGGTCTTCTTTCATGTTGTGATATATATGTGATAGGAAATTAGTCCATGATAATGAAACATTAAATACGTTCTTCATATTCATATATACTTAATTACTTATACCCTATAATATTGTTAAATATACTTGTTTTTCTCTCAAACTGCAAACCAATCTTCTAAATGATTTTCTAATCTTTGTTGATAGTGAATATGCAACAATCCAAGCAAATCCGTTTCAATGTTTCTGGCTGTTATGAGTTTGGGTGGTCAAATCGTTCCAGCTACTTTGGTAGCTGTTTATGTTGTTTTCGGGCCAGGTGTACCCTTTTTAGGGGATATCATTTGCTTTTCCAATTATCTCTTAGTATACAGACTATTACCATAATCAGGAAGATAGATAACTTTTCTTCATTTGTATACATTATTTAATTCCAAAATATTTTATTCTAATTTTTAATCTTTTTAACATAATATCTGAATTACCCTTGGGATTTCTTGATGGCACCACTCCAGTAACTTATTTTCTACGTATATACGAGAAGTCAAGATATAGTAAAGTTGGTATAGGATCATTGATGAATTTTTTTTTTGCCCCCTCACTTACTAATGGTAGCCTTTACAAGGAAGACCTACATGGTAACGTATGGGCATTTTAATCATTTGTCTTATAGTAACAATCTAAATCATGGTTAACTTTCTTTTGTTTTATTCAGCTAGGTGAAGAATTATGGTTTATAATGGGTGGAAAAAACTTGGTGCTTCCCCACTGGACGTTGTACATAATTAGTTCGACAGATGGAATTCATCAAAAACAACTTTCTATTGAGTTTTTTTTGAGTAGTTTACAAAAATGGTCCCTGAGTTTGTTGGAGATTGTAGGCGAGTTACTATTTAAACACAAGGCTCTACAAGTAATCGATTACGATCAGCTTTTGTTTATGGTTAAAAAATATTTCTTTTCAGGTAAAAGTTAATTACTCATTATATATTTATTTGTTTATTTTTCTATTGTGATTCTTTTCCAGTCATTCTAACTAACTTCTTTATGGTGCGTTGTTTCATCCAAAAAAAAGTTCTGATTCTAAATTCATCATTTCTTTCCAATTATTTTGTTTACCTGAAAAGGTCTTAATATCTGAATTTTGACATCTAGGTAAAGCTCCTACCAGTGGGTATTTTGGTCGGAGGGTTGGTGACTGAAGGGAGTTGATGGTGAATGACATCGCAGATTAGCTTCTAAACAAATGGTCCAGGTAGGTCTACTGGATCTGGTAGATGAAGATGGAAGGGAGACCTGACTTTAAAGACACATAAGTACATCTTCACATTTCTTTCCTTCTTGATATGTTAACAGTAGGGGTGGATATAAGAAAAAGAGGGTGTTGATTTTCATCTTTATCATTTTAAAACTCCATTTTTAGCATTAGCACTTAATTTGTTGTAATTATATCTATGCGGAGTTAATTGTATACTTATAAAAGTCATGGTATTGTTGGTATCTATTAGCATTTGTCTCATTATTGCTTTATGTGGAAAACAAACAATGGCAATTACCTTTATCTCCAACACTCTAACCTTCCCATCTAAGTTCTTCCTCGCTTTTGTGTTTGAATGTAGGCATTGCTGTTATTGACACAAATTTTCCACCAAGCTAAGGGTTCTTCTACTTTCCCCATGTTGACCTCCAAATGGTGTTTGACGAAAGACTGAATTCCCAAATGGTGGTATTGTCTCCCCTATAATTTTTTTTCTAAGCATATGGTGACATTTATTGAAAAAAAAGAGTATTTATCTAAATAAAATTAATCGACTTACCAAAAAGCAGAAGGTAATTGGATAATGTATAATTGGATAATGTATACTTCAACAGGCTAAAAAGAAGTTGTGTTTATCACACCATTAGATGACGTGATTGGTCAAGTGTTGGAAGGAAAGTGGAATCATAAAAGGACTAAATTATCCTTGCCACCGCTAATGAATCCGATGAACATGCTAGCGACAATAATAATTACAATCTTTTGGTTTGATTTTTTTTGTACCTAAACAATATTGTATTTTCAAGATTTTGTGATTTTTGTAGGTATTGGGAGAACCCGGGAGTGGAGGATCATCAACACCATCTACGGTAGATGCTATCAAGAACTGGCAAAAATCTATAACCCAATAAAACTCATTAGAAACATGGAACGATCTGTTAGCTACATATTATGCTTTTGAATGTTTTAATTTCTTAAGCAAATGGTTGTACTGCAGTCAGATTCATACAAAACTGTTGTTGACAGCTGCAACATGCATAAATCAGATAAGGTCATTGTCATCCTTTTCGTCCGTATTATATAAAACTATAGATTAAATGCAATAAATGGAAACGTAGTTTTATTTATTTGATTATCATAGCATTGTACTTTTGCTTCTTTCTAATACAACATTGTACTTCATCAAACACCTTTGACCCATGCGAAGCATGGGTTCATCCTCTAGTATATATTAAAGAAGTTAACCCTTATGAATAGTGAAATTGGTCGGTTTTTGGCATCTTTGGTCCACATGTTTACATATTTTTGTATTTTGTCCTTCTGTTTTTAGGGTTTTTCATTTTACTCCTTTTTTTCATTTTCTACCCTCAGTATTGGGTTTTGGGATTTTAGGATTAATATCCACCGTCCCTCTAAACCAATAAGGATGGGATTAGTGTCATCGAATCAACATCCACTAATCCATCTTTCTATTTCACCATCTCAAATACAATTTCTTCAAAAACATCCTCCATTGTATTGTCTTCTCCTCAATGTCTTACATTTTATCTTCATTGCCCCAGAAGATTTTTGAAGGGCTCTTTCTCTTCTCTACCAATTTCATGTTAGGGCAGCCATCGGTGATGACGGTGCCTACCACCTCTGACAATGTATGAACCGTTAAGGAAGGAAAACCTATAAGAACAGGGGGTTGGAGCTGAACTGGGTTTCTTCTTCAACATTTGTTGTAACACCCCGACTCCCAGGTATGTATTTCAAGAATTTTTATACATCACTTAAGACCTACTCAACGAGTTTGAGGCCCCAACTCGTTGTGTAGAAACTACTGAGGCTACATTGTTTTTGGAAACAACTCGACGAGTTGGAGGACCTCAACTCAACGAGTTTGAAGCTGTGCATGAAACCCCTAATGTTTAGGGTTTTCACCCTATTTAAAGGACCTTAAGTCCCCTCACCAGCCTCCCTTACCACATTATTGTCTGGAGAAACCCTAGTTCAAGCCTTATACCTTCTTGAGTGTGTGTGAGAGCTTTGGAGAGTAATTTTGGTGTGGTTATGAAGGAACTTGGAGCTTGAAGAGGTTGGAGTAAAGGGAGAAGCAGTAGTTCCGACATCTACTATGTTTTGGCAACCCTTTTGAGGTATAAAGTCTACACCTTCACCTTTTATTGTTTAGATCTCCTCTTATGAAAGTATATGGTCATTTTTGGGGCATAATGAAGTCATTCTCGGATTTGAGCTTGTCAAGAGGATGTGGTTTCAGATCTGGACACCTCTAGGCCTCCATGGACATAAAGTTGCCCACTTTTATCTAGTCTTGGCCCTCCTCCATGCCCTAAACCTCTTATTAAGCTTAGTTTTGGTATTTTAATCCCTTTGATGCCTTGTATGCACGTAAAGTTAGCAACTTTATGTGGTATCTTAGTCCTAAGAGGCTAGATCTGTAGTTTGGAGCCTTGGAGTCGACTGTAAAGGGCTGAACACGTTAAGACAGGAAAACTCGACGAGTTGCTTAGCCAACTCGACGAGTTGGATAGGGTTTACCCGCCTTCTGGATACTGAGTAGACTCGGCGAGTGGGTGAGATGACTCAGAGAGTTTACTAGGGTTTTCTCAGTCTTATGAACACTGAAGAACTCGGCGAGTTGTCTCGAGCGTTTCACGATCTTCTGAGTTATGAAGGAACTCGACGAGTCAGTAGGTGAACTCGACGAGTTGGGTCAACATGGACTGTTGACCTTGACCGTTGACTTTGACTTTAACCATGGTTGACCAAGTTTGACTTCTGGGGGTATTTTGGTAAATTGGGATTCAAATGGAATCAGTCATATGGTGGTTACATGCAGTTGAGTTTAGAGTTGTAAGTTAGGATTCGATTTATTGGTTCAACACTATTTGTGAGGTGAGTTTTCCTCACTATACCAATAGGGTCGAAGGCACCAATGTCGACCCTTTTTGGATTGTTATCCTGGTTATCGCATGATGATATGCTTAGTGATCTGTTAGATCTGTATCTTGGTATATAGGATGATGATATGTTTAGTGACATGTTAGGTCGGTATCCTGGTATATAGGATAATGCTTTGATTAGTGATCTATTAGATCGGTCTGACTGTATCTTGGTATTAAGACGTAGAATCGAAGATGAGTGTCCCCAATTGACCCCCATCTTTACGACCGTTGTTGCCGCCTCTACGACAGTCGTCGCCGCCTCTGTGAAATCTAGCTGAAGAAGCGTCGGGTTATAGTAAGTATATTGATGAGTTTATGTGTGTTTTTTGGGATTGGTTTTGATTTCTCTGTGTCTCAATCACCACAAAGAAACAAGATCTCCCGCTCTTCAACTTCATGCATTTGAGCCGGTAGAACGCTAAAAGGTAAAGCTTTGGTCTCTTTTAATCCACTTATCTTCATATTGAATCTCATTTTTTTAAAATCGTATAGTGATACCTCCCAATATTGCAGACACCTTCCGATTAAGACATTTATTTCAAGTTGATTTCAATAAAGCAAGGGCACTAAATTTCCAGGTTATTATCTTTTTTTTTCCTAAAAATATTTACATCGATGTTGGTTCTGCGTCCTATAGGTTCATCTGAACAAGCTTGCTTTTTGAAAAAAAATGTAAATTTAGATGCACACCAAATGTTTGAGGAAATGTCTTGCTCTGTTTTTTTTTTTCAATACTAATGAAAGCATGCACTTTCAGTTAAGGAACATGATCCTTTTCTAGTTCCGGAGTAAAACACAAACAACTTATTTGTAGAAGGTAATGATAATGACTCAAATACCCTTTCTTTTAACACCGAAAACCCAAGTAATCAATATCGAAACTTGAAAGCATTTCATGTGTTGTTTCAGGGATGAAGAATGAAGTATCAGAGTACAATGGTAAGTTCCATATCTCTGACACGATAACTCCACATATGCTTACATGATTTCAATCATATATAATACTTTTGTTTCTTCAGGGAATTTGATTCACTTCAACTCTGAAATTCCAATTTTGATGTCTGATTAATTGTTTCATAATTTAGTGAAATCAACCTTCACCAACGGAGCTGATGATTATACCAAATATTTCATTGGTTAATTTCTGAAGAAATAATAACCAATACGCGAGTAAAATCATTATGTTGCTAACATATGTTTCAATTATTGCTCTGATACTTAATGTTTTTTTATTGAATTTGTAGGAGATTTACACATCTTTCAGGGCATGTGAAACATGGACGACAGACTACCACCACGCGACCACCTCCACACCTGCTTCAACACCTCCCCTACTCCATCACCTTCCTCCGCCAGCAACATCAACTGTAATTTCTCTTCTCCATGTATGAAATCAATTTCTTTATCCGAACCACCTCCGGCAATAAATAAACATGAAAGGTGATTTTGAATATAACAATGCACTTTGAGTTTACATATTTTGGTTTTTGTTTTAAGCAAATTATTTGATTTTTTTTTACCAAAAACCAAAGCGCATTGCTATTTCTTAAATTTTCTCATATTTAGTTTGTATATGTACTAAATAGCAATGTACTTTGAGCTTACATCTTTTTATTCCTATTTTTAATATAGATTGGAGACACAGAAACGAATGGTATTTATCTAATGCTTATTCATATTACATGACCATTTTAAACTTTTGCTTAACATAACACACACATAACAACATACTTGCATGTTCCTACTACTAAGGGCAACATACTTTAATTTTTTATGTACCTTAACCTCTAATAGCAACACACTTTATTTTTTACTTTTAATATTAACTGATTATATTCGTGTATGTTGCAATTATGCCTTACATATTCATAGTATTGGTTACATTAATTACATCTACAAAAAACAAAGTAAATTGCTATTTCCTGAAATTTACCCTTTTGTTTATTGATGGGTATTAGCAATGTGAAAAAAGGTGAAAGAAACGAAAGTAGAATGTTATGATATAATCTACAAATAAATGAAAGTAGTTTGGTAGTTTTTGTAAAGTGTTGTGGACAAGGAGTTGGAGAACTTAAAGGAAGTTCTAATGAAGCGTGATTATAGAGGATAGTCAAAGGGAAAGTTTGACCCCGAAAAGCATATGGATGCTTTTTTATCTGCTACACTAAATTTGTAACGCCCGTAGATTCGGGCTAGTCAATTTAGAGGCAATAAGTGTCGAAAATGACTTTTCGGAAAAATATTATTTAAAATAAATAATCTTAACCAAGTTGTAGTATATGTTACAAGGTTTCCGTACATATAAAGAACGCCAAAATCCGAGTTATAACGAAGAAGTTATGACCCGTCGAAGTTTCGCGACGGAACCGGCACGATACCGGGAAACGTAAATAGTGAATTTACGATAGAACGATATTCAGCCTTAGCGATCTAAACGAAAGTCGTAGAATTCGTTAAACCGAGAGCGTCCATAAAAAGAACGCCCAAATCTGACTTCGTATGAGGAAGTTATGATTTTTCGAAGTTTCGGCTTAGTAGTGTACAGCCCGAAATTCGAATATTAGATCGAGCGGTTTTTAGCCGACACAAACTAAACGAAAATCGAAGATCTCGTTAATAGTAGCATAACGATAAAAAGACAAACGAAAACGGACATCGGATGAAGAAGTTATGAATTTTTAACGGACCAATCCTGTCCCGGCCTGTTAAAAAATATAACTTTTAAAATAAAGTCAAAATTAGCCGACGGAGTCTAAACGAAAGTTGTAGAGTACGTTCCCGCCTACGCGTGGATATAAAGAACGTCGAAAATGGAGCTCTTATGTGAAAGTTACGAATTTTTAAAGTCGAGAGTGCAATTTGCAAAATCTGATGCAAGACGCGATGACGTGGCTCAATCCCAGCCTTCCCTTGCTCCCCACGGTCTCGCATCCAATGAATGCCACATCGCCTCGCCTTCACTCTACGCCCCGCGTACGAGATCCGAAACGCCCCGCGTTCCCTCAGTTCTTATCCGGTCCGAAGTGCAAGCCAGCTGTACGCGAGCTGGTGACCTTATCCGAGCCCTACGCCCAGCGTAGCCAAGGACTACGCCCAGCGTAATCCGAGGCCTCACAGGCTATAAAAGGGGGCCGAGGCAGCCTTCATTTTCCACACCAATTCACTTCTCTCTCTAGTTTCTTTCTCTCTCTAAATGCCCTAAACCCCCTAAACCCAAGGGAACCCCCTAGCACCCGAAGAAAGCCCCGAGGCTCCCGGAGTCCCGAGAAAAAGCGTCTTTCGGTTTCGAAACGCTGCTCCAAGCGAAGCCCGATTTTCTTTAAAACCCGCTGTAAGTGAGCTACGCCTATGCAATTTTTAATATAGCTTTCGAATAATTAGAGTAATGTTATTAGGTCCTTCAAATAATTATTTGGGCTATTATTATGAGTTATATAGTGTTGTTTAACGCTTATATAATAATAATAATAATAGCTAGACTATTAAATTAGCCTCGGTGAATATTAAACTAAACCCTAGTGGTAATGATACTAGGTTTTGTCGAGGAAAATTGTTTTAAGAGTTACGAAGTACTGTCCGAGGACCGAGTCACCACCGTATCAGGTGAGTGCATAGTTACTTTCATCTTACACATAGATATGAAGTATTTTATATAAACTACGTGCTATGTGTGCATATTATCTGAATACTTGCTGTCTATGCTGGATGAACGTTTTTATACATGTTTTAAATGATTTAAACTGTATACGTATTTTATATATACAAATATGTTGGGTATGACATGGGTAGATGAATGATGAGAGATAAAAGATGATGTGAGTAAACATTGGCAGCTATAGACTTAGTGCCTAATAAATAACATCGGCAGCTATGGACTTAGTGCCTATTGGACAAACACTGGTAGCTATGGACTTAGTACATGTTAGGAATTGGTAGCTATGGAATTAGTACCTAATAGATAAACACTGGTAGCTATGGATTTAGTACCCGATGAATAAACGATAGCAACTATGGAATTAGTGCTTTACCAACGAGCATTAACAGCTATGGATTTAGTGCCAGTCCTATAACCCTGGAAGCAAGGGACCTCGGAATAAACGAATGCAGGATAGATGACTCTTAGGATAGATCCTTAAGAGTAAAGAAGATAATGGGGATGGGTAATTGGGTTGATTGCTTGATTGTTTAAACATAATAATTATATTATTGTGGGTTGAAAACCCTATGTACTCACCAGACTTCCCAACCTGACCCACTCAGTTTATTTATGTCACATGTGCTGTTATGATGTCACATTACACTGAGAGATTAAGGAGATGTAAATCGCTAGTGATAATGAATGTAAGTTCTGTTTATGCTTATGTTTCTGTATTGACGATGACATCCCAAATTTTTTAAAATGAATAAAAATACATTTCTTCAGAAATGTTTTGATAACGTATTTATCATGTTTTACTGTGAACAAATTCCGCAACATTTTTATTAAAAGAGGTACTCTGATTTTTATAAAGCATAAACAAAATCGGTCTTTTCTGGCCGTGAAAATGGGGATGTCACAGTTGGTATCAGAGCATTAGTTTAAGAAAACTAGGAATATAGATTTATTTCTAGACTTAAACTTAGAATGTTAAGTGATGATTGTGAGGAGTGTATCTAATAGATTTAGGTAATACACCTGAATAGACACAAGCACTAGCTTATTTTAGGAATGATGCCTAAATTGCTTTTACGTGCTAAATGATTTGTTATGCTTTATGCTATAGTTTGATCGGATCTATGGTCTGTTGCCGACCGGATCTGGAAACCTTTTGTGTTTAGGATTCTAAACGTACGAATACGATATTAGAACTAGCATATAAACGTTTCGGAGAGATAAGGATGATTTAAAACGTCAATCCTAAATTAAGATCTAGATTCACCTTATTCGGTGTATAGATCAAAATGGCAAGAACCCGCAGTGGAGCTGGGAATACAAATGAGAATAGGAATCAGCCCCCGGTGATTCAACAAATACCTGTTGTAGTAGGAGATGTACCCGAGCCAATCACCATGACTGGAGTACAAGACATGATTCGGGCTATGTTAGCTGAACAAAGGGAAGAAATGAGGCGGATGTTGAATAGGGATGAACCTACTATGCCCATTAAGCAACCCGAGCTGATTCCCGAGCAATCGGTGGAAGGGAACTACAGCCGCCAAGTGAGTCAAGTGGGGACTCAAGGTGAACGAAGGGATGGCCCGGAGAGGAGAAACGACAAGGATGGGCGAATGTACAAGAATTTCTTGGGTGCGAAACCACCGAGTCTCTCAGGAAGCCCGAAGCTGGTTGAGATTATGGATTGGATCTCCGAGATGGAGATGGTGTTTGAGAGTTGCAGTTGTAGCGAGAAACAGAAGACTATCTTCGCAGTAAGACAGCTGAAAACTAGAGTCTTGAGCTGGTGGAAGCTATTGGCAGATATGATGCCACGAGGAGAATCCCTAAGGATGTCATGGGAAGAGTTCTTGGAACAGTTGAAAATGCAATACTGCTCAGAGATAGATCTGATAGACCTAAACAATGAGTTTCAGAACCTGAAGAAAGGGAAGATGAGTGTTGATGAGTATGCCACCGCATTCACCGAGAGGATGAAGCTATTTCCCTACTTGGTTCCTACTGAACTCTCCAAGATTGATAGGTTTGCTAACGGATTGCCCACTGACTTTGGCCCAATGGTCAAAATGGCAACTACCTTGAAAACAGCTGTTAGGGCAGCTAAGAACGTAGAGACCCAGATAAGAGAAAAGGGTCTAGAAAAAGATAAGGCATGAGAGAAGCGGAAGTTTGAAGGATCTTCAAGGTCCAACAAGGAGAGAAAATTCTCAAAGCTTGGAGGAGGAGAAGGAGGTGAAGCGAGATGGTGTGATAAATGCAAGAAGAAGCATTGTGGGAAGTGCAACGAAGAAGTGACTTGTTACAAGTGTGGAAGGACTGGTCACTATTCCAAGGATTGTACACATAATGATAAGGTATGCTACGGATGTGGAGGCAAGGGGCACCTGTCTAGAAATTGCCCAAAGAAAAACGAAGCAGCAAGGCCAAACACACCACCAAGGCCAAGGGCATTCCACATGATCCTCGACGAAGCGGAAAACAACGCGAGTAACCAAGGATGAGGAATCCATACCCGAAGATCGAGTTATGAGGTAGCCAAAGAGAAAGAATCATATGATGTAGCCTATTAGAGGCATAGTCTAGGGTGAACTTGAACACCTATGTAATAGTTTCAAGAAATAATAAAGCCTTCGTTTTGTTATCTGATGTGTTAAACTGTTATGTGATTTTCTTGCATGATGACTTGGAAAACTGCGAGACAATACTTGGGACGAGTATGAGTAGGTGTGAAAGGTAGTAGATGCATATACTACCGGAAGCACAGGACTCACGCTTGGATCAGGGAAAGTCACAAGGTTACCAAGAAGCCAATAATTGATTCTGTTTTATTCAAATATGTCATTACCATCGTTTCGGTAATGCCTCAGAAGATGATTGTTATTCCGACCCGAGTGGTCATATCGAATTGAGTCCGACTACGATGAGTATGTTACGTGGTTCAGAGAACCAAGTTCGATGTAGCACCGACTTAAGCCGGAAGAATTAATCAAAGCGATCAGTAGAAGTATCGTGACGGTTGCTAGAAATGCTACCTTTTAAGATGTGATTAGAACATGAAGGAAGGTATAGTCTGTTCTGGAATTTGACTCTAAAAGACCCGAGTCCAAGCAATGCATCATACGATGAGAGGTCATTAGAACATGACCCATCGGTATATTATGATAACCCAAGGAAGAAACTTATCTCAAGTTTGTTAAAGAAGGAGTCTCCAATAAAGATCGAGATCGTGACTTGAAGATCATGACTGAAAGTCTAACATGAGATAGAGAGCGGGTCCAAGATCGGGCACCGCCTGCAGTCAGGAAGTGTTAGAGTTAGATACTCGTTCGAAGAAACATCAAAGTTACGGTTATTACTTAGGATGAAGAGATAACGTATGGAGTCATCATGTGAGCCCTGTTTCGTTGATGATTCTGGGACGTAATCATCCTAAGGGGGAGATAATTGTAACGCCCGTAGATCCGGGCTAGTCAATTTAGAGGCAATAAGTGTCGAAAATGACTTTTCAGCAAAATATTATTTAGAATAAATAATCTTAACCAAGTTGTAGTATATGTTACAAGGTTTCCGTACATATAAAGAACGCCGAAATCCGAGTTATAACGAAGAAGTTATGACCCGTCGAAGTTTCGCGACGGAACCGACACGATACCGGGAAACGTAAATAGTGAATTTACGATAGAGCGTTATTCAGCCTTAGCGTTCTAAACAAAAGTCGTAGAATTCGTTAAACCGAGAGCGTCCATAAAAAGAACGCCCAAATCTGACTTCGTATGAGGAAGTTATGATTTTTCGAAGTTTCGGCTTAGCTATGTACATCCCGAAATTCGAATATTAGATCAAGGGATTTAGTGCCAGTCCTATAACCCTGGAAGCAAGGGACCTCGGAATAAACGAATGCATGATAGATGACTCTTAGGATAGATCCTTAAGAGTAAAGAAGATAATGGGGATGGGTAATTGGGTTGATTGCTTGATTGTTTAAACATAATAATTATATTATTGTGGGTTGAAAACCCTATGTACTCACCAGGCTTCCCAACCTGACCCACTCAGTTTATTTATGTCACATGTGCTGTTATGATGTCACATTACACTGAGAGATTAAGGAGATGTAAATCAATAGTGATAATGAATGTAATTTCTGTTTATGCTTATGTTTCTGTATTGACGATGACATCCCAAATTTTTTAAAATGAATAAAAATACATTTCTTCAGAAATGTTTTGATAACGTATTTATCATGTTTTACCGGGAACAAATTCCGCAACATTTTTATTAAAAGAGGTACTCTGATTTTTATAAAGCATAAACAAAATCGGTCTTTTCTGGCCGTGAAAATGGGGATGTCACAAAATTAGAAACAACTGATAAATTTACTACAATGTACCCTTGTATGATTTGTAATATTTGCTATTCTTTCTATCAGATTGATTCCCACTTAAGTTCTTTAGGGTTACTTGTAATGAATGCATATCCGACCCCGCAACGCAGGAATACTTCACTAGTTATATATTCATATGGTAAAGTAATGTCCATATTACTAATAATCAATAAAAATTAATATAAATAATAAAATTGTAAAAAGTATTTATAAATTTCTAAAAACTTTTTTATACACGACATTAAATGTTTTATTTGTTAGTCTATCATCATTATCCAAAATCAACAATTTAATTCATAATTTATAGACAAACGAATATTAAAATACTGATTTATTATATTTTATTTTTTTATTATAATTTTAAAAAAAAAAATCCTTAACTACACATTTACCATCAAACCCACCCCCATTTGCTGAAAATATATTCTCAACTCTAATTATTAAGGCAAAATAGATTACAACATCACATACTTTTCTCCCCCGTCTCCATTTCTCAATCATTGAGGGAAGAAAACAATATACATTAACAAAGGAAGTCTGTATCGAAGAAATTTTACATGATTAGAAGCTGATGTCAATCAATGCTTGTGAAAACCGACTGAATAAAACACATTTCTGGGTACCACCACAACAAGACTTAAGGTAAAATATCATCATATCTTTGTTAATCTAAGGTTTTTTAAGAGTAGATAAATTATAGATAAAGAAATTTAATTGATGATTATTTTGCAAGAGACTCAATTGTTCCAAGCTCATAGCAAAATCAGAAGATTTTCAAAAGAATACGTACAAATTTTGTAACACTAGAAGAAAATCAGGTAAATTTGATTTTTTTTTGTGAGCATATATTTAAAATTTTGAAATTTGAAGATGCTAAATATTCGGCTTAATTTTTTGCACAATATATCACTGATTAATTTGAGTAAATCAGAAATTTAATTTATTTGATATACCTTACAAGTTGTATCACGGTTTATGTATTTGCATATGCTTTGTAATTTATGTATTAAGTGTGTGTGTGTTTGTGTTCCTATTTTACCATGTGTGGTGTTATGGTGAATTCCAGTATGTTGAAATCCCCTTCCATTAATCACTATTTGTTACAAATATACAAAAACCAAGATTTTAAAATTGATTACATGCTTATTTTATAGCATCGTACTTCCTGTTACAGGAATATGTTGTTAAATAATTTATAGAATAGTCCATGTGCTAATAAAATTTAGTGAAATTTGGTTCCTAAGTTAATATATTAACAAAATGTTCCATGTGTTACTAAATTTACAACATAGTTTTAGTAACTTTTAACCATTCTGAACTAAAAATCCGAAAGATGATTTTTGGGCCAAAAATGTCAAAAATCCGAAAATAGGATCGAAATTGCGAGGATACTTGAACTAAACCGGGCAAATGTTAAACATGTGGCATACTAGACCGATTGGTAAGACTGTGGGTTGTGTGTGTGAGAGACGCGAGCTCGATCCTTGTTCCACCCAGATTTTTGGATACTCGCTGCTGACCGAGAACTAGACCACAAGCGAGGACCGCAAATGAGGATGGCTGACCGAACACGTGCGAGACCGAAATTAGATTACGACCGAGAATGAGTTTTCGCCCAATAGGCTCCACCACAAACGCTGCTTGCGGCCGTAAACTCGCTTTGGACCGCAAACCTCGCTTTCGGCCGTGAACTCTTCGAAAACCCTAGTTACTGACCGAAAACCGCCGCCTCGCCCTCGCTAGTTACGACCAAAAAACACGATTTTTCAACTTTTTGATGCAAAACTCGATCAAAAACTCAATTTTATGAAGAACACGAAGAACAAACACCCAATATTTTGTCCAAAACTAATCAAAAACGCAAAAATCTTCAAGAAAAAAAAATCCAAAAACGTTCAAAATCTTGCCAATTTAATTGATATGATCCAAGCTCTGATACCAACTGTAAGTCCCTAAATTCGGTTGATGTATCAATCCGATCCACTTGATGGTGCGGAATCCCAATCAGGTGGATGATGCAAGATAGAATGGAGAAGAAGAAGAAGAAGAAGAAGAAGAAGAAGAAGAAGAAGAAGAAGAAGAAGAACCTGATGAATCTTCAATGTATTCAATGATTTGATTGAAACTCCATACACATAAGATTCACACACACACACATACACACACACTTCTTGTCTCTAGTTTCTCTCTCTAGAACATCATATGAAACGAATGAATGAACGCTCCTTTAGAACACCCCTCCCCTATAGACACCCACTAAAAACTCCCCTAATTACTAATTATACATATGGACTGAAAACCTAAGCCCACAACTCAAAGACTAGACCGAAAACACATGAGTTTTCGGTCCAAGCTACAATTAAACCCAATATGGTTTTCGGTCCTAGACCGAAAACTACAAATGCTTAGAAAAACAAAGTATAAACCAATTTTAGACCCAACACATTTATTTATTTATTTATTTTTGGGAGTTAATGAGTGACTCGGCGAGTTGTGTGTTCGACTCGCCGAGTAGAGTTGGATTTGAGCACGCGGGTTTAATAACCGACTCGACGAGTCAGAGAGCCGACTCGCCGAGTTGGCGTTGTGAGATGGAACCCTAAATCCCCGGGTTTGTTACCTATTTAAGAGAACTTATGTCCACATTTCTGCCTCACCAGCTACCCAACTCCCCTGTGTGAAACCCTAATCGTTTATAGTGAGCTAAGAGAGATATAGAGCTGATCCTTGAGTATTTTAGTGCATCATTTGAGGAGAAGAGAAGTTTATCAAGCAAGGAGCAAGAAGGGACTGTTGGATCTAGTGCTATATCGTCCAGAGCTTTTGTGGAAGGTAAAAAGCCTACACCTTTCACATTATGTTGGTTGGATCTCATGCTTATGGAGTTTAGGGCTTTTTCCACCTTTTATTGGGACCTTGAGTGCATTGAGCTTACCAGGAGGTCTAGACTTGAGATATGGACCTTGTGAGGTCCCTAAAGTCCAAAGGTCTCAGCTTTATCCAACCATAAAAGAGCTTTTGTGATTTACACCCTTGTTAGAGCTTGTAATGGCATTATGGAGCAAATATGCCATGCATGAATGTAAAGATAGAAGCTTTACGTGACATTCGAACCTTGGGAGGCTAGATCTAGAGTTTGGAGTGGTTGATCTGCCTTAAAATGTCTGAATGAGAATTCTGACTGAAGGGACTCGCCGAGTCAATGAGCTGACTCGACGAGTCAGCTAGGGTTTTCCCCGATGAGTCTGGACATGGATAACTCGACGAGTTGACGGGACAACTCGACGAGTTAAGTTGAGTTTTCACGATGATCTGAAGGATCAAGATGGACTGGACGAGTCACATAGATGCACTCGGCGAGTCGGGTCAACATGGACAGTTGACCTGAGTGGTTATTTCTATTGACTTTAGGGTTTGGTCAAGGTAGGGAGTATGGGGACCATGGAGGGGTAAAATGGTCTTTTACCCATTCCATGAGTTTGAGAGAGAGAATAACCTACTTTATTTCGAGTCGTGATTTAAGTGTTAATTAGAGATTATTATCTTATATGTTAGGCGGAGGCTAGTTTGAGATTCGTGCACGAGATTATTACTTCCTTGTTACGAGGTGAGTCTTCTCACTATACTTTACCTAGAGTGGTAATATTTGTGTGACCGGTGGGTCTTATGTGTTATATTGAGTATTGTGATATCCTGCATTATGTCTTTGTGATTTGTGTTGTGTATTATTCTGAGCTGACCGAGTTAGGACCGGAGGATCCATCCGAGTTGTGGGACTGGAGGGTCCCTCTGAGACACATTGACCGGAGGGTCTTATTAGAGTATAGCCATGAGAGGCTAATGAGATATTTGTGGTATTTTAGGGAACTCACTAAGCTTCGTGCTTTACGTGTTATGTGTTATGTGTTTCAGGTACCTCTCAGGATCACGGGAAGGCACCGACTTGATTGTACACACCGATGCGAGATTATGTGGATGATTCTGGGATAGTGACATTTTTATGTGAATTGTGTTGACACTTGAGACAGTTATGTTTTTGAGATATATTATGAGTTTTTGTGTGTTTTAAAAAAAATGAAAATTTTGGTTTGAAAATTTACGTCGTTACATAAACAATCTTGAATCCTTGCTTGAAAGACCTTTGGTAGCAAGCGCCACAAGTGTCGCGCCTCTAATGGCTCACAAACAAACTCAAGCAACCAAGGAACACTATAGAGAGAGAGAGAAGGGAAGAAGAATTCCGGCTCTAAGCCTTTTGGAGGAGTGAATCAATGAAATCTAACCCTAAGGAGGGTTTATATAGGTGTTAGGAAGGTATTGGATAAGGCAGGTGTATCCAAGATAACCCTAATCCCTTAACTTCCTCCCTAAGGCATCCAAGGCACCCTTAGAGCCCAAGGAAACCCTAGGAGCATTTAGAATTCGTCCCCCTACTATAGGGAGGTTCTAGAATTGCCTAATGCTAAAATATTAAACATATTCACCTTTAGTCCCTGCAGTTTCAATTAATTCCTTTAGTCCCAAAATTAATTCCAAATTAATTTCGGATTAAATATTAATTAAACAATATGATTTATAATTAATATACTATTATCATAATACTTTAATAAATCATATATTTTGATTTCTAATTAATTTATTAACCAAGTAATAAATTAATAAATCATTCTTCTCTCTCTAAAAGTTATCTTATTCATTTGCCAGGTTTGAAGGCAACCTAAAAGGACTGTGCTACTATCAATTCATGTTTATACCAATTATAGTTATGGGCTTAGACACCTAATCCGACATCAACTTGGGCAACTAACAACACTTGTTAATGAGAGGATACCATCAAAGAATCTAGATCAAAGGTCGCAACCTCCTGTAATGGCGATCTACACAGCAGAAGAGGTTCATTCTAAGCCATTTATGAACCATGAAATAGCTACCAACAAGCCCGATTCGTGTTTGGAAGAAGAGAAGCATGTAGCTAAAAAAGCAAAACGTGGATCAGTTCTGATGATTCACCACGTCGTGGTGCTTCTGCCACATCGTGATCACGAGAGGAACACAAATTTTCACCTCTTAATTCATATCAACCTCCTTTTCCATTCCTATCTCCAGTCATCAAGCATTATTTGGATCCGGAATAGAAGAAGTTTATGGAACAAGTGCTCTCACTCTCGATAAACGCCCCATTCCTCAAATCTATGGATAAGCTTTCAAAGTTTGCAAAAGAATTGATGACTAATAGGAAGGAGTTGGAAAAATCATCAACCATAGTACTTAATGAGTTATGTTCAGCTGCAATAATAATTAGGTTGCCAATCAATATGGGAGATCCGGGCAAATTAACTTTGCCTTGTGAATTTGACAAATCCACTTCTATAAATGCTTTAGCTGATTCGGGGGAAAGCATCAATCTTATGACATATTCTTTCTACAAGAAGCTCGATCTACCAAGGCTCCAAGATACGAGGATGACAATTCGAATGGCAGATCACTTGCTGAAATACCCACGAGGAATCATTGAAGATTTGTTGGTGAAGGTGGGAAAGTTTGTTTTTCTGGTTGAATTTGTGGTTCTCAAAATGAAAGAAGATGAAGACCTTCCCATCATTTTGGAAATACAATTTTTTAGTACTACAAGAGCAGCTTTTGACATCCAAGTCTAAAAGCTCATACTTCTTGTAGAAGATGAAGAAATTAATTTTGAAATGAGTCCAAAAGTGAGTCATGAAATACCAAGAGATGAAGTGTCAAAGATGGATGATATAGAAAAAGAAGATCTTAGTGAGCTACATGAAATTGAAAAGATGATGGAAAATGGGTTGAAGGTTTGGGAGAAGCCTCATGTTGCAAATGTCAAATGTTCTAAACCAAGAGCTTCAATTCCTATGACATTTGAGGTGATCGCATTTACTAGACCCAAGGTTCAAGTGGAAGAGGAAATTGATGAAGAAAAATATGACTCATATGAAAAAGTTAAGATAATTAATGAAGATATGGGTGGAGAATTAGAGGAGCCTCCAATGGT
The DNA here is from genome assembly GCF_052849685.1 of Lactuca virosa. NCBI lineage: Eukaryota > Viridiplantae > Streptophyta > Magnoliopsida > Asterales > Asteraceae > Lactuca > Lactuca virosa. The sequence continues at coordinate 417,581,434 of NC_136429.1, forward strand.
CAAGATATATGAGAAGAAGAACACGAAAGTGAAAGGAAAGAACAAAGGAGTGAACCGCAAACATGAAGAAAGTGCCAATCAAAAGAAAAAGGAGAATTCAAAGAAGGAATACATTCGAAGGTTCAAGCATAAAATCATAAATGGAAAGAGCAAAAGTGTTGGATTAGGTGTCTAAGTTCATAACTATTTCTTGAATGTACTTGACCCGGTTGGCATGGTTCATTTGGGTTGCATGGCATTGCAATACTTGGATAGACTAAATGAGAGAAAGGACACTTATGGTTTATTAATATATTATAAGTTCTAATATAATAATAATATTATTTAATTGGTAGTGATCAAAGAATTAATTTGGAATTAATTAAGTGATCAAAAGGAGACCAATTAAATATATGGGGTTGATTGTGTAAATCATCTATTCTTGTATAGTGGGCTAATGATCCATGGTTTGTATGAATTGGGCTAAAACCCATAAGGTGCTCCATGGAAAGTCCATGGAGGTTACAAACCCATGGATCATGGAATATGAAAAGCCATCCACATTAGGGTTTACATGGAGTAACCCTACTTGTGGCACACTATATAAGAAGCTCCAAGGCAAGAAAAATCAGCTACTAAGAAGAGAACAAGAGGGCTAGCCGATTTGATTGATAAGTAAACTTCTCTCAAGGTTATTCCAAGTGTTGTGGTGTTGTGTGAGACATTTGAGGCATCACACTTGAGGTGCTAGGCTCACAAGGTTCTCAATGAATCCAAGCAACAAGAAAGGTATGTTTTCTTACTAGCTTTTATGATTCAAGTTCCCATGCCATGCTAGATAGGTTAAGAACCTTGGAAATCAAATTTGCATGTACCTTAGTAAAACATAGGTCCAAGGTTTCTAGGGTTGCATGTACACTTTAGGACTGTTAGAATGCTCAAAACCCTTCAGTGGTATCAGAGCCTAGGCTTGTTTACTTGATACTTGATGCAAACTTGTTTTTCAAAACCAAAAAATGCCCAGACTAGAAAACTCGACGAGTTCTGGCCAAAAACTCACCGAGTTCATGAGTTAATACATGAACTCGACGAGTTCCTTAGAGAACTCGACGAGTTTGTCTTCCAGATTGCAGTTTTTCGATTTTTGCTGCTGGAAATGGACTAGAAACATTACCCTAAACTGTTTTGGTCTTATAAAACTTGTTTTAGATGGTGTAATGGTTATGCTAATCCATTTTCAATGGCTATTATCAAAATTTCAAGTTTTGTATTGTTTATTTATGATTCTTGAAATTGTTGATATGAATGTTCATGAACTTATGAGTTTAGAAGATCATAGGAATTATTTTCAACTTGCTTGGTAGTTTAATTCTTGATCTTGATGTGTTTTAATGGAATCCATAATTTGTCCTCAAGTTATGGATTACCAAAAGTCACTCTTTTAAAGTCCATTAAAGAAACACATAGGTTACATAAAATGAAAAGTCTCTCATTTTAATAAACCATTAACTCATAAGTTATGAAAGATGAAAAGTTTTGAAAGTTACAAAACTTGCCCTCAAGTTTTGGAACATGTAAAGTCACTTTAAAGAAACTTTAGTTCCAACCCCTAGAATTCTAAAAGTTAAAATTCAACCCTTATACTTTATAATATTATAAGTTAATAATATATATATATATATATATATATATATATATATATATATATATATAAGAACAAGTCGTTGTACCGTTAGTAGGCCTCATTCACGAAGCCGGTCTATAAGGGGGGTATAAGGTTGTTGCCTATAAAATGGCAGCTTAATGGGTGTCCACTCTCACCCACCGCTTCCTTGACTGGTGGAGGGTCGTTAGCCGAACGGGTAGGACAATGACTTTAATTCTCATTAAAAGTATGATGGTTATAAAGTAACTAAATGTTTTTATCAATTTCCAATCTTAGTTACTTTAGAAAAATGTGAATAAGGTGCTAACCCATGAAATTACACTTTGCACTTTGATTATGTCGTTAGTGGAGCGTGTGTGGTTAACCGGCACACTAACCTGGACTTAACAAGGTAGGCAAAGGGTGGCTTAAGGTTTATCATAGATCGGTGGAGCGCGTGTGGTTAACCGGCACATCGGTTGAGTGATAAACATTAAGAGTACCAAGTAATTTGCATGGTTACTTCACACCTTGTTTTGTGATCATCGGCATCTCAGACACAAAACTTGAAGGGCACACTCGAGATTGAAACATGCCATTGAAAAGTTCAATGAATCTCAAAGAATCTAGGAGTTTCAAAACCAATTAAAACCTAATAATTTATTTCGTTTTTCATGGTGGAAATTGGTGAATCGTCATTCATCTACCTTCAAATATTTTATAGCTTGGATTACGGCATCCCTCTTCTAAGTTATATTGTGTTGGGTCCTAGCCTTAATATTACATTTGGGTGTCTTATTAAGGACTATCTTTATATCTAATCTAAACTTGTCTTTCTTCTTTTTCAGATGTCTTCCAACAATATTGCTTCTGGCTCAAACCCTACCGACTACTTCTCTCTCATGAACCTTTATGGGAGAGTCATCTTTGATGGTTCCAACTTTATGGATTGGATCTGGAACATCAGGATGGTCACTCGGTATGAGGACAAGGAATATGTCCTCGATAAGGAGCTTAAGGAACTTGATGAGTCGTCTGCTACTCCTGAGGAGATCGCTGAATACCAGGCATATGAGAGAGATGCCACTAAAGTGGCATGTATCATGTTGGCCACAATGACAACCGAGCTCCAAAAGTCATATGAGGACTATCACCCTTTTGAGATGCACCAGGACTTGATGGACCGCTACCATTAGAGTGCTCGTCAAGAGCGGTATGAAATCATCTCCTCCATGATAACAACCCGGATGAAGGATTGTGAACCCATCACGGGCCACATGCAGAAAATGCAAAGGTATGTGGACCGTTTGTAGAAACTGAATGTGAACTTCCCCGAGGAGTTGGCAATTGACATCATTTTGCACTCCTTACCTTCATGTTATGATCAATTCCGAATGACATACCACATGAACAAGTAGGAAGTTACACTCAGTAAACATCAAGGACTTTTGAAGACCGCCGAAAGTGGTCTTAAGAGTAAATCGGTTGTTACCACTCCTGCTCCTACCGCGGCCCCTGCCTTGGCAATCGGGCAAGGTAAAGGAAAGAAGAGGAAGATCCCTTCGAAGGGTACCAAGGGAAAGTCCCTTGATGGCTATAATTGGTAAGACTTGACCCGACCCGGCATGGTCCATTTGGGTTGCATGGCATCATGCATTTGGATAGACTATAATGAGAGAAATAACACTTAAGGTTTGTTAATATATTATAAGTTCTAATATATTAATAAGATTATTTAATTAGTATTGATCAAGAATTAATCTAGGATTAATTAAGTGATCAAGAGAAGACTAATTAAATATATGGGTTGATTGTGTAAATCATCCATACTTGTATAGTGGGCTAATGCTTCATGGATTGTCAAGTTGGGCTAAAACCCATAAGATGCTCCATGGATGCTCCATGGTATATTTGAACCCATGGATCCAAGGAAATGGAAATTCATGACAATTAGGGTTCACCCTAATTGTCACTAACTATATAAGCATCTTATTGTTGACAAAATCGGCACTAGAGTATGTGTGAAAGGGCTAGCCGATTTACATGAAGTGTGTATATTCTCTCAAGTTATTCCAAGTGTATTTGGTGTTGTGTGAACCATTTGAGGTGTCACACTTAGGGCACTAGGCACTCAAGCTTCATAAAGACATTCTACATCAAAGAGGTATGTAATTCTAACTTGATATATTCATATGAATCAATGTTATTATGCTAGTTAGGATTAATACCTTGGAAAGTTCATATTTGCATGTATAATAGAGAAAACATTGATCCAAGGTATTTAGGGTTGCATGTACACTTAGGAGTGTTAGAATGCTCAAAACCCAACAGTGGTATCAGAGTCAAGGCTTGTTTTCAATTATACTTGATGCAAAGTGCTGAAAAATGCTGAAAAACTCGATTTTCGGACTGTCTGGGCACTGGACTCGCCGAGTTCACTGATGAACTCGCCGAGTCCATGAAGAAACTCATCCTACTCGTCGAGTAGGTTCATACACTCGACGAGTAGGACCCCCATACATCATATTTTCGACTTTTAAGGCTGGAATTGAACTAGGAACATTACCCTAAGCTGTTTTTGGACTTATAAACTTATTTTGATGTGGTAATGTTCATACTAATCCAATTTCAAAGATAATTGTCAATAGATTCATGTTTTGTATTAGTTTAACTGTTATGCTAATTACATGAAAAAGTTTGATTCCAATTATCTTGTTCATATGAGTTGCTTAGATTAATAGAAAAGGTTGATTGATTATGTGTCTTTGATCCATTTTAATCTAAGAACTGATTCTAAAATGTGTTTGTGTAACTTGTCCTCAAGTTACATGAAAAGTCACATTAAAGTTTCTTAAAACTCATAAAAGTTGGCAATGGTTACAAAATGAAGAGTTTTGTCCTCATTAAATGGTTTTATGACTTCATAACTTGTCCTCAAGTTATGGAGGTTCAAGAGTCACTTCATTAAATCATTAAAATGTGTAACCTTAATTAGTTCCATAAGTTACAAAGAAGAAGAGTTACATTCTTTAATAGTTTAAAGTCTTCCATAACTTGTCCTCAAGTTATGTAACTTGAAGAGTTTTTTAATTAAAACTACTTTAAACACATAAGTTATGGAATTAATTAGTTTTGAATATTTTCAAAACTTGCCCTCAAGTTTTGGAATTTGAAAAAGTTTTCTCTTGTGAATACTTTAATTCCAAGTTAAGCCCTTAGAATTTTAAAAGTTAAAATTCAACCCTTATACTTTATAATATTATAAGTTAATAATATATATATATATATATATATATATATATATATATATGTATGTATAAGAGCAAGTCAGTCTTACCGTTAGTAGGACTCATTCACGAAGCCGGTCTATAAGGGGGGTATAAGGTTACTGCCTATAAAATGGCAGTTTAATGGGTGTCCACTCTCACCCACCGCTTCCTTGACTGGTGGAGGGTCGTTAGCCGAACGGGTAGGACAAGGACTATAATTCTCCCTTCATTAAAAGTATTAATGATAAATACTAAGTAACTAAACTCTTATAAATTCCCAATCTTAGTTACTTAGGAAAATGTGAATTTGGTGCTAACCCATGAAATTACACTTTGCACTTTGCTTAAGTCGTTAGTGGAGCGTGTGTGGTTAACCGGCACACTAACCTGGATTCAACAAGGTAGGCAAAGGGTAACTTAATGTTTATCATAGTATCGGTGGAGCGCGTGTGGTTAACCAGCACATCGATTGAGGGGTAAATATTAAGGGTACCAAGTATATTTGCATGGTTATTCACACCTTGTTTTGTGATCCTCGGCATCCCAGTCACAAAACCTGAAGGGAACACTCGAGATTGAAACATGCCATTGAAAAGTTCAATGAATCTCAAAAGAATCTAGGAGTTTCAAAACCAATTAAAACCTAATAATACATTTCGTTTATCTTGGTGGAAATTGGTGAATCGTCATTCACCTACCTTCAAATATTTTATAGCTTGGATTACGACATCCCTCTTCCAATTTATAAAAGTATTATGTTGGGTCCTAGCCTTAATATTTCATATTGGGTGTTATATTAGGGACTTCAAATCAACTATCTTGAATATCTCCCAAAAGATGTCTGGTTTAGACATTTATGATCTTCCCAAATCTCTTGAAACAAGCTTTCCTAAATGAAGATGATGTCCCATGGAAATCATACTTCTTTCACCTCCTCCAATTATTCTCCCTAACCCACAAGTTCTTGAAAAGTTTAAGGTCACTCAAGCCCTATTGGCAAGCAAAGGTCTATGTGTGATCACATCTTGGAGATGTAGTCACATATTGACAAGCCGGGAGAGTTGGGTGTCAAAGTCTTGAGAAAGTTGGTGGCTCAACTACTTTCTAAGTCACATAGTGAGTTCCTTTGGGACTCCTATGAAACAGACTATGATAAGACCCTTAATGATCTTATCTATTTGCTAAGATCAACTTCCTAAAACTTTATGGACATTGACAATGATGACATTGGATATCCAGTAAAGCTCTCTCTTCCCAATGGAAAGGGATCGGCCATAGTCAACTCAGTTGACCAAATGGTAAAGAGAGAGGCTAAGTCTGTGATAGTCCCATTATCAAGGGTCCATAGGTATCTATTGCCAAAGGAAGGGGCATTGGTTGCAAAGCTGCCAAATTTACCTAAGGATGTTAAAGTCAATAAGTTTGACTCTACTTCAGGTAAAGTCCATTATCTAACTCTATTAAGTTCCTACTTGGAGATTCTTATTACATGATGTGACTGGGTCACATGTTGGTGGTTAAGAATCAAAGGAAAAGTGTAGAAACTTAAAAGAAGTATATGTAGATTCTGATCGCGAAGATGGATTTCACTCGCATGGTTCAGTGATCAGAATTTTTGGGCTGTTACTTAAGAGTTATGATATATATTTCTTAGGAATAGATAACAACAAGTTTTCATATGGATTGTAAGGATAAGTTTTTCCGCAAAATTTTAAAATAAAAGGTAAATCTTTTGATTTTAGTTATTTTGTGTATCCTTACAATGGCGTTTGTGGAAAATTGTTGCTTATAAGATTCCACTGATAGCAATATTGGAAAGTGAATTTGATTCTCTCATTTGTGGTAATGTCTAAATTTACCAAATAAGGAAAGATTCTCGTCGCCCAAGTTTCAGTTGGATAGAAACTTGGAATCATGCAAGTTGTATAGCATGATGAATGAGAACTTTCAAGCATTAGAAAAATTAAGACTAACTACTTGTTCACATGGATGTGGGAGTCAAGTAAAGGACTAAGGGATGGAGTACACATTCTTGTGCAATGGTTAAGTCCACCACAAAAGATCGATAAGACTATTCGTCATAATTTACTATAGCTCAGTAAATATGGTTATACTTACAAGCTTAAGTGTAATTCTGAGACATTGGAAAAGGTTCCAATGTATGGCAGAGCGAATAAGAAGAATCAACTTAGGCAGAAAGATAAAAGTTTCTCAAATCTGAAAAGATGGGAGAGTACTTTAGTATCATGTTTTAAGACCATCTTAATGATTTTGAGACCTTATCACAATTCATCCTCTAAGTGCATTCTGATAGTTAAGAAGAGGAGTTATGAATTGTTGAAGTGGTTAAATCAAGAAGATGATTCATACTTCGTTCCAAAAATAATTCTTAGAGTTATACTCTAAGATTGTAACTTGAGTGACATGTCTTAAAGAAGATTTAAAACACTTGGCAAATGTAAGAGTAAAAGTTTTCTACTCTTGTACATTTGAAATTGGTAAGTTGTGATGTTTTGGATAAAACAAAGACCAACTAAGGCCAATTATGTGAAGTGTTTGTCTTGATTAGAATCCACACTATCTCTTGAATATCTGACAAGAAAGTCTTATATGTCAAGAGGACAGTGGGAGTCTTAAAGGTCTTGAAAGTCTCAAGACCTAATCAAGAATAAAACCTGAAGTTCTTCACTAGCACACGACTTGAGGTTTATAACCTATCGTGTTGACATACTCTGTGCCCATTCCAATTAAAGTTGGCTTTGCATATGAGTTGTTAGTGTTTTCAATTGGTTGCCCAACAACTTGGAAGCAATGGCAGGCCCTTGAGCTGCCAGATGGCAAGAAATTAAGATTGAGTTCAGTCCATATGAGTTTGGATTTGTCATTATCCTTGTCTTGTGACTATGGTTTTGACAATTCACATGGATAAGAACACATACACCATTAAATCTAAGTGTCATAAGGTTTCTCTCCGATTCATGAAAATGATGGTGAGGAAACAGTTTCACTAAGTAGATTTTAGCTAGATAGCAATTGTGATATTTGCATTCTTAAAGTCGTTAGTGGAGCGTGTGTGGTTAACCGGCACACTAACATGGACTTGTGAGAAGTGGCAAATGTCTAAACAATCGAGACTATTATTACGGCATCCCTTTTCATAGTTCTTAAAATTGTTTAGACACACCTGTGAGCTATCTAAGATAAGGTGTATAATATTGATAAAGTTTTATCAAAGCAATCTAGTATCAGAAATCTGAACTTTGGTAAGAAAGTCAATAAAGTATTGTTTTTCTAGAAGTTCAGCTGATATCTGAGTACATGTCAATGCTAGTGGGAGCATAAGTGTTATGCTAATAATCATCATGTTAGTGGGAGCATGATAATTATGATAAAGGTTGCAAGTTAGCAATGTTAATTATAGAAAACAAAAGGTTTCAATTGGGAAAAAGTTGTTTTGCTATAATTAAGGGAGAGGAAATTATACTTCATCTCAAATCTAAAAGCTTAGATTAAGGTTTTAATCGTATTTAGTCAAGGATATATATATGAATTTCATATTGGAATGGTTCAACATAAGGAAATTCTACATATGGGTCTATTATTTGCGTTCTAAAATTCGATTATGATTACGACATCCCTTTTCATAATCTGAAATTATGAGAACTTGGCAAATAGAAATATTGTAGCAAAAGGACTAGTCTAGTATCATGTCTTTATGTGAGACATCATGAATCGTGTCCCATATGCTTCGGATATAGGATCGATTGCATGTGCTATAATATTCATCCTTTCTAAAATTTTCCAAATGCCTGGGGCATTAAGAAGGGAAAAGGTCTAGAACTGGATATGACTAAAAGGATTAAGCAATTGTTGAGGACACTCTAAGGTTTACCAAAGATTGGTTGCTGAAGGACAGTTGGAAGTATAGTGTTAATTCTGGAAGGACCATATTGACATAATCTGTAATGAGGCAACTCTTGTTCAGAAGTGATAGTCAAAATGGAATATGGAAATGTTTCAAAGTTAGCAATTATTCAATGTGTGTAAGATTAGAAAAACTTAATGCAAGAAGGATGTCTCCATGGATTTGATCTCCATTGGAATACTCTGTAATGTTTGTTGACAAATCTTTGTGACTTTGAGCATAATCATTACAAGAGGATCAGTGCATATAAGTTTAAAATCTAACAGATTTTGGTAAGTGGCAGGAATTCGGCATTCTTGCATTTGCAGTAAGGATTTGGGACTGTGAAATGAGAATCATTGGAGTTATGTTCAATTGATCTATTTCACAAAGTAAAGATCATAGACAAACATAGTATGCATACTTGGTGTGTGGCATGACTAGTGTTTAGAAAACATAGTGTACATGCTTGGAGCATGGGACAACTAGTGTTTTAATTCAAGTATAAAGTTGATAATTTGAAACAGTATACAATGAATAATGTGTAATCATATGGTGATAAATAAAAGGTGTTTTATTTATATTCATAAGTTCTGAGACCATATTAGATTCAATTATTCTTGTGTTTTATTTTGCATGTTTTGACTTCCAGAATAACTAGGTCATTCTTCCTGAATGATTAAGTTATTCAAACCATCCACAGTCGATAATACGTTGGAAGTAGGTATTAAGGCAAGACTATCATGAATTGGGTTTGTAGATGTCCAAGGTATGGGACATAGCCAAGAGGTGCTACAACATTCATGAGTGCTCATAAGTTCTGAGTATTGAATTCAACCCACGCTAATTTGAATCACTTCATGGATTTTATCACGAGTGATCATGAGACGATAATATCTTATATTCTTCAAACCTAGAGATATGAGTTGTTACTGTGAGTTGGTTATACATTGATTGCACGAAAACGCATTGGTAACTCGATGTTATAAAACATGCCTTTGTGTATGATTCAACAAGTAGTAGAACAAGCCATATGAGTCGAAGTTTATCCATTCCTTTTACCTTCGGGATAAAAGCGATATCTGTGGGCCCCTCGATGATTTGGTGATGAGAAATGTAAGTGCTCGGCCGGGCCTGGACTGATTTGATTTGTTCAATTAGTCAGTCGTCATAAATCGGAAATCGGGAAACAACAAATGGACAGAGAGAATGATTATAATCCATGTCTCAGTCCATATGATATCTATAATGGAGGAATATATGATCCCTTATCTAATGTACAAGTCATTGACAAAGGTCAGAGATCATCGGCAAGGTCAGAGTTCGACAGAAGCTTTTGAGAGATATGATTGCCAGTCGGTTCTTAAAGTCATACTTGCAATAATAGTTTTAGACTTATCCAAGTGGGAGACTATTGGATTAATGTCTAAGTCCATAACTATAATTGGTAAGACTTGACCCGACTCGGCATGGTCCATTTGGGTTGCATGGCATCATGCATTTGGATAGACTATAATGAGAGAAATAACACTTAAGGTTTGTTGATATATTATAAGTTCTAATATATTAATAAGATTATTTAATTAGTATTGATCAAGAATTAATCTAGTATTAATTAAGTGATCAAAAGAAGACTAATTAAATATATGGGTTGATTGTGTAAATCATCCATACTTGTATAGTGGGCTAATGCTTCATGGATTGTCAAGTTGGGCTAAAACCCATAAGATGCTCCATGGATGCTCCATGGTATATTTGAACCCATGGATCCAATGAAATGGAAAGCCATGACAATTAGGGTTCACCCTAATTGTCACTAACTATATAAGCATCTTATTGTTGACAAAATCGGCACTAGAGTATGTGTGAAAGGGCTAGCCGATTTTCATGAAGTGTGTATATTCTCTCAAGTTATTCCAAGTGTATTTGGTGTTGTGTGAACCATTTGAGGTGTCACACTTGGGGCACTAGGCACTCAAGCTTCATGAAGACATTCTACATCAAAGAGGTATGTAATTCTAACTTGATATATTCATATGAATCAATGTTATTATGCTAGTTAGGATGAATACCTTGGAAAGTTCATATTTGCATGTATAATAGAGAAAACATAGATCCAAGGTTGTGGTATTCACAACCTTGGGAGTGTTAGAATGCTCAAAACCCAACAACAGGTTGTGGTATTCACATATGTTCTGATTTGCAGGGACTAAGAAGAAGTGAGAATGTGGAGCATGGGAAGATAAAGTTAATCATGGGGAATAGGAAAGCTTCACTTGTCACCAAGATTGGATTTTACTCTTTGTTGCTAAGTAGTGGGTTTACATTAGATTTGAATAAATGTTGTTACTCGTCTGAAATGGCGAGAAATATTATTTGCTTTCATGGTTTGTACAAACAAGGGTTTACCTTTTCATTTGATAATGAATGTGGTGGTATTAATGCTTTCTTTAATAATGTTCTTTATTTTAAAGCATTACCTTGTGATGGTGTGTATGAAACTGTGTCGGTTGTAGAAAACCTAGGAAATAATGTGTTGTGTATCGATTCTTCCACTAGCTTGGATAAAGAATCATTATGGCATTGTCGTCTTGGACATGTAAGCAAGAAACGCATAGGCCAACTCCAAAAGGATGGAGTCTTGGAGTCATTTGACCTAAATTCGGATGATAGTTGTGAATCTTGTTTGCTTGGAAAAATGACAAAGTCACCCTTCACTGATTCTTGTGCTAGGGGTGAGGGTTTGTTGGATCTCATACATAATGATGTGTGTGGACCCTTTAGAACCGCCATAAGGGATGCTAACTGCTTCTATGTGACTTTTACTGATGATTTTAGTAGATATGGATATATCTACTTAATCAAGCATAAGTCATAAACCTTTGAAAAGTTCAAAGAGTTTAAACAGGAAGTGGAGAATCAGTTGGGCAGGAACATTAAGATGCTTCGATCCGATCGAGGTCGTGAGTATATTAGTATAGAGTTCCTTGACTATCTTAAGGAATGTGGGATTGTCTCACAATTGACACCTCCCAGGACACCACAGCTTAATGGTGTGGCTGAGAGGCGTAATCGAACCTTGTTGGATATGGTTCGTTCCATGATGAGTCGACCTTCGCTACCAATCTCATTTTGGGGGCATGCCTTAGAGACTGTCGCCCATATTCTTAATCTAGTCCCTACCAAAAAGGTTGCCAAAACACCTCATGAGATGTGGACTGGAAAAGTTCCCAATCTAGACCACATCAAGATCTGGGGTTGCGAGGCTTTCGTGAGGTGTGAGACTCACGATAAAATCGAACCTCGAAGTGAGAGGTGTATTTTCATTGGCTACCCACATAAATCCTTTGGTTATCTCTTCTACAGACCTAGTGATAATGTGGTCTTTGTAGCAAGAAGAGGAGTCTTTCACAAGAGAGAGTTCATAAGCCAAGGAAACAGTGGGAGGCAAATTGACCTTGAAGAAATTCAAGAGTCAAGTGGTGAAGGAACCTCAAACCCTAGCAATCAACCTGAGGAGGAAACTCTTGTTGATCCGACAGATGAGTATGTACCTCTAAGGCGTTCCACGAGAGTTAGGAATGCACCTGAGCTTTACTATGGTTTCCATATTACTGCAGAAGGTGATACACTTATCAGTGATAGCACACTGGTAAGTCTGGCTGAACCTAACAGCTACACGGAAGCCATGGCAGGCCCTGAGGCTGCTAAATGTAAAGAGGCTATGGACAGCGAGATACAGTCCATGTATCACAATCAAGTTTGGAACTTGGTTGACAATGTACCAGGTCGTAAGACGGTCGGGTGCAAATGGATCTTCAAGAAGAAGACCGACATGGTTGGTAATGTACACACTTATAAGGCGCGACTGGTTGCAAAGGGCTTTTATCAAACTCCGGGAGTTGATTATGATGAGACCTTTTCACCAGTAGCAAAGATTAAGTCTATTAGGGTTATGTTAGCCATTGCTGCATTTCATGATTAAGAAATATGGCAAATGGATGTCAAAACCGCTTTCCTTAATGGAAAGTTGGTTGAGGATGTTTACATGAGTCAGCCAGAGGGTTTTGTCAGTACAGAGTACCCTAATAGAGTGTGTCAGCTTGAGAAATCCATTTATGGATTGAAACAAACACCTCGCAGATGGAATCTTTGTTTCGATGAGAAAGTCAAAGAGTTTGGTTTTTCGAGGAGCGAAGATGAATCTTGTGTATATGTCAAGGCTAGTGGGAGTATAGTTAGCTTTTTGGTATTGTATGTGGATGACATACTACTCATAGGAAATGACATCCCAACTCTGCAAGAAGTGAAGTCCTGGCTTGGGAAGTGTTTCGCTATGAAGGACCTTGGAGAAGCTGCCTATATCCTAGGGATAAAGATTTTGAGAGACAGGAGTAAAAGACTAAATGGACTTATTCAGAGTACCTACTTGGATAAGGTGCTGAATAAGTTCTGCATGCAAAATTCCAGGAAAGGAGAGTTACTGATCCAGAGTAACGCCAAATTGAGTAAGACTCAGAGCCCGAGTACAGAGGCTGAGATAGCAGAGATGAGTCGAGTACTGTATGTTTCCGCTGTAGGCTCGATCATGTATGCTATGACTTATACTCGTCCTGATGTGGCCTTTGCGTTGAGCATGGTCAGCAGATATCAGGGGAACCCTGGCAAGGCTCACTGGACTACGGTAAAGAACATTCTCAAGTACCTGCGGAGGACTAAGGACTGGTTCCTTACCCTCGGTGGGAGTGATGACTTGAGAGTAGTAGGGTATAGTGATGCTAGCTTCCAAACTAATAGGGATAATTTTTGTAACGCCCGTAGATCCGGGCTAGTCAATTTAGAGATAATAGGGGTCGAAAACGACTTTTCGACAAAAGATTATTTAGAATAAGTAATCTTAACCAAGTTGTATAATATGTCTCAAGGTTTCCATACATATAAAGAACGCCGAAATCCGAGTTATAACGAAGAAGTTATTGCCCGCCGAAGTTTTACGGCAAAACCGGCACAGCACCGGGAGACGTAAATAATGAATTTACGATGGAGAACTTTTTAGCCTTAGTGATCTAAACCAAAGTTGTAGTATATGTTAAACCAATAACATCCATAAAAAGAACGCCCAAATCTGACTTCGTATGAGGAAGTTATGATTTTTCGAAGTTTCGGCTTAGCAGTGTACAGCCCGAAACTCGAATTTTAGTTCGAGCGGTTTTTGGCTTACGCGACCTAAATGAGAGTTGAAGATCTCATTAATAGAAACTCAACGATAAAAAGACAGACGAAAACGGAGTCCGTATGAAGGAGTTACGAATTCTTCGCGGTCATTTAGCAGTCTAAACTCCTCCTACTGTTAAATATGAGATCGGTCGAGAATTAGCCGACGGAGTCTAAATGAAAGTTGTAGATCTTGATTTTACCTACACGTTGAAAAAAAGAACGTCGAAAATGGAGCTGGTGTGCGACAGTTATGATTTTTCTAAGTTTGAAGGCTGATGCGCGATAGGGGGTGACGTGGCACCACCAGAATTGGACACGTGGCACCACCAGAAGGCTGCCACATGCCCCAACTCGGCGAGTAGGTCATCCTACTCGGCGAGTCCATCAGTCAGCACCCCTATAAATAGAGGTGTCGGGTTCCCTCATTTCCCCACCCCTCAACCCCCTTCTTTCTCTCTCTAAACTCTCTCTCTAAAGCCCCAAACCCCCCAAAAAGCCTAGGGAACCTCCCTAGCACCCGAAGGAAGCCCCGAGGCTCCCGGAGTCCCGAGAAAAAGGGTCTTTCGGCTCGGAAACGCTGCTCCAGCGAAGCCCGGTTTTCGAGAAAACCCGATGTAAGTGAGCTACGCCTACCCTATCTTTAGCATAGCTTATGTTTCGATATAATAATGTTATTTGGACCATATAAGGATTATTTGGGCTATTATTATGGGTTATATAAGTATTGTTTAACACTTATATAATAGTAATAATAGCTAGACTATTAATTAGTCTCGGTTAACGTTAGACTAAACCCTAGTGGTATTGATACTAGGTTTTGTCGAGGAAAATTATTTTAAGAGTAACGAAGTGCTGTCCGAGTGCCGAGTCACCACCTACTCAGGTGAGTGCATAGTTACTTTAATCTTACACATAGATATGAAGTATTTTATATAAACTACATGCTATGTGTGCATATTATCTGAATACTTGCTGTCTATGGTGGATGAACGTTTTTATACATGTTTTAAATGATTTAAACTGTATACGTATTTTATATATACGAATATGTTGGGTATGACATGGGTAGATGAAATAGATGGAATATGAGTTGGATGATGAGTTGAGAGGTGTTATAGACCACGAGGTGAGGGTGAGAGGTGGACGATGTGAGAAGCCTTTCCCAAATGATGGCCCCGTCATCTAGCAGAGTATGGATGACAACCACGGACTATTCTAGACAGTCCAGTGGAACACTAGCAGGCTCGCAACCTGTAGGTGTTGTGAACGATGTGTTCACCGGTGTACTCTAAAAACCCATTGACCTGTATTGCGAGTGGATTCTCGGAAAGGATATTGTCAATAAACGAATTAGCCATGGCAGATGCGCCTAAAGGACTCTACCGGCAGAAGCGCCTGTGGAACAAACCCCGGTGACTATGGAGTTAGCGCCCATTGATCAAACCCCGGTGACTATGGAGTTAGCACCTGTTGAGCAAACCCCGGTGACTATGGAGTTAGCACCTGGCAGCTATGGATTTAGTGCCTGTTGAGAGAACCATGTCAATAATGAATTTTGTGTCGATTCCTTAGGATAATCCTTAGGAATAAATAAACGAGGAATAGCTGATTCTTAGGGTAGAATAGAGAAGATAATGGGGATGGGTAATTGGGCTGATTGTTTAATTGTTTAATCATAATAATTATATTATTGTGGGTTGAAAACCCTATGTACTCACCAGGTTTCCCAACCTGACCCACTCAAGCTTATTTGTATCACATGTGTCGATACGAAGCTACTTTACACTGAGAGATTTAAAAGAGATCTAGATCACTAGTGTAAATAAAATGTAAGTTTTGTTTATGCTTATGTTTCTGTATTGACAATGACATCCCAAATGTTTTAAAATGAATAAAAATACATTTCTTTGGAAATACTTTGATAACGTATTTATCATGTTTTTCTGGGAACAAATTCCGCAACATTTTTATTAAAAGAAGTACTCTGATTTTTATAAAGCATAAACAAAATCGGTCTTTTCTGGCCGAGAAAATGGGGATGTCACAGTTGGTATCAGAGCATTAGTTTAAGCGAACTAGGAATACGGATTTATTTCTAGACTTAAACTTAGAATGCTAAGCGATGATTGTGAGGAGTGTGTCTAATAAATACACATGAATAGTCACAAGCACTAGCTTATTTAGGGATAATGCCTAACATGCTTTTATGTGCTAAATGGTTTATGATATGCATTATATGATTGGATCTATGGTCTGTTGCCGACCGGATCTGGAAATTTTATGTGTTCAGATTTCTAAACGTTTAATTACGATATTAGAAATGGCATGTAACTTTTCGGAGTAATAAGGAGGATTACACGTCTAAACCCTCCTCTATCTATATTCTCGTCTCGATACACCGAACGCCTGCTTTGGTGTATAGAATGTCATGGTGAAGACTCGTAGTGAATTGAGTAAATGAAGGAAATGAGAAGGCTTACGATAGTGAATGATACCTACCGGAAGATATCGTAAGAGTGGAATCTTGCCTTTAGAATATGTCAGGCAGTACGTTTAAAGGAGTACGGTACGTCCGAAGTACACCTTCGATTGACGGGATGATGGAATGATTGGTGTAATTCCCGCAGTTGTGCCATCGTATGGCATTTCCACCACCAACCGAGTTGAAATAGAATTGATGATTGAAGATGTGCATGGAAGAAGTCCTAGTAGAGTCTAGGGAAATTTTTTTATGATTATTTGGACACACTCGTATGTGTTAAATTGTTTTGTGATTTTAGGACTTGGGAACTGCGAGACAATACTTGGGACGAGTATGAGTAGGTGTGAAAGGTAGTAGATGCATATACTACCGGAAGCACAGGACTCACACTTGGATCAGGGAAAGTCACAAGGTTACCAAAAAGCTAGTAATTGATACCGTTTTATTCAAATATGTCGTTACCATCGTTTCGGTAATGACTAAGAAGATGATTGTTATTCCGACCCTAGTGGTCATATCGAATTGAGTCCGACTACGACGAGTATGTTACGTGGTTCCGAGAACCAAGTTCGATGTAGCACCTGACTTAAGCCGGAAGAATTAATCAAAGCGATTAGTAGAGGTATCACGACGGTTGCTTGTAGCTCGAAATGCTACCTTTTAAGATGAGATTAGAACATGAAGGAAAGTATAGTCTGTTCTGGAAGACTCTAAGAGACCTGAGTCTAAGCGTAGCAACATACGATGATATGTCATTAGAATATGACACATCGTTCCATTGTAGTAATAAAAGAAAACTTATCTTAAGTTCGTATCCAGTGAGGATCGAGATTGTGACTTGAAGGTCAAAATTTGGAGTCTAACGTGAGATAGGGAGCAAGTGCAAGATCGAGCACCGCTTGCAGTCAGGAAGTCTTAGAGTTAGATACTCGTTCGAAGAAACAAAGAAGTTACGATTATTACCTAGGATGATGAGATAACGTATGGAGTCATCATGTGAGCCCTGTTTCGTTGATGATTCCGGGACGTAATCATCCTAAGGGGGAGATAATTGTAACGCCCGTAGATCCGGGCTAGTCAATTTAGAGATAATAGGGGTCGAAAACGACTTTTCGACAAAAGATTATTTAGAATAAGTAATCTTAACCAAGTTGTATAATATGTCTCAAGGTTTCCATACATATAAAGAACGCCGAAATCCGAGTTATAACGAAGAAGTTATGGCTCGCCGAAGTTTTACGGCAAAACCGGCACCGCACCGGGAGACGTAAATAGTGAATTTACGATGGAGGACTTTTTAGCCTTAGTGATCTAAACCAAAGTTGTAGTATATGTTAAACCAAGAACATCCATAAAAAGAACGCCCAAATCTGACTTCGTATGAGGAAGTTATGATTTTTCGAAGTTTCGGCTTAGCAGTGTACAGCCCGAAACTCGAATTTTAGTTCGAGCGGTTTTTGGCTTATGCGACCTAAATGAGAGTTGAAGATCTCATTAATAGGAACTCAACGATAAAAAGACAGACGAAAACGGAGTCCGTATGAAGGAGTTACGAATTCTTCGCGGTCATTTAGCAGTCTAAACTCCTCCTACTGTTAAATTTGAGATCGGTCGAGAATTAGCCGACGGAGTCTAAATGAAAGTTGTAGATCTTGATTTTACCTACGCGTTGAAAAAAAGAACGTCGAAAACGGAGCTCGTATGCAAGAGTTATGATTTTTTCTAAGTTTGAAGGCTGATGCGCGATAGGGGGTGACGTGGCACCACCAGAATTGGACACGTGGCACCACCAGAAGGCTGCCACATTCCCCAACTCGGCGAGTAGGTCATCCTACTCGGCGAGTCCATCAGTCAGCACCCCTATAAATAGAGGTGTCGGGTTCCCTCATTTCCCCACCCCTCAACCCCCTTCTTTCTCTCTCTAAACTCTCTCTCTAAAGCCCCAAACCCCCCAAAAAGCCTAGGGAACCTCCCTAGCACCCGAAGGAAGCCCCGAGGCTCCCGGAGTCCCGAGAAAAAGGGTCTTTCAGCTTGGAAACGCTGCTCCAGCGAAGCCCTGTTTTCGAGAAAACCCGCTGTAAGTGAGCTACGCCTACCCTATCTTTAGCATAGCTTATGTTTCGATATAGTAATGTTATTAGGACCTTATAAGGATTATTTGGGCTATTATTATGGGTTATATAATTATTGTTTAACGCTTATATAATAGTAATAATAGCTAGACTATTAATTAGTCTCGGTTAACGTTAGACTAAACCCTAGTGGTATTGATACTAGGTTTTGTCGAGGAAAATTATTTTAAGAGTAACGAAGTGCTGTCCGAGTGCCGAGTCACCACCTACTCAGGTGAGTGCATAGTTACTTTCATCTTACACGTAGATATGAAGTATTTTATATAAACTACGTGCTATGTGTGCATATTATCTGAATACTTGTTGTCTATGCTGGATGAACGTTTTTATACATGTTTTAAATGATTTAAACTGTATACGTATTTTATATATACAAATATGTTGGGTATGACATGGGTAGATGAAATAGATGGAATATGAGTTGGATGATGAGTTGAGAGGTGTTATAGACCACGAGGTGAGGGTGAGAGGTGGACGATGTGAGAAGCCTTTCCCAAATGATGGCCCCGTCATCTAGCAGAGTATGGATGACAACCACGGACTATTCTAGACAGTCCAGTGGAACACTAGCAGGCTCGCAACCTGTAGGTGTTGTGAACGATGTGTTCACCGGTGTACTCTAAAAACCCATTGACCTGTATTGCGAGTGGATTCTCGGAAACGATCTTGTCAATAAACGAATTAGCCATGGCAGATGCGCCTAAAGGACTCTACCGGCAGAAGCACCTGTGGAACAAACCCCGGTGACTATGGAGTTAGCGCCCGTTGATCAAACCCCGGTGACTATGGAGTTAGCACCCGTTGAGCAAACCCCGGTGACTATGGAGTTAGCACCTGGCAGCTATGGATTTAGTGCCTGTTGAGAGAACCCTGTCAACAATGAATTTTGTGTCGATTCCTTAGGATAATCCTTAGGAATAAATAAACGAGGAATAGCTGATTCTTAGGGTAGAATAGAGAAGATAATGGGGATGGGTAATTGGGCTGATTGTTTAATTGTTTAATCATAATAATTATATTATTGTGGGTTGAAAACCCTATGTACTCACCAGGTTTCCCAACCTGACCCACTCAAGCTTATTTGTATCACATGTGTCGATACGAAGCTACTTTACACTGAGAGATTTAAAAGAGATCTAGATCACTAGTGTAAATAAAATGTAAGTTCTGTTTATGCTTATGTTTCTGTATTGACAATGACATCCCAAATGTTTTAAAATGAATAAAAATACATTTCTTTGGAAATACTTTGATAACGTATTTATCATGTTTTTCTGGGAACAAATTCCGCAACATTTTTATTAAAAGAAGTACTCTGATTTTTATAAAGCATAAACAAAATCGGTCTTTTCTGGCCGAGAAAATGGGGATGTCATAATTTCCGCTCTCAGTCAGGCTGGGTCTTTACCTTAAACGGAGGAGCAATTACTTGGAAAAGTTCCAAGCGGGAGACAGTGGCTGATTCAACTTGCGAATAAGAGTATAGAGGGGCAAGCGAGGCAGCAAAGGAGGATATATGGCTAAAGAACTTCATTGGAGACCTTGGAGTTGTACCAGCTATAAAGGAGCCTATAGAGATTTTCTATGATAGTGAAAGTGCAATTGCCTTAGCCAAGGAACCAAGGGATCACAGGAGATCCAGACACATCGACAGAAAACACCATTTCATCAGACATCAAATAGAAGAAGGACTCCTCGTGGCAAAGAGGGTATCATCAGATGAGAACCCAACAGATCCCCTAACAAAGGGACTGGGTAGGGTTAAGCATCTCCAGCATGTGAGGCGCATAGGGATGAAGGGTGATATTAGTTTTAGTAATTAGATAGTTTTTGAAATGTGTAAAGTGTAATTGACATTTGATGATGAATAAAAGTTGTTGTTTATTTATGAGTAAAGTGTTGCTATCTTTTGTCAATCGTTTACTATCGTTTCATTTTGCATGTTTTGACTTCCAGAATAATTATGTTATGGTATCTCATATTATTCAAATTCTCCACAGTCGGTCGTATGTTGGAAGTAGATATGAATCAAGACTGTCATGAGTTGGCTTGTAGATGTATAAGATGTTGGACATAGCAAGAGTTGCTACAACACTCATGAGTGCTCATAAGTTCCGAGTATTGGATTCAACCCACGCTCACTTGTATCACTTCATGGAATTTATCTCGAGTGATCATGAGACGATAATATCATATAAGTCTTCAAACCTAGAGATATGAGTTGTTGACTATGAGTTGGTTATACATTGATTGTACGAAAACGCAT
Organism: Lactuca virosa; assembly: GCF_052849685.1. NCBI lineage: Eukaryota > Viridiplantae > Streptophyta > Magnoliopsida > Asterales > Asteraceae > Lactuca > Lactuca virosa. Next base: position 417,602,328 of record NC_136429.1, read on the forward strand.
TGGTAACTCGATGTTATAAACGTGCCTTTGTGTATGATTCAACAAGTAGTAGAACAAGCATATGAGTCGAAGTTTATCTGTTCCTTCTTGGATTAGAAGCGATATCTGGGCCCCTCGATGATTTTGTGTTGACCCATGTATCGGGCCCGGTCAGAACTAAGTTGATGTGTTCAATTAATTTTTATGTCAAACAAATCGGAAATCGGGAAACAAACTGCTGGACAATAAGTAAGACATTGTTCCATGTATTTGTCCGGCTGATATCTAGAACAGAGGATTATATGATCACTTATCTTAAATGGTGTATCATCATCATCTCAGTTCTGCGAGACCTTGAAAGAGCTACGATTGCTGATCGGTTCCTGAAGTCATTCTTGCAGTTATAGTTATTAGACTTATCCAAGTGGGAGACTGTTGGATTAGGTGTCTAAGTTCATAACTATTTCTGGAATGTACTTGACCCGGTTGGCATGGTCCATTTGGGTTGCATGGCATTGCAATACTTGGATAGACTAAATGAGAGAAAGGACACTTAAGGTTTATTAATATATTATAAGTTCTAATATATTAATAATATTATTTAATTGGTAGTGATCAAAGAATTAATTTGGAATTAATTAAGTGATCAAAAGGAGACCAATTAAATATATGGGGTTGATTGTGTAAATCATCTATTCTTTTATAGTGGGCTAATGATCCATGGTTTGTATGAATTGGGCTAAAACCCATAAGGTGCTTCATAGATAGTCCATGGAGGTTACAAACCCATGGATCATGGAATATGAAAAGCCATGCACATTAAGGTTTACATGGAGTACCCCTACTTGTGGCACACTATATAAGAAGCTCCAGGCAAGCAAAATCGGCTACTAAGAAGAGAACAAGAGGGCTAGCCGATTTGAGTGATAAGTAAACTTCTCTCAAGGTTATTCCAAGTGTTGTGGTGTTGTGTGAGACATTTGAGGCATCACACTCGAGGTGCTAGGCTCACGAGGTTCTCAAGGAATCCAAGAAACAAGAAAGGTATGTTTCTTACTAGCTTTTATGATTCAAGTTCCCATGCCATGCTAGATAGGTTAAGAACCTTGGAAAAATCAAATTTGCATGTATCTTAGTAAAACATAGATCCAAGGTTTCTAGGGTTGCATGTACACTTTAAGAATGTTAGAATGCTCAAAACCCTTCAAAAAGGAGAAAAGGGAGATCCCACTCCCAACCGCAACAACATAGAGTGGGAAGGAGTTCGACTCATGATTCCTCAAAAAGAAGGGCTTTCCGGGAGGCAACCCGATTTTTAAGAGTTTGCATTTTCTTTTCCTTTTAATTTCTTTTTAGTTTTTAGTTTTTATTTTTAGTTTAACCAAATGATCATGTGTTTCTCTAGTCTTTTGATTTTATTTTGTAGTATTAGTAAAAAAAAGTGAAGCAGTGAAGGAGCTTAATGGATGAAGAAATCGTGCGATTTTGGAAGATTATAATTGAAGACCATATTTTTGATTAAGTGCGGGGTTTCCACTTAACGAAGAAAAGAATTTTATAGAATTTTATAGAAAGGAAAGGTTGGGAATGGTCCTAAGCCATTAAGCAGAAACGATGCATTATTTTGGCTATTGAAGACACTCTGAGAAGACACCATGACGTGGCCATCATCACCACATCGTTGCATTTGATTTTATCATAGATTCATCCGACTCGACACCACAATGTGACATCACTAGACCACACCGTGGTGATCTTATAATTCGCGACCATTATGATTATTCACACGACACCACGACGTGGCGTTACTATACCACATCATGGAAGAGGTTCAACACACTTTTTGAAGATGGTTCTTTGGTTTATTTCGATCTGACACATTTGCATTCAACAGAGAAGAGCCCAAAGGTACTGTTTCCAACCATTATACGAGAAGTCCAAGCTTTACCACACAAGTTTCAGAATTCGATCTCACCACTACTATCTCAGGGGAGTCTATTCCAATTCTTCCTTTTTATTTTTATGTTCTTTAATTGTTTAAGTATGCAATGGGGACATTGCATCAATTAAGTGTGGGATAGGGGGTTGAATTTATGAATACAAGCTTACTGATATAAAATTGAAAAAATGACTAGAATTTTAAAAAATTATTATAAATATTTGAAATAATAATCTAAAATTGAATCTAGTAAAAAATTGTTTTGTTGAGATCTAGGTTGCTAGCGTTGTGTGGGACGATCCGATGCGAGTTTCAATGTTTATTTGAGCCAATATATGTTCTAGTGTATTTGTGTCTTCCCTATCCTAGTGAAATCATGGAACAAAAACACGACCTTAGACTAATACCTCTAACCAATAAGGGTTAAAGTTATATTCCCTTGCTTAAGCATATGTTTTTATAGGATTTTTAGATTTAAGTGAAAAAAGTGAGAACATAAAAAGAATAGAAAAAAAAACGTTGCAAAAGTTTGAGAATAAGAGTCAACAAAGCTATGAAGATCAAGAAATATCATGAAGAAAAGTTCCAAATTGAAGACTCAAGAATAAGATGAAATTTACCAAGTTATTATTTATTGTAATTTTTTATTGTCTAGGTTGTTTTTCCATATGTATGTTTGGGGGTTTAACCAAAAATTACCTTGAGGTAAAGAAAGATTTCTGAGGATATATTCAGAGGGATAAATAAAATGAGCGTTGTTTAAAAGAAGTGGGGAAGTGTTTAGAAAGATTGTGAGTATTTATGATTGGGGAAGTTCTTAGGAAAATATAGAGACAAATACATGCATTGCGGTCTTGGAGTAATGGAGAGGCTCAAAATGGATTGTCTTATGCGATGTTGGTTGCTAAAGTCTTGATATGATAATAATAAAATCCGTTTTGGTTGAGGGAAAGAAAAAGCCAAAGTGTGGGGTATTTTGATATGTGCATATTTAAGTATATATTTAATGCTTATTTCTAATACTTTTAGCTACAATTATGTTTATTTTGGAACAAAAGGTACTTATTATGTTTGAAATATGTTTTGTAGCAGCGAAGACATGCTCGGGATGAAAAGGAAGCAAACGAGGAGCTAGAAGATGGAAAACAGGAGTAGGGGTGGAAAATCGGGCCATCGTGTCGTGTTTTTGTCTGACACGACACGACACAACAAGGTTTTATGTAACACGAACACGACACGACACGATCTCGGGGTTTTTTTAACTAACACGAAAACGAACCGATTAAAAAACGACAAACACGACACGACACGACAAATATAACATGAAATAACAATTAATGTATTTAATTAATATTTATTCATGCATAACACGAAAAACACGACAAACACGAAAAACACGACAAAAAATGTTAAATCGTGTCAATTTCGTGTCAAATTTTGAACACGAACACGACACGACACGATGTCGTGCTTTTTACACTTGACACGAACACGACACGAACACGAATTCAAATTTCAGTTTCGTCTCAATTTCGTTTCGTGTCGTGTATTTTTGTCTTGTCGTGTCATCAATTGCCACCCCTAAACAGTAGCTAGGACAAGAAGAAGAACAAAAGAAGACTTAAAGACAGATGACCATGTCGTGGTGATCCTCCAACATGACGTGGTGAAGGGAAGATTCTCGAACAATGAGCTGATGTGGAGAATACGAGATAAACACGATGACCACGACGTTGTGTGCCGATATAAGGAAATTATAAAAACTCGAACATTAGGTCGAATGTGGAGGCATGTAACTAGTTTTCTAAGGAGAATTACAACCAAAAACACTTGAAACTTAGAAGAAGATCGAGAATCAATTGGATCTCAAGGATTGAAGAAGATTTAGAAGATTTCTACATAGATCCGTTTGGTTTGCTAATCATTACTTTTGTCTAGCTTAATTTACATGGATTTTGTGTGTTTTTGTGCTACAATGAGAGGCTAAAAACCTTTTACTTCTGTTTGATGAAGATGAACCCTATCTATATGTGTTGATTTTTATTATTGGATGCTTACTATTGATTTTACTTGTGTTTGATAATCCAAACCCTAACATGTTTTAGTTCTAGTTTATATTGCTTATTAATCAGATTCTGTGTGTAACTGATCATATTAATTGCATGAATTTGTCTCCTAATTATTTATGATCATTAAATAATTAGAGCTAGGATAAATCACATCTTAGATTAAGTAATCAAAGCTAGTAACTTTAACTACGTTAGAGACGATAATTAATCTTAATTTGTGCTTGATTACTTAACTTGATCACAGGAAAGTAACTACTATCATTCATAGTCCAATTTGTGCTTATTATCAATTTGGTGTTTAACTTGTGCATGGTCATTTCTTGGTAATTCATAAATTGGTAGGCCTAAATATTTGATCATAATAGCTAGTTAACAAATTGGTAACCAATATAATTCATCCACTAGAAATCAACCATAGAATAAGGTGAAATCGGATCTAAGCATAAGTATTCTTTTAATTCTTGAAGTTAATTTGTTTTCTTTGCTTGCTTAATTGTTTAGTTTATAGTAAGTTCTTCTGATCTTGCAAAATCAGTAAAAACCCCCAATCATAGTTTATTTCTTAGTTTAATTAGAAGTAGTTATTTTATATAATTGAATTTCGTTCCCTGTGTTCGACACCCAACTTACCCAAGCTATACTATAATCTGACTAGTTACACTTCCTATAAGTGCATAGTTAGTAAAAGTTTGTTAGGTTGTAAATTTAAGACTAGTAGGTACTTTTTTGCACATCAAGTACCCAGAGGTTACGCCTGGCGTACTCATCTGTTGCCCAAAATCACTTTTAAGCTCTTAATACCTAAAGACTATACGTCCAACTCATAAATCTTAATATTGAGAAGGTCTTAACTGATAAAGGCGACAACTATAAGCTTTTGCATAGCTTAATAGAGCCTAAAACCAAACCCTAAGTCTATAACAATCTTTAATAACCTCAAACTATTTCATGAGTGAGAAATAGCAACAAAGACTTCATTTTTATGACACAAGATCCTCAAAAGAACATAAAGTGACAAACTTGAGCTCTAGAGTAGCTTTCACTCACAAGAACCAAACCATGGGACCAAAAGCATGCAAATCACAAAGCTAGTCTAAATCTAAGCCATAGATCCATAAAGGTAAGAGTTTTATACCTCCAGAAGCTTAAAAAGGTGATGAAGACCATGGATCTTCAAGCTCTAGCCACAACAATCCTCAAGGAAAAGCTTCTACACCTTTACTATGAACAAAAAACTCACAAAAGAGGCTCATACAAGCTAATCATGGATTAAGGTTTTGAGAGACTAGTTGGGGAGGATGGAAGCTGAATATGTGGATGCCTCAAGGGACTTAAGGTCCTTAAATAGAGGCTCAACCCTAAAATTTAGGGTTTGGAGTCTGCATGAGTACTCCCTGCATACTCGACGAAGTCTGCGTCCAACTTAAGTGACTTACGCTCGGCGTACGCCCAAGACGGATTTTGCAATACTTTGTTATTTTAAGCTGGAAATAAAAATACCTAGAAATGAATGTTATAGAGGGCAGAGTGAAATTTAATGTGTCACTATTTCAGAAACTCATACTAAACATTATATGCTTACAATACTTGTATCTTTTATATAAAATTATAGAGAATTTTAGAAAAGCCTAATCTATTATTATTACTGCTTCAAAATCATTATGTATATTTTTGGCTATTAAAACATTAGGACTGAGTAAACTTGGGCTGGAAGATATTAATTTTAGAGATAGGTTTTTAAGTTGTACTTTTAATTTAGTAATATAACATTATATATTAAAAATCTTAACTTCCATATTGGTTACAAATTATAGTTATACTTTAATTTATATCCAGAATCGACTAAACTATTCTCCAACATTATTTACACTTGTATACAAATAAATTATCATCTTCTAAACAAAAGAATCACAAAATAGATTCCAAAATGATAGGTCATTTAATTCAAATGATATCCAAGAGCTACAATACCAAAAGTTTACTCGGTAAAGGTTTAAATCAATCATTACAGCTAAACTTCAATTAATCAACATAATATTTGTTTGGATTAAGATAAACATAAACAACCTAAATGTCAATCTTGTATTTAACCTTTGGGGGTGGTGAAGAGGACACAAATTAATCTAAAAAATTAGTTATGTATTAATTTAACTCCAGATGGGCATAGAAGCTCTTTCTTGCGACAACTTACAAAAAGTTTTCATAATCCTATTTGTAAATCTACACATGTCTTCACAACAAGACTTGAACCTTCAACCACAAAATATTATAACAAAAAAACATAACATAAAAATTGTGATGTCTTGTATCCTATGTTTTGAAAACCTGACCGGCCGGTTCGACCGGTTCAACTGGAACCGGTCTCGGATCCGGTTCTTAAAGGCTGAAAAACCGGTATCCATGTAAACCGGTCTAACCGGTAAAAACTGGTCCGGTTGAACCGGTAAAACCGGTCAATACCGGAAATTTTAAAAAATATTTATTTTTTTCATTTTTTGTATTTTTTATGTAATTAAATATAATCAGGACATTATCGGGTTTTTCCGGTTGGACCACTCGAACCATCGAACCAATAAGACGATCGGTTCGGTCTCCGATCCGATTTTCAAAACCTTGCTCGTATCTACAAATCTACAGTCTATAGCTCGTTGAAAAATGAACCACTCACTTGCATATTTAAATGAGGGGTTTTTGTCATAAAAACCCCTAATTTTACACAAAAAAACCGGTAATGCCCAAAGTCGTTTTTTTTTTGCCACAAATGCCTCTACTATCGGAAAATTGGTTCACTTTTGCCCCTTAGCAAGATTTTACCTTCTGGGCCAGTCACCTTTGTCATAGAAGCTCTTATATTTACTTATCACCTCCACCACCACACTTTTCCACCACCACCGCCTTTTGCCACCAACACCACCATCAGCCACACACAAACCACCACCACCACTATCGTCCATCATCCACCATCACCACCACTACCATCCATCATCCACCACCACCCAACGCCACCCTTATCCCTCCATCACAGAAACCCATCATCACACTACCATCATCTTCTCCACTGAAACACACATACTGAAACACAAACATACATACATTCAAGCAAGATTTAGAACTCAAAGAAGATTTTCAGAACAACTCAAACAAGGAAATGATTTTCAGAACTAAAGACAATTTAGAACTCAAACACAATTCAGAACTATAACAAGAAGAATTCAACCACAATTCAGAAATCAAACAAGATTTTGGAAACGAGACTTTGGATCAAAGCAAACCCTAAACCCCTTCTTTTTTTTTTTATCGTCTTCTCCGGCTGTTGCTTATCCATTATCACACATACCTGAAATCGATAAACCAATACCATAAGCCACCACACAAACACCTTAACACCACCATTAACCTCCATTACAACCACTTTTCACCAACCTCCACAAACCTTCAATAATCGACATTTCAGCTACCATTGTCTTCTCCTTACCCTGTTCATGCACACTAAGACTTCCAGTCATCGCCATAGCCCCTTCAAGTTAAATTGAAGAGGGTATGGTGCGATTCGAATCAGAAAGAGAATGGGATAAGGGTGCGATTGAAATCTATTATTGTTACATACCTGCGTGAGGGAGAAAGAAACAGGAACCCGAATCAGAGTTCTTCCGATGGAGACGGCTAGGATTTCGTCTGTTGGAGGCGGATATAGGTTCATCTGATGGAGGATGCTAGGGTTACATATGGGAGGTTGGTGGTGAAGGCAGAGAAGGTGTTGGAGATGATGACCATCGGAGGTCGTGAAGGCATGTAGCTAGGGTTACACAAGAAAATAAAGTCGCGATTTTTGGGTGATTGTAATGGTGAAGTCGTAGAGGGTGTTGAAGACACCGTTGGAGATGGGAGGGGATGTTGTCGGAGACAAGCCTGAAGGTGGTGGTGGTGATGACGCCTGGCGTTGGTGGTGGTGAGCAGCCACCAAGTTTTTGTTAAGAAGGATCAAGTGAGTAGATGACCGACTACCTGGTGTTAACCGGATAAAAAGCCATAAGTGGTAAAATTTGCTCAAATGTTAGGCATTAATGAACATAAATTTGTACTTTAGGCATAACCAACTATTTTGTGTAAAATTGAGGGCTTTTATAGCAATAACCCTTAAATGAGAAGTCCTTGATAACATGTAAACCAATGGACATCCAAGTGCTTTATACATTATTCTCATAATTATTTGAAAATGCATATAAGAGTCACTCTATATTATGAAATATAGATATAGATGTAACTAGGGGTGAACATGGTGTGGTTCGGTGCGGTTTTCGGCCAAAACCGAACCGAAAACCGCAACTTCGGTTTTTTGAAGTTTAAAAACCGCACCGTTCGGTTTTTATGCGGTTCGGTTTTTGCGGTTTTTTGCAGTTAGGTTTTTTTGCGGTTTTTTGTCAGTTTTTTTATTTGGTTTTTGTTTTGCCTTTTTACTAAAACTCATTAACTCAACGAGTTACTTTGGCTCGGATGAGAAATGTTAATCATTTATTGAGAAACTTTATATAGAGATGAGAAGCGCCGGATTGACTCTCTTATATGAAAGGTGAGAATGGTGAAAGTTTTATCTCAAAGGCGATGTGCGATATTCTTATACGGCTGACAAAATTAAAGCCCAAATGATATCTTGAAGATGAACCGATACCACTACGTCTTGGTTTGAAATCAAATGACATAATCACTCATCCAACATGTTTCTAATGCTTGTATATACTACAAATTAAATATGATATTTGTTTCATAGGTACATGCGATAATATCAATTAATGTATTCATAAAAATGATACTATCATCACCGATACTCTTCATATTTAAATGTTAAAAAATGTAATAAACATTATTTGTTTTTGTAAATATCACTATATGTATGCTTAAAAAAATACAATCATCCTCTGATAAGATAGATATTTATATTTATAGAACTTTTAATAATCATGAGTTCTTCGTTCTTACAGATATCAACACTTAATATATATATATATATATATATATATATATATATATATATATATATATATATATATATATATATATATATGTGGTTAGGTTCATGTGAGACAACATAATTTTGTGAGACCGTGAGACGCAATCATAGCCACTAATTTAGTAGATAAAACAAAAATATTTTTAAAATGCAAAATAATTGAAAATTTTCGAAATTTTTTTTCCCAATATTATTTTCGGAATATATATTTTCCAAAAATCATATTAGAATATTCTACATATCTGGCAAATCTAGTAGAATATTCTAAACATTCAAAAAATCATATTAGAAATGTACAGTGTAATATTCTATTAGAATATTTCACGTATTTTAAAAAAAAAACGGTAATTTTATTTTATTTTTTTTTATTTTTGTGTAGGTAAATAAAGTTTCGAAAATAAAAATTAAATTTTTTTTTTAGAAATTTCCTTTTATTTTGCATTTTAAATTTTTTTTTAGATTTGGTCTCACGGTCTCACAAAATTAGCATGGTCTCAAATGAACCTGAACCTATATATATATATATATATATATATATATATATATATATATATATATATATATATATATATATATATATATATATATATATATATATATATATATATATATATTCGGTGCAGTTCGGTTTTTTGCGATTTTTGCAAGACTAGAAACCGCACCGCACTGCACCAAATGTTTTCTGTTTTTGCAAAACTAAAAACCGCACTGTCGGTGTTCATTTCGGTTTCGGTTTTTTGGTTTCGGTTTATGCGTTTTTTTCGGTTTGCGGTTCGGTTTTTGCTCACCCTTAGATGTAACGATAGAAATAAGCAAGAAAAGTAATCACCCAACAATTATAGAATTGAAGTCTAATATTTATGGAGGGACATAGGAACATATTTACCATCTTTGAACAAATGAAGTTGATGGAGGCGATATAAGTTATAATCAAAACCGATAAGTACAAACTTATACAAAAAAAATATACCACAAATAAACATCATAAAATAACCCAATCAATTAGCATAAAGCATGTGAATCAAAAACTAAAAAATAAATAAATACCAAGTCAAATGGAGAGATCATAGTGGTTATAAAAACCTAAAAGGAGAAGGTACAACAATCAACTTTGGATACTTTTGTAAATGAAAAATAAGGACTGCTAAATAATAATTTTAAAGGCTAAACCTTGTTTGTTACAAGTGGTTTTAAAAAATCGACATCACATATGGTTTGATATTCAGGACATGAATTTTTAGATAAACATTAAGATATCTAGGCTTGTGTATGGGGCAATTTTAAGGATGTAAACGAACCGAACGTTCGACGAACTGTTCGTGTACTGATCAATAGGCCTACTGTTTATGTTCGTTTATATAATAAATGAACGAACATGAATACAAATTCTTGTTTATTTAGTTAAACGAACGAACATGAACAATAGGCTCGTTCGTTCATTTATGTTTGTGAACGTTCGTTTATATATGTTCAATTATGTTTGTTTATCTTTGTTTATTGATGTTCGTTTAGCATGTTCACGAACATAAATAAACAAACATGAACAAGGTAATTTGTTAAACGAACGAACATGAACAAGAAAACTCGTCCGTTTATCTGTTTGTGTTTATTCGTTTGTTCGGCTAACTTAAACGAACGAACATGAACAAGCCATTGTTCGTGTTCGTTCGGCTGATTTATAGCCTTATACAGTTTGGTTCAGTTATTGGATTTGATAGAATCGAGCCCCATTCTAATTGGTTAATACATTTTAATAACATGTAGGTATTGATTATTATTGATTTTGGTTCAAGACCATGCATTACAAAAAATTAAAGACCATACATTTTTTTTTTTAAAAAAAAAGTAATAAATTATTAAAAAATGCAAAAACCACAAAATACAAAAAGATAAAAAGAAGAAAAAAAAACAAATTCCTTCAAAATAGAAAGAAAATCAGCATTTTCTTGCCCCACCCGTCTATTTCTATCTGACCAAAACATGACCCACTTTTCGGATTCCCTAACCCACCAGACCCAATTACACACCCGACCCATTCATTTTCCTTGAGCAGTAGAAAGATAAAGATCGTCCCAACAAATAACCCCAACCCCAAATTTACCCCTGCCACTTGCCACTGCACCTCCCATCCGTCGGCGACACCCACCGCAACCACAGTCGTCCGACCAGAGCCACCGTGAGGCATCGCCTTCCACGCCTCTCTTCAGTTTTCCTGTTTCCATCTTCTCTCCCGTACCTCTCGCACACCACAGCAGGAAACAACATCGAACTTCCAACCACCGCACCGTCGTTCGACTACCGCCTTCCACTTCCTCTTTTGCAATTCAGGTATGATTCCTCAAGTTTGATTCTGTGTCTCAGGATAATCAGGTTCGTCATTCATTCTTCATTCTTTCAAGACTTGTACTTTGGGCTTCAAGATTGATTCTGGGTGTATGATTCATTTTGTGCAGAGTCGCAGGCAGTTGAAATAGGCATCATTACCCTTTGATTCAAGACTTTTATGTGCATTAGATGAATTCTGTGCTACTTTTTATTGATTGATTAGGATTATTGTGACATTGTCTTTGCACATTGATTGTCTTTATGAACTACAGTGAGTTGCCAAAATTGTTCAGTTTTGTTTTCTGAAAGTTTTGTACAGTGGGGTGTCGATATGCAAATTTATTGTTTGGAAAATTTTGTACAGGCTTGAGTTTTAATGTTTAAATGATGGAACGAAGTGGCGATAACTGATAATCCAATCACCATGCTTTCCTATCCTTTTCAACTCCACATCTTCCTCTTCTATATTCTTTGACATAATCAAGACTTATCACTTATATATCGATCCTTTTCCCTTCCTCAATGCCTGTTGTGTTAAGATCTATAATAATGAATCATTGGATTAATATAGTAAATTAATATGAAGTGAGGTATATATTTAAGAGCATATATACCTGCAACAGACACAACTGTTTGAGAAGCATTGTATGATACAAACATACAGTATACAACCACTTTAAAAGCCCGACCCATGATTGTGGCGTTGAGACTTGCTATATAGAAATAAACAGGAAGATGGTGATTAATCGAATTAAAAAAAGCATAATTAGGTACATTTTGAAGTATAATGTCCTAAAACACAATATTATAATTCTGTATATTTTTCAAGTAGAATGTTATAATACACAAACAAATGAAAGTACTTTGCTATTTCCTGCATTTAGCCCTAACAGTTGCATATCAGGGTATACCTCCCTATGGTATAATTTTGTTGGGAATTTGGGATTCCACCCATGTTATGATGTACAGTAGGTAAAACTGGAATTGCCTCCTTTGTAACATCAACACCACCAAAGATGGCATCGGTTTCAGAGATACCAAACCTCTGGTGGTAGGTGACTCAAGTGAAGATACATGTGGTCCTTCATTGGTACTATTTGAAGAAAGTAATATTAATCACATATAACTAATGCACGATTTTGGAATTGATCTAAAAACAATTAGTCACAATCAACAGAAATCCATGGGAATGATGAAATAAAGCTTAAGTAATACCTCAATTAAGAAAGGCCTGCAAGTGCTAACATAGCCTTCCCATCTCCTGTGCAAGTATGAGCAGAGATTGCTGAGTAACATGCTCTACCATATCCCTGAAAACAAAATAGTGATGAAATAATACTAAATATCAAATTAAAGTAAGATGATGAATAGAAAACAGCGTGAGTATACCTGTTACAATAGTTCTTTGTGTATTGGCTTTTCCTGTCCTTCCAAGCTTCTTAAAATCATCCCCTCACTACGTAGCAGGATGTTCCATTTCCTGGGGTTTGCATCTCGGATGTAAAGCCACGTGACTCAAGAACCCCTCTGGACCCAATAATAAGCAGACCTTTCAACAAGAGAATGCTCTGTGGAATATGACTTATGCTTGTACCTTCTATATCTAACTCTTTTAAGCACTCTATACATCCAAGTGCCTCTGGCAACTTCTCAATTCGAATACAATTGGCAAGATTGATATGTTTTAGATATTTCATCTCACCAATGCTATTTGGGATTTCTTGTAAACGTTCACACTTCATTACTTTTAACTTCTCTAAATATTCTAATCGGCCAAGATCCTTGGGTAACTTCTCAAGAAAAAAACAGGAGTTAAGTTCGAGAGACTTTAGATGTTTCAACATACAAATGCTATCTGGAAGATGTTTAATGGTTGCATATAACAAAGTGAACTTCTCTAAACATTCTAATTGGCCAAGATCCTCAGGTAACTTCTCAAGAAGAAAACATGAATTAAGTTCAAGAGACTTCAGATGTTTCAACATACAAATGCTATCCGGAAGATGTTTAATGGTTGCATAATACAAAGTGAGCTTCTCTAAACATTCTAATCGGCCAAGATCCTCCGGTAACTTTTCAAGATGAAAACAAGCGTTAAGTTCGAGAGACTTCAGATGTTTCAACATACAAATGCTATCCGGAAGATCTTTAATTGTTGTAAAATACAAAGTGAGCTTCTCTAAACATTCTAACCGGCCAAGATCCTCACGTAACTTCTCAAGAAGAGAACATGAGTTGAGTTCGAGAGATTTCAGATGTTTCAACTTGCAAATGCTGTCTGGAAGATGGTTTATCTTTGTAGACAACAATATTAACTCCTCGAGACATTCCAACCCATCAAGGTCCTTGGGCACCTCCACAAAACTTCCTTCCATTTTAAGCTTTCTTAAACGTCGTAACCCACAAATGCTTCCTGAAATCTTCTCAAGGCTTGTGCAAGCACACTTGACTAGAGAAATAAGCATCTCAAAATTTCTAGTCAGTGAGAGCTGATCTTCTCTATAAAAATAAATAAGCATCTCAAAATTTCTAGTAAGTGACAAGCTATTGTCGGGATGAAGTGGGCAGCTTTCTAGGGACACCTCAATCAGATGTAACTCAGCTAAAGGACTACAAGATCTATAACCCTTTGCCTGAAACATAAGAGCTCTAAAGCCCAAACCACCGCTTACGTACAAGTGGGAAATCTCTTTTAGACATCCAAGAGGAGTGATCAGTTCTACCAAATTACAACATTGTGCAAGATATAAGTTCTTGAGATTTGGAGTCAGCCCAAGGTTAAGGGTCCTCAACTTTGAATGACTAAGGTTGAGGTTTGCCAACTTTTGACAGTCATCGACCATGTGAAATTCTTCCAAATAATAAGAATTTTCAAGATCTAAATTCTTGAGATTGGGAGTCAGCCCAATGTCAAGGGTCCTCAATTTTGAATTGGTGATTTGTAGGGATATGAGATTTAGACATCTATTAGGCATTTGAAGTTCTACCAAATCAGGACATTGATCAATAATCAATATCTCAAGATTCAGAGCCAACCCAAGGTCAAGAGTCCTCAACCTTGAATGTGTGAGGTCGACGGATGTGAGCTTTAAACATCCAACGGACATGTGAAGTTCTTCCAAATCATAACAGTTTCTAAGATCTAATGTCTTGAGATTTGGAGTAAGGCCAATGTCAAGAGTCCTCAACTTTGAATTAGCAAGTTGTAGGGACATGAGATATAGACATCTATCAAGCATGTGAAGTTCCACCAAATTACAACATTCTTGAAGATATAATGTCCTAAGATTTGGAGTCCGCCCAAGGTTAAGAGTCCTCAACTTTGAATGACAACTGTTGAGGTTTTTGAGATTTTGACATTCATCGGCCATGTGAAGTTCTTCCAAATAATAACAATCTCCAAGATCTAAATTCTCGAGAACCGGAATCAGCCCAATGTCAAGGGTCCTCAATTTTGAATGACAAATGTTGAGGTTTTTGAGCTTTTGACATTCATCGGCCATGTGAAGTTCTTCCAAATAATAACAATCTCCAAGATCTAAATTCTCGAGAACCGGAGTCAGCCCAATGTCAAGGGTCCTCAATTTTGAATGACAAATGTTGAGGTTTTTGAGCTTTTGACATTCATCGGCCATGTGAAGTTCTTCCAAATAATAACAATCTCTAAGATCTAAATTCTCGAGAACCGGAGTCCGCCCAATGTCAAGGGTCCTCAATTTTGAATGAAAAATGTTTAGGTTTTTGAGCTTTTGACTTTCATCGGTCATGTGAAGTTCTTCCAAATAATAACAATATCCAAGATCTAAATTCTTGAGAACCGGAGTCAACCCAATGTCAAGGGTCCTTAATTTTGAATTAGTGAGTTGTAGGGATCTGAGATTTAGACATCTACTGGGCATGTGAAGTTCTTCCAAATCACAGCATCGATCAAGAATCAACTTCTCGAGATTCGGAGCTAGCCCAAGGTCAAGAGTCCTCAACCTTGAATGTGAGATGTCGACATATATGAGCTTAAAACACCCAACATGCATGTGAAGTTCTACCAAATCAGAGCATCCTCTAAGATTCAACGTCTCCAGATTTGGATTAAACCTAAGGTCAAGGGTACTCAACTTTGACCAACTCAGGTTAAGGAATCTAAGCTTGTTAAGAACCTAACATAAGAAAAATTAAAAGACAAGATGAATATTGGTGTAATAACAATAGAATGGATGTAGAACATTACAATGAATCATGAAGAAACAAACAGTCAATCATATTTCTACCTTGTTTTCTCCCGCTTCCCAAAGTTGTACGATTTGACTGTTAGCCATCTCAAGTGAAACAAGATTATTTGCTTGAAATGCTTTGGGTAAAGACCAACAAGGGTAATAATCCACACGTAGATATTGTAAAGCATTTGGAAAGTCCGGGTTGGCTATATTATTAAATTCTAAAGTACGGGAACAATATCCAAGATACAGGGCAAGAAGTCTAAGTTTTTTCATCTTTCCAAGACCTTTTAGAACAATATGCGGATTGAGTTTCTCGGCATGGAGTAGTATACATCTTGTTGCTTTAGTGCCCTGTAATCATAAGACAGTCAACATGAAACCTAAGTTGTAACAAATGAACATGTGTTAGTTTTCCCCAATTAACTTAGAAAAAAAAAACTTGATCCTTACCAAATCATTAGACAATATCTCTTCAATTTCATCGGCAATCCACAATCGGCTATGTTTGTGAGGCTTATCCGGGTGAGAGCGACGAACAATATTCCTGCCCATTTCTTGAATATGGTCATGCATTCCCACACACTTGTAACCTTGACTATTATAATTAGAAATACTTATGAGAGATCTCTGCTCAAGAACTCTTAAACCATTTCTAGCATGTAATCCGCAACTTTCAAGTGCTTTTATTGCATTGTCTTTCCGCCAGCCTTTCATGATGCATGCAATATCTAGGAATATTTCCTTGTAATCCTGCTCTAGACCAATATAACTTAATTCCAGCCTTTTTAGTGTTTCTGCTAAAGGAACCATTTTTAGTCTTTTTAAGTAATCTACCCATTCAAGCTCATTTTTACCACAAAGAAATGATCCCAAAACTCTGACCGTTAAAGGAAGACCAGCAGCATAACCTACAACTTGGTTGGATAGCTTTTCATATTGTTGAATAGGAATATTGCCACCAAATGCATACTTATTGAAGAGGCAAATTGCTTCCATATCGGATAACAAATTGACATCATGAATCAACTTCACTCTGTGTGCTATGAGCACTTGCTCATCTCTTGTTGTAACAATAATTCTACTTCCCGGCTTAAACCAATTAGGCTCACCAGCTAACGCCTCAAGTTGGTCTATATGATCCACATCATCTAGAACAACAAGAACCTTCCTATTGGGCATTATCCTCTTCATCATGTGTTTACCATCATAAACACTACTTACATTGATGTCTTTATCATTTAATACGTCAGAGAGGACTTGATTTTGCAACAACTTCAAACCGGATAACGAAGCATTTGAAAATTCCCTCACATTCTCGACAAAGCTTTTACCTTCGAACTGAAAGCATATTCGATCAAAAACAGCTCTGGCCAAGGTTGTCTTCCCACCACCTCCCATCCCCTGGATCCCAATCATGCGAACATCATCAAAACCAATTCCTAAATATGATACAACATCATTGATCCGGGTCTCCATTCCTACTAAGTTCTTATCAATGCTTAAATGGGTGGAATGTAGCTCCAATGAAAGCTCTTCCACAATCTTTTGGATGAATTGAGCTTCATGCCTGCATTTTCAAGAAGAGTAAAATAACTATACTCACAGTACGTACCACATGACTGGTTACTTCATTTCTATAACATACAGCCCTATATGAAAAATAACATAGTTCGTATAATAATATTTCATTTTTAATCTTTGGACAAGACCCAGAAATTATAGTTAAAATTTGATAATCTACGATGCAATGTAAGAGCCTTTTACATCCAAGGTAAACATAGATCAGAAAGAAACAAAATACAAGAATATTGCAGAGATCTAATGAAGGAATTACCCAGCAGCAGTATTCTTCAACTCCCATCCAGCCAGATCTGCTGCTTCTTTCAGAGCCTCCCTCCATTTCCTGGCAGCCTCTTTCTTTTCATGTTTGGCGAAGGCTTCTGCCACTGACCCGCTTTGTTTGCGGACTTCCGAAGGTTCCACGTCATAGAAGAGGGGATAAGCAGTATGCTCGATACTCCTGTGACACTCCATTATCTTAACAAGTTCATCCAAACACCAAGATGAAGAGGCATAGTTCTTGGAGAAAACAATGATGTAGAATTTTGAGTCTTCAATGGATCTGATAAGCTCATCACTAATGTTTTTCCCTTTTTTGATTCTCTGGTCGTCCTTGTAAGTATGAATGCTTTTTTGTTTAAGAGCTTGATAAAGATGATCAACGAAGTTCGTACGGGTGTCTTCACCCCTAAAACTCAAAAATACATCATACTTAAAGCTCTTGTGAACGAATGAAGTTGAAGAAGACGCCATTGAAGGTATGATCGAAGGATTCTGATAAAAATCAAATCTTTGTTGGGGAATTGAAGTTTATGCGAAATTGACTGTAAAGAAACTTGGAGGAGATGAATGAGTGACCCGTAAGTGTAAATTACTTGTAACGAAATGTGTTTGTTTGGAAAAGCTGGAATGGGTGGAAATTAAAGTAAGGCACTTATTTGGTCAAAAGAAGAGGGTAGCTAAGTAGCTTTATTTGAACAAATTAAGAATAAAGGCAATTTTTATTGTCTGTATATTTTCCCTTTTGAAAAAGATATTGTACTATCTGACTACATGCTTATATTTATGTAATTCTTTTACTTTTGAGAGCATTATTTTACTCTATTTATTAATAATCTATCTTTTTTTTTGGACAGCAAGCATATAATAATTAAGAAATTACTTGCAAGAAGCTAGGTAGGAGGTACAAGGAAAATTTAACAAAATAAGTATCAGGCAAACAAGAGTTACATTCAACTATCGGGTTTTGACACCATCCTTCCCACCTGAACCATCAGTTTTCATCCTTGAATTGATTCATAAGTGTGATATAAACTGTACCTAACTTGCCAACGCCATGTTCGATTTAGGGATATTTGAATGCACTTTATGGTTTCTAAACTCCCACATAACCCACAATAATACGAATGCTATAGCCACATATACTTCAACCAAATTACCCGTACCTCCTTAACTATTGCACAACTCAAGAATACATGAGCTTCGTCCTTTGTTTCTGACTATAGATACAGAAGTAGGGATGGAATTGATTCCTGCTTTATTGAGATTAACCATGGTAAATAGTCTCCAATGGCTCACCTTCCAGGCTAAAATTTTCAATTTACTTGGGACGAGATTGTTCTAAAATTGTTAAAAATCATCATTTAATTGTTTCTTGAAAAACTTTTAGTCTTTGCATTTGTCTTCTAAAAAACAAAAGTCATCGAGTGTAATTGGTTTCATATTACAGGCAAGTCCTATTTATACAACTTTCACATGCAACTTTAGTCACATAGTACAACTTTATACACTTATAATGATAAATCACCAATCATATCGCATATGACGTACCAAAAGCATATAAGATGTAATTATTACCAGAATCATTTTCACAATACAATGAAAGGTAGCAATCAACACGCACATATGATATGAAATGATTCTTAACTTTGTAATTAAATACAACCTTATTGTTAATCAACAGGTTCTCCAACTCTATTGTCTCTAGCAAGTCCTAGTTCCTAAAATATGTCTTCACATAAATACATCTTTCAAAAGAGACTATAAAAATACTGAATCTTAAAAGTCCAATCAAATTTACCATATCAAGCTTCTATCTTTCAAGTTGACATCATGATAACTCTCCCATGCTTTGTACATCAGATCGCAACCTACAACACTCACATAGTCATCGAATATGGTCACCAGGAATAACATATGTATATAAATATCTATATTCTATACACATGCACACACACACACTGACACACACCTTCTTCTAATGTCTCATGTACATGTGTGAAAGACAGCAGCATTATTTTGCATGATCGATTCAGCATGTTCAATCGGATACGAGAGTGAAGTGAACCATTTGTATTCCTGATTTTGTCTAACCATGCAATGGTCTTCTCTCCAGCATCCTTTTCCAATGTTTTTTGTTTTTTACCTGTATATAGCAGAGAAACTTGAGGCCATATGATGCATTTTTTTTCTATTAATTATACACGCAAAACTTGGAAAACAACTTCACCTGGCTTATGGATTTCTGCAGCTCTATTAGCACAAGCTCTACCAAAAACACCAATGTCAAGAAGAGAATTTGCTCCAAGATCTAGACGATTTGCACCATGAACTGAGGCCAGGCTGCCTCTCCATGGTAATTAGTTGGGATTCCATCCATGTTGTAATGGACAGTTGGTAAAACTAGAAGTGGCTTCTTTGTAACATCAACACAAG
The DNA here is from genome assembly GCF_052849685.1 of Lactuca virosa. Classification (NCBI taxonomy): domain Eukaryota; kingdom Viridiplantae; phylum Streptophyta; class Magnoliopsida; order Asterales; family Asteraceae; genus Lactuca; species Lactuca virosa. The sequence continues at coordinate 417,622,137 of NC_136429.1, forward strand.
AAAAGATTGCAACTGTTTCAGAGATACCAGGAAGTCTCTCCTTGAGAACCTCTGGTGGTAGGACATTCAGGTGAAGGTAAATGTGATTCTTCATTTTGTCCTGGTCAAAGGAAGTAAGATTAACCACATATAATTGGGAAAATGATGCTTGACAACTAAATTAGGGTTTAGATCTTGATGCAAGATTTTATTGATCAAGAAACATACCAACACCACGAACTTCTCTGATTTCCATGGTCATTGATCTTGAAACATCCCTTGATGCAAGATCCTTTGCAGTTGGAGCATAACGTTCCATAGATCGTTCACCTTCACTATTCCTTAAAATACCCCCTTCACCACGAGATCCTACATTAAGATGAACCAAGTTATGACAGGATTTTCAATTTAACTCTGGTTAGAATGAAGAAAAATACACTGACCTCAGTAATGAGGCACTCAAGATCCTGAAACAAGATATTAATAGAATCCATGGCAATGATGAAATGAACTTCATTTATACTTCAAGAGTAAGGCCTGCAAGTGCAACCATAGCATTCCCAACTCATGTGCAAGTATGAGCAGAGATTGCTGAGATACCATAACCCTGACAACAAAATGAATGGATTGAGAAAATAAGTAGATTGCCTAATTAGAGAACAAAATTAACCTTAGTTAATGAAGGGTCAAATACATGAAATAGCAATGCACTTTCATTTCTTTCTATTACAACATTGTACTTTGAAAAATCTAACCAATTAGAGAAATGTCATCCAAATACAAACCAATCATTACTATAAGATAAGAAAATATTTAAAAAGTACATTTCTATAATTAAATAGATTTTTCAAAGTACAATACCTTATTTGGAAAAAAAATTGAAAGTATAATGCTATAATATAATTGATAATTTTTGGCTGAAGAATTAATAAAATTCATATCAATTATAAAATTCAAATCAAAGTAAGATGATCTATAGAAAACAGAGAGCGTACCTGTTACAACAGTTCTTTGTGAAATGGCTTTTCCGTAATCATCCCACTATTATGTAGTTTAACATTTCATTGCTTTGTATCTCGAATGTAAAACCAGATGACTGAAGAAGCCCTATCGACGCAAAAATACACAGACCTTTTAACAAAAGAATGCTCTGCGGAAGACGATTTATGTTTGTACCTCCTATATCTAACTCTCTCAAACATCCTAAACATCCAAGTTCTTCAGGCAACTTTCCAATTCGAATACAATAGCGGAGGTTTAAGTTCTCTAAAAATTCTAATTGGCCAAGATCCTGTGGTAACTTCTCAAGCAGCGAACAATCATAAAGTTTAAGATATTTCAGGCGTTTCAACATGCAAATGCTATCCGGAAGATGTTTAATCTTTGTAAAGGAAAAATCTAGCTCCTCTAAACATCCTAATTGACCAAGATCCTCCGGTAAATTCTCAAGCCATGAACAAGAAGTAAGTTTGAAAGATTTAAGATGTTTCAACATACGAATGCTATCCGGAAGATGTTTAATCTTTATATATGACAATTCTAGCTTCTCTAAACGTTCTAATCGGCCAAGATCCTCGGGTAACTTCTCAAGAAACATACAGAAAACAAGTTTGAGAGATTTCAGATGTTTCAACATACAAATACTATCCGGGAGACGATTAATCTTTGTAGACCTAAAAACTAGTTCCTCAAGACATTCGAACTGGTCAAGGTCCTTGGGTGCCTTAAGAAGATTTCCATCCACTTTAAGCTTCCTTATACGTTGTAACCCACAACCTGAAGACGTCTCAAGGATTGTGCAAGCACACATACCTACATAAATAAGTATCTCGACATTCCTAGTCAGCGTGTGTCGCTCTTCTTCATAAAAACAACTAAACCAGAACTTGGCCAGATTATTGCTGGTGTGAAATGGGCCTTTTTTTAGGGACTCCGCAATCAGATATAACTCAGCTATTGGACCAACCTTATGTGATTTATTCAGACTACAACAAGTATAATCCTTTATGTTAAACAAAAAAGATCTAAACCCCAAACAACCATTTAAGTCATAGTGGACAAGTTTGTTTAGACATCCAATAGAAGTGTGAAGTTCTACCAGATTAGAACATTCTTTAAGATATAGCGCCTCCAGATTTGGAGTCAGCCCAAGGTCAAGAGTCCTCAACTTTGAATGACTTATGTTGAGGGTGGCGAGCTTTGGACATTCACCAGCCATGTGAAATTCTTCTAAATAGGAACATTTTTGAAGATCTAAAGACTTGAGATTTGGAGTCAGCCCAATGTTAAAGGTCCTCAACTTTGAATTACTGAGTTGTAGGGATATGAGATTTAGACATCTACGGGGCATGTGAAGTTCTACCAAGTTACGGCATTTAGCAAGAATCAAAGTCTTGAGATTCGTAGCCAGAGCAAGGTCAAGGGTCCTCAACCTTGAACGTGTGAGGTTGACATAGATGAGCTTTAAATATCTAATGGGCATGCAAAGTTCTACCAAATCAGTACATCGTCGAAGATTCAAGGTCTCGAGATTTGGAGTAAGCCCAAGGTCAAAGGTTCTTAACCTTGAACATCTGAGATCAAGGAATCTAAGCTTGTTAAGAACCTAACATAAAAAAAAAGATGAATATTGGTGTAATAACAAAACAATGAGTGTATAACATTATTATGAACCATGCAAAACAATCAATCAACCATACTTTTACCTTTCCTTCTCCCCCTTCCCAAAGTTGTACGATTTTACTATAAGCCATCTTAAGTGCAACAAGATTATTTGCTTGAAATGCCTCTGGTAAAGAACTAAAGGGGTAATCTTTCAAATCCAGATATCGTAAAGCCTTTGGAAACGCTGGGCTGACTAAATTAGATTCCGTATTACATAAACGACCCCCAAGAACCACAGAAAGAAATCTAAGCTCTTTCATCTTTCCAAGACTTTTTATAAAAATATGTGGAGTGAGTGTCGCGGTGTAGAACTGTATACATTTTGTTGCTTTAGTTCCCTGTAATCCACAAAAGCGACCATGAAACTTTTGTCTTAACAAATGAAAATGTGTTGGCTTTTCCCAACATAGAAATAAACTTGACCCTTACCAAATCATTAGCCAATATATCTTCAATTTCATCATCAATCCACAATCGGCTATGCTTGTGAGGCTTATCGAGGTGTGAACGACGAACAATATTCTTGCCCATTTCTTCAAGATGGTCATGCATTCCCACATGATTACGAGAAATGGTTATGAGAGATTTTTGCTTAAGAACTCTTAAACCATTTCTAGCATGAAATCCACAACTTTCAAGCGCTGTAATTGCATTGTTTTTCTTCCAACCTTTCAGAATGCATGCAATATCTAGGAATATTTCCTTGTAATCGTCCTCTAGACTGGTATAGCTTAATTCCAATTTTTTCAGAGTTTCTGCTAATGGAATTGTTTTTAGTCTTCTTAGGGCATCTATCCATTCAAGCTCATCTTTACCACAAAGAAACGAACCCAAAACTTTGATAGTTAAGGGAAGACCAGCGGCATAGTGTACAACTTGTCTTGATAGCTCTTTGTACCCTTCAGTTGGGATCTCTCCCCCAAATGCATACCTATTGAAGAGGAAACTTGCTTCCTTATCCGATAAAAGATTGACATCATGAATGAACTTCACTCGGTGTGCTACCAGCACCTGTTCATCTCTTGTAGTGATGATGATTCTACTTCCCGGCTTAAACCAATTAGGCTCACCGGCTAACGCCTCAAGCTGGTCTACATGATCAACATCATCTAATACAACAAGAACCTTTTTATCACGCAACATCCTCTTCACCATGTGTTTCCCATCATAAACACTACTAACATTGATCTCTTCGTCAATTAAGACATCTGACAGGATTTGATTTTGCAATGACTTTAAACCAAACAAAGAAGCATTTGAAACTTCTCTGACATTCTCAATGAAGCTTTTACCTTCGAACTGAAAAGCTATTTGATCAAAAACAGTTCTGGCCAAAGTTGTCTTCCCACCACCTCCAATCCCCTTGATTCCAATCATCCGAACATCATCAAACCCCTTTCCTAAAGATGATGCAACTTCTTTGATCCGGGACTCCATGCCAACTAAATTTTCATCAATGTTGAATCTGATGGATCGTAACTCTCTTGAAATCTCTCCAACTATCTTTTTGATGAATATAGCTTCATGCCTGTATTTTCAAGAAGATTCAATTAGCATACTCAAAATCCCACAGGAGCAGTTACTTTCAGATATATAACATACAACCCTATATGAAAAATAATAGTTGTATAAATCATATTTCATGGTTATTCTTTCAAGAAGACGCAAAACTTGAGTAAAAATTTGACAATTTAAGATGCCGTGTACAAGCCTCTTACATCCAGGTTATGCTCTAGATCAGAAAGATTCAAAATACAAGAATATTGCACATTTATGATGACAGAATTACCCATCAGCAGTCCTTTTCAACTCCCATCCAGACAGATTTGCTGCTTCTTTCAGAGCCTGTCTCCATTTCCCTGCAGCCTCTTCCTTTTCATGTTTTGCAAAGGCTTCTGCCACTGCCCCGTTTTGTTTGCGGACTTCTGAAGGTTCCACGTCATAGAACAAGGGGTAAGCGGTATGCTCAGTGGTTCTATGACATTCCATTATCTTCACAAGTTCATCCAAGCACCAAGATGAAGAGGCATAGTTCTTGGAGAAAACAATGATGTAGAATTTTGAGTCTTCAATGGATCCGATGAGCTCCTCATTAATGTTTTTCCCTTTTTTGATTCTCTGGTCGTCCTTGTATGTATGAATGCTTTTTTGCTTAAGAGCCTGATAAAGATGATCAACGAAGTTCGTACGGGTGTCTTCACCCCTAAAGCTCAAAAACACATCATACTTAAAGCTCTTGTGAATGGATGAAGTTGAAGAAGAGGCCATTGCAGTATGTTTGAAGGATCGTTAAAATCAAATATGCGTTGGGAAAAGTTTATATATGCCTACGATTCCAAAGAAACTTAGATGATCAGATGAGTCGAGTACGCTCTGTATATTAATTAAGAAGATAGTGGATAGCGTAATATGAACGCGTTTATGTGTTTGTAAAACTTTACATTTATCTATTTAGAAAAATTAAAAGATGATGGGAATTTTGTTATATGCACTTTAATGAGTCTAATACTTTTGGGAGGACTTTTCTATTATATTTGTGTTTAAAAGTTCATTTTCTAGTAATTTTAATTAAAAGTTGATGTTCACTTGGATCTTGATATCCACTTACTAATCTATTTTACTTTCGGGAGGACTATTCGAATCACATGTGTAAGGGATTTTGAAAAAATAATCTCTTTAATTTGTATTTGAAAAATACTCACTTATTTTGGAATGGACAATTTTGGATAGGAGTTATCGGTCTGTCCATTCCATATTGGGCTTCGGACAAAATGGGCAGTACATAAGGCATTCTATACATGGAGTATTTTCATATTTTGGACTTAGTGGGCAAAGAGGAAATAACATTTGTGTAACACCTTAAATTTCAAATCAAATTTTTCATTTTTAATTTACCCAAAATATTGTTCATAAACAAAATCATTGGAAAAGCACAAGTATCAAGTACAAATCATCATCACAAAATATTAGAGTATCACAAAATGTTCGGTAACAAATCTCCCAACCAGTGTGTACAATCAGACATTCGTCTTCCCGCGATCCTCAGAACTACCTGAAACACATATAATCAACAATTGTAAGCACGGAGCTTTGTGAGTTTCCCAAGATGTCACATACAACACAACATAAATAAACATCTATGGGTTATCAGCAACCCTATAGACTATCGGCAGTCCCAGCGGGCAAACAACACGCTTTGTGGGTTATTAGCAACCCTGGAGACTATTTGTAGTCTCAGTCACACATAAACAACATAACACAATAATAATAGTTTGACCCAGTTGGTCATCACAATTACAACTATTCTACCACATATGCAAGAATAAGTGAGGAGACTCGTCTGATACTGATGACAACTAAATTTCACACCCAAATTGTCGGAACTAAACTCTGCCTAATAACACAATAATTAACACTAATTAATAATTAAGGTCTACAACTCAACTCACATGTCCAAATCCCACAACTATCCTCCTTAAAGGCAAAAGACCATTTTGCCCATTCCATGGTCTAAAACCCTAAATCATGGCCAAAAGTCAAAAGTCAGCAAAAGTCAATTGTCGAACGTATATGCTAGGCGTACTCTTCCCCTACGTGCGGTGTACTCGAAGGATCAGGTGGGGCGGGGTCAGGCCAGGCTACATTGGGTGTAGCCAAAAGTACGTGCGACGTACATCGTCTAATCCCAAAAATCAGTCCAAAATGTCTTAATCATTAAGACATGCAACCCAACCATAGATTTGACCTCCATAGAACGTCTTAATCCATAAAGTCCATAACTGTAAGCCTTTGCATGGCTGAAAAGAGCTTAAACTTTAAAATCCTAACTTAATCCACACTCAACACCACCAAACTCTTGCATGGCTGGAAATGAACCATCAAGCAACCATTTTTATGAATCTAAGCACTCTAATACATCTAAAAGGATAGTCAAAATACTCTAGAGTAACCCATACTCACAAAGGCCCAAGCTTTGGGACAAAAAGCTCATAAAACCCATTTAAGAGATCTAGAAAGAAACACATCAAGGTATAAACTTTATACCTTCAAAAGATGCACAAGGTGAGGTAGTTTCCAAATCTACAAGCTTGCAAGCAACACCACCTTCTTTAATAGTCGTCTTCTTAAACAAGAAGGCACCAAAATCACTAAGAAGCTTCAAAATCTTCACACACAAGGCTTATACTCGAGATTAAGGTTTGGAAGGAGTGGATGCTGATTATGGGAGGTCCAAGGGTGAGTTAGGTGCTGTTTGTTTTTTTTAAAATAAAACCTCTTCAAACCACTTTTTGCTGCGCGACGCAGCACACGCGCAACACTTTCCTTCTCGCAGCAGTTTGTTTTTTTGGAAGGCTTCAGACTACAAAACCTCTGCGCGTGTGCTGCATGACGCAACACTTGACTTGCCTCTTCAAACCTCTTCAGCTTTCATTTTTTCCAAGTATTTTTTTAGAATTTTGGTATAACTTATTTTTTTTTAAACTGTTATTTTTTTTTAACTTTGATTTTTTAAAACTTTTATTAACGGATTTGATACAATTTCTTTTTATAGTTTCCACAAATTTTTTTAACTTGATTTAAAAAAAAAACTTTGATTTTTTTAATTTTTTTACCGTTTCTGTTAATAATATTTTTTCAGTTTCTGTTGCATCTTTTTTAACGTGTTTAATTTTTTACGAATTTTGTAGATATCGTTTGCAATAGTTTCTTAAGTTTTTTTTATTATTTTCTTTTTTTTTTATGTTTTCTAAAATTAGTTTTTTTTCTATAATAAAACTGTTAGCTTCTTTTATATTTTTTTAAGTTTTTTTTTTTGTAAAAAGTTTTATATTTTTTACATGTTTTTTTAGTATTCTTTCAATGTTTTAAGACTAGAATTATTAAAATTTCGGTGTTGAGAACTATTTTCAGTTTATAAAATTAGTTTATTTAAATTTTAGTTTACTGCAGCAGTCTGCAGATGTTAAAAAACAAGCATGCTTCTTATGATAGGTTGCAACCGTTTGTTCCACCTCTCTGCTACAGAGGATTGCAGCGGTGGTCCGCAGACTTTATGAATTTTCTCTTTGAAAAAACAAACAACACCTTCATGTCCTTAAATAGGGGTGAAACCCTAAAATTTAGGGTTTAGAGGCTGAGCAAGTACGCACCGCGTATCACATGTACGTCCAGCGTACCAGCATGGCTTCCGCGTTCCAGGTCTCTCACAAGTACGCTGCACGTACCTCACGTACGCCCAACGTATAATGCAAGACTTTTAACAACAAGGGACCAATAATGCAAAATTTAGTTAAGCCAAGGGCTTAAATGGAAATACCAGAAAATCAGATATTACAATTTGACTCCAATAAGTTAGAGGTTTTATAGTTAAGTTTTTCACTCCTTTACTTTTATTCATTAAAATTTGTAAGTGTAAATGCAAGATCTATAGTCTGAAACACGCATACATAGTCCAGAATGTGAAAAACAAATCTGAAACATAGATAATTGATATTATATAGGTAGGTAGTTTATTAGTATTAGTAAAGAGTTGAAAGATTAAAATGGTAGTTAGGCTTACAATAGCATGTTACTAGGTAATTCCAAAATGATTTTTTTATTTCGCGACACGAAGCTGGAACACGACGAACAAGTCCGGAATACGACGAATCAGTCTGGAATGTTTAGAAATGTATGTTTCTGACCACCATGACCAGTCCAGAATTACCTTCGGTGTCATATTGAACATATTTTAGTTTTGTTTTTCACAGCATGACCACATTTTTTTATAATTCTCTTACAGTGTCTTGCAAACATGTCATTGTTGCGAATATTCTTGCTAAAATCAGGAACCAACTACATGCGAGGCTATGTTCCAACATACGTGTTTTGGTAGGTTGTTAGATCTTCATGTCGGGCTAGAAGGGGATCTTTTGCTTTTACATTACATATTTTGCAAAGAAGTTGTCACAGACCCTCGAAGCCATGTAAAGGAAATGGTTTTTGAGATTGATGAGTACGAGTTGAACCTTTGGAAAGAGGGAATTATGCCTTTTCTTCGACTTCTAGTTTGGTGAATATATTGTAGCCTTGAATTCTGATTACGCCTTCTAATTACATGCGTTTCCTTTGGTCAAGACGAGTGAGTTGGAGCATGTTATAAATGTATTTGAAACATCTCTCCATGAGTTATTGAACGATGATGTGGTCCATGTGTGTCTATTATATCTATTAGAGAAAGGGTTCAATGATTGGTTGCCTCATCAACTTGTAAAGGAGGAGTAATTGGGTTTGATATCTAACTTTGATGATTTCAACATGCATCATGTTGTTAATTTATAAATATCATTAGTAATATTTTTATGGAAGTAATTATGTATTTTTTTGTCACATATATCTGTGGAGGAGGATAATTTGGGATCATTTGTACGCTGAGATAGTGATGGTACTCAATAAGCTTCATAGGCTTCTTCATCATGTTAAAGATGAAAAACCAAAACCTCAAAAATTGACGTACATCCTAAGCGGGTTTTATTCGCTTTTAAGGTAAAATACATGATTATCCTTTTAACATTTTCTGTTTGATAATATCTTATATGTGATTCTGTCATATATGGATTTAGAGACTTTTCTGGTCAACATTTTTTTGGGTACCTGACAAGCGAATGTAATCCTTTGGGTTATTAGATGGTCCAATCTTAAGAAGTTACAAAAATCGCATTGTGATGTGTTTGTTGACGTTAAGCGGATATGATTATTTATATAAATTTCTCATTACCAACCCTGTATATAATGATGTTAATAATTGATTAAAATTATGTTAGGATCATAATAAGCTTATAGAAAAATTGTAGCTGACACCGGATGCGAGTCATGATGTGTGGTGGTCTTACAGCTTCACATGGATGAAACATGATGGTTTACCTAATCCACATGATCACATGGCATTGTCTCTTGCACTATCACCTGGCAGGTCACCGAAGTATGAGCCTCCATAAAGTAAGCACGGAGAAATATTAGCAAAGTTCCATATCCATCCAACCCACCACCACCACAAAATTGGACCAACAATAGATGAGGACAAAATCATAATGGAGTTCAAAAGAAGCTTTAAGAATATAAGAGGTAGTTCCAATCACATGATATATATATGTCTCATGTTGAGGCTATATTAGGGATACATGTAGATCCTAATCATAAAGGTACCAGACAGGATGATGGTACCTTACTGGGGTTGGAAGTACATTGTTATTGAACACTCGTACATTTTTATTTAACTTTATGGTATACCCATTATTGCATCATTGGTTATTTAATAGCGTGGAACCATTACATTATTTTAGGGTGACAGGGTTACCCCCGTAGACCAATTTATCACAGAGGACTATGGTACGTTACAAGATGATGACTTTTGGACACATGGGTTTGAGGTACATAAATAATTACATATGTGATGTTACCGATTATATGGAAAAACACTTAATTATATTTCATCTAATCTTTTTGTAGGTTGAAACTATTAATCTCATGAAGCACCCTACCACACCAAATGAGAGGTCATTACATGTAGATGGACCTGATCGGACGTCTGCGATACAGTTAGACAATATACATATGCATACATCAGCAGTGCCGTCGAAGATCATTGAGCTTCCTTGATTAGAATATCAAACACCACCGTTAGCTGTTAGGCATACGCACCGAATGACACATGTTTCCTTATGGTTGAAGCCTCCGTGGATATGATGAAAAGGAAATACATTGCATGTGCACACCCAACACTATTTATGTAGTTGTATAGACAATAACATTAACAACCTATATCAAAACCAGGATGCTTCACTATATTTTGGTTTCTCACATATAAACGGAGATGGAGTTTTGTATGTGTATATATAAGGACTTTGACTTGGTTTGGTTGGAATATAATGTAAGTTTTATATGTATGTTATCATTACACACTAGACATTTAGTTACGTTACTTACTTTATTGTGTACATGTGTTGATTTACATAACATCATGCTCTAGATTTCCTTACTTATAGAGTGAAGGTCGGATGATGCTCGGTGAACATTTGTACCGGCAACTTTCAACACTGATTTACAGGATTGGCATCACATGGTTGATTGATCCATTTACCATCTTGGTCTGAGTATGATATGTTATACTTGTGTTTCAATTACATTACATTAGTAATAGTAACTTATAGGAAAAAATGGTATCTAATGATTAGTTAATTCTAACCATTTGTGCAACTATACATCCCATTAATATAACGAATGCCCACTAATTTTTTGGGGTTTTGGATTTTCAAACGTTCGTTCTTAATATTTACGATAGCTATTGACATGGAAGCTAGTTTTCAGAATATAACTATTTTTCAAAATATACATCTTCGTTTATAGTTATTCGAGCCCACATCCACAAACTCCTGGTGACTATCAACTATTAGAGTACCAAACCCACTAGTTTAATCCCCCTTGAGAGTTTCACACTCAGGCTTGTGAATGGAACAAATGTGCCACAATAGTCTGGCGATAAAGATGATTGTGGAGTTTTTTTATGTTGGTTCCTAGAAAGCTTGACTGATGGTCAATTAGTTAGCATAAAGGTTTGCACCTAGAGTTGGGTAAAGTCGTATCGAATTCGATTTGTACAAATTTCATGGGGTATGAAGAAAAAGTAGGCGTCCGTTTGAACATTATATTATAATTTTAGCATGTCTAGTTTTTTGTAATTATTAGTTTTTGTAGATTTAATTTGCTTCATGCAATTCCAGGATTATTTTCTTTTGCAATACTATTTTTTTTCCAAAAATCATGAAAATGTTAGAAACCGGTTAACCATAATTAAGCACTTAATTGAACTTACTACAAATGACCAACTATTAAATTAAATTTACATAAAAAATACACTCCAGAATTTCAGTCTGACATGGCTAGTCCATAATTTCGGACTCGACTCTGGAATGCTTTATTCCGGAAAACGTGGTCATTTTACAAAAACGAAATAATAATTGTTATTTTTTACAAAATTGACGTTTATATTGGTTAGATTACTCATTTTCCCTTTTTCTGGTGATTTAAAAAGTTAATAATGATTTGAATCATGCATTATCTATTTAAGAGTGGAGGGTATCATTCTCTCCCAACTTGTAACAGCCCAAAAATCCAAGGTAAAAATTTCATTTTTATTATAATCAAAACACCATTGTAACTTTGTTCTAAACATTAAAAAGCATTTCAATTAACACAACTATGAGAGTCCAATCTAAAAGATCACATATTGCGGAAACACGGGTGTATGCGCTGCGATCGTCCCGATCTCTTTCATTTGAAAACTGGAGTACCTGAAACATAAACTGAAAACCGTAAGCACAAAGCTTAGTCAGTTCCCCAAATACCACATACTATACATATCCAATGATCCATACATATCATACATAATCGCGAGCCATACATATCATTCATATACCATATAACATGCAACCACAAAATATCATGCAACATACATGTAATTGCCATGGGCTCCCCGCATGGTCTTTATCTGGAATGCCATGGCCTCCCCTCATGGTCTTTTCCTGGAATGTCATGGGTACTCCCATGGTCTGATATCTAACTACCTCGGGCACCCCCACCCCGAGGTCTTCCATGCAAATATCACAGAGACAACTAGCATACCACATATCACAACACAACTATCATACCACATAACACATAATGGGCCGACATTGGTGCTTTCGACCCATGGATATAGTGAGGAGACTCACCTCGCACTACAGAAGCTCACTGAAAGAATCCTTAGCTGTTGCCCTGACGACTTCCTGAACTAGCAATAACAATAATACACCCAATTAACAATTAGGCTCCAATCCATACCACAACTCCATACCTGGGGTAAAAGGACCATTTTACCCCCAACCTAGCCTTATCGAAGCCCATGACCCAAACTACAACCTGAAAGGCCCAAGGGCCCACTAATCAACCAATGGCCCAATTTTCCAAATTAGGCCCAAACTCCTTACATGGCCCTGCCTTAAAGCCCAACCATTCTTTCTAGTCTAAACACTTTGTATCCCGATGGTTCATTAAAAACTCAAGCCCAAAATACCAGAAACTACTAGATCCATCAAAGCCCACTAATTGCAAAATTTTCCAAATTTGGCCCAACCCCATACAGGTCTTATACTAAGCCCATAATTCCCTTAATTATATGTCAAAAGTCAAAGTCAACGATCTGAGTTGACCTAACTCGCCGAGTTGTCCTTCAACACGTCAAGTTTCTCCTTTAAATGTACAGATCGAGAAAACTCGCATCAACTCGCCGAGTTGGCCAGGAATCAAACAGGTTAATGCATTAAGCCGTTTCCATCAAATCTAGAAGCTTCCAATCTCATATCTCTTCCTAAATGATGACTAGAAGGGTAAAGTTTCCAACTTTACCCTTAAAAACCACTACAATGAACCCAAACCCGAATCCTTGACTTAATAGAGTGAGGCTTAACCCATTAAGCCCTTAAACTCTCAAAACATAGTCCCAAAACACATATCTAGCATCCTAAGGCTGGATTATCACGTAAACTTTCCAACTTTACGTCCATGCATGCAAGAAAGGAACCTTAGAGCCCAAAATGGCTTTATAAAGGACTTAGTGCATGGATGGGACTTAGGACTTAGCAAAGCGTGCAACTTTATCCCAAGAGAGGTCATAAAAGGGTCAGATCTAACATAACAATCCCTGAAACCCTTAACCTGTGGACAACCCAACAAAACACTCAAAAATCAAGCTAAAACATCCCACAAAGAGATCTAGAAGATAACAACACAGGGTTTCGACTTTATACCTCAAAAGGACCGCAATAAATGGAGAGTTTCTGGATCCAAATCCTTCCTTCCAAACTAAGCACCTTCATTCTTCAAGCTCCTTCCAAATAACACCAAAAACCAACTCTCCAAACCACAAGCTCACACACTCAAACTTGAAGGATAATACATGAGATTAGGTTTTTTTGGACAAGGAGCCTGGTAAGGAGGCCATCAAAGGGAGTTAAGATCTTTAAATAGGGTGCAAAACCCTAAAATTAGGTTTTTCTCAAACAGCGTCCAACTCGTCGAGTTTCCCTACACCAACTCGACGAGTTGGTCCTTAAAAACATGCGCACCAAAAGCATCAAACACGTCGAGTTTATGCAATAAACTCGACGAGTTGGCCCCTAAAAAGGGAATTTATTTCCATAATTGACCTTCTAGATTCCTGATATTACCCAACTCTCCGAACCCTTTGCCATATAGACATTATATCAATTTTTTCTCTCCCTTGTAACATCCCAAAAATTTCAACCGATTTTAAACTTTTCAAAACCATCCATTTACTAATAAAAATGTACACACAAAAACATTGTTTCTAATACGTTATTTAAAAATCAGCATCTCCTAAGATCAATGACATAATATCAGGATGTGTACGGTCACGCCTTCGCCATGCCACGATTCTCTGAAGTGCCTGAAACCATAAACCAAAACTGTAAGCACAAAGCTTAGTGAGTTCCCCCAAAATACCAACACAAACACAGCTAACATATACAAATAACAGAATACTATGGGTCCAATCAACCATCGAGTTGGAATTCCAATACACTATGGGTCCAATCAACCATCGGGTTGGAATACCCCGGGCCCTCAACCATCAGGATGGAATGCCAATATACTATGGGTCCAATCATCCTCAGGATGGAATACCCCAGACCTATTGACTGATGCACAAAGTAGTCCAATCTCACCACATATCATTCAATCATATCGGGTCAATCAACCATCGGGTTGGAATACCCCATGCCCAATCAACCATCAGGTTGGAATGCCAATATACAACGGGTCCAGTCATCCTCGGAATGGAATACCCCCGGGCCCATTTAACCATCGGGTTGGGATGCCCCGGCATGTTGGCTTACGCACAAAGTAGTGAAGCTTCAACCACCGACCAAACATGTGCACATATAACAGATAATCATATACCAGCCTACAACCAGTCACACAAATCTATAGATCACTAAGCATAGCAACATCCCATCTACCAAGATAGCGATCTAACAGATCATAACAACATAGCAACATCCTATCTACCAGGATACCAATCTAATAGATCATAACAACACAAAATATGCATAACATGATATCGATCCAAGGGTCTGCATTGGTGCCTTCGACCTGCAAGTACAGTAAGGAAAACTCACCTCGACAGCTGAACCCACAAATAAATCTCTGACTGTAGATCCGCTAGATACCCCGCGCTAACATACATGAAAAACATTCAATTATCATTTGGGTTCCAAATCAAATCCAATAATCCATTCATGGGGTAAAAGACCACTTTACCCCTCACCTTCTTTGGTCCAAGACTAAGGCCCAAACTCCCAATCAAAAGGCCCACAAACCAAATAATCATTCAAGCCCACGTATGGCCTAATTTTCTAAATTAGGCCCAAACCCTTACATGGGTCTTACCCTAAAGCCCTATAACTCTTCCTAGTCCAGCATACTTGTTCTCAGCTGGCCTAGCAGTGCCCCAAGCAACCAAGCCCAAAAGATGGCCCAAATCCAAAATGACACCAAAAGGCCCAGATATTCCAATTGGGCCGAAACCCATCATGGGCCTAACCCGAGAAGGCCCAATATCTTAAAAAGGCTCAAAATAATTAATTGTCAACCCTGGTTAAACTTCTGGTCAACACTCCATGGACAACAAGTTAACAAAACAAGAAAAACCCAACAGGCCGAGTACGCCCCATGTACTCAGCTGGTACACCCTGCGTACACCCTTTGGGGCCAGTACGCACAACGTGCCAAATGGGTACGCCCATCGTACTCCCTTGAACCCCAATCTTCTCCATTAAGCACTTAGCCATTTAAGTCCTTGCTTCAAATTCTCAGACCTGCTTCCCATGGATGACTTATCACGTAAAGTTGGCAACTTTACTTGCATGCATGGCTTAATGGGACTCTAGAGCTCAAAAGAGCTTAATGAAGGGTCTTAGCACATGCATGATTCCAAATAAACCATAAAGATCACATTTTTATGCCTTTGGGACACCTAAAACGTCCAAATCTACAAGATCAAGCCTCTGAAACAACCTTAGCTCACAAGGACCAACCAAAGGGGCTAAAATGACCATAATCAAACCCAAAAGAAGATCTAACCAAGGAGATGACAAGATCAAATTTTTTTACCTTCAATAGATTGCAACAGATGGAAAACCTCTGGATCTACAAGCTCCTTTCCAGGTGGTGATTCTTCAACAAGCTCTAAGCTCTTCAAAGGGCACAAAATACTTCAAGATTCTTCACAATGGCTTCAAAGATCCAAGATAAAGGCTAATGGTCAGATTCTAGGGTTTAGAAGGCTTAGAGGTTGATAAAAGATGAGGCTCATGAAAGAAATGAGGTTTAAATAGGGCCAATGACCAAAAATTAGGGTTTTATGGCTGAAGGGAGTACGCCCGAGTACCCCTTAGTACGCCCGGCGTACTCAAGGCTCACCCGCGACCATTTAGCTCGGTAGGCCCCGCGTACACATCTAGTATGCCCCGCGTACTAGATGGCCCTCCAAACTCCAAAACTTCATTCAACTCTAACTCCTTTGTCCCAAGTCTGTTTCCAACGAACTTTATATCCACGGAAAGGTGACGAGTAGCCCTACGCTTCTAACAACTCACCATTGCCTTAAAAATTCCCGCACAAGAACCCAAAATTCATAGAGACCTGAACTAACAAATTATGATTATACCCTTGGGCTCCGAAACGCCATCGTACACTCAGATCACTTAAACTATAGTGCCCACACCCAAAAAGGGCCAAATCCTTTCTTCCCCAAGGCCCTAAACCTTATGATAACTGATGATCGGGCCACAGCCCCGAATAATGAAGCATTTCCAAACCAGGTGTTACATCCCTTCTTTTATATCATGTTCAACTCATTACACAAGTAGCCCATCTTTCTAACCATCCAAACCCTCTAAATTTGTATTAAAAAAATATTTAAAAAATATTTTAGTAAATTATAAAATAAATAAATAAAACAAAAAACATTTCATTAAAAAACACACAAATACAAATGGATATTAAAATCCTAAACACAATAATTAAAATTTTAAATACTAGAATTAAAATCCTAAAAAAAGATAATAAAAAACAACTAGCTAGTCGTCTAGAATAGGTACATAGGCATGCTCAATGTGATTTAGAAGATCTTATTGAAATCGGTGGCAGGTTCCGAAGTCGCGAAATTCTTGAATCATATTCAGGTTTATTTCTTCTATATCTACGAGATGGGTATCATGTACCAAATATAAAGCAACGTTGCCGTCTTTTAGTATCACATTGTGTAATATAAGACAAGCATACATTATATCATTACACCTTGAACATCTTTAGACCATGTAGGGAGTCTTATTATGCCCCCCAACGACATTTTAATACGCCAAAATCTCATTCCACATCCTTGATAACTACTTCTAGTTTTGTAGAAAACCGTTTCTTCTTGTTAGTAATCGCATGCGGAAGTGTTTTTGCAAAAGCTATCCAACTTTAGTATATCCCATCCACAAGAAAATACTCATGCTTGTGTTCTTCTCCTTTCAAAACAAATGAAGATTTTGGTGCTTTTCCAAGCAGTTCATCGTTGAATAGTGATGATTGCTAGAGGACATTTGGATCATTATTGCCACCGACAACACCAAAATATTCATGTCATATCCACAAATCTTGGGACGCTACATATGTATTATGGTGTATTTTTCATATCAAACATGCAATGAAAGCATTCGTAACACCAAATCCATCAGGATCACAGATTTAATGATTTCTCGCAATCATAAATTAAACTAGCTAGAAATGAATCAATTACTTCTCTTTGTAGTTAATTCCATTGCTTTCTCCTTGGATGAATCAAGATCCCAAACCAGATATCCTTTTTCGTAGCAACACCCAAAAGTAGTGATCAAGAAACAATGGAAACCCTTTTTCTCTTTTTGAAAACCTGAGATCTTGCATGATATTCACACATACTAATGGAGAAAATACTTTGTTTTGATGCAATTATAATATGTTATTTATACCATATATATAACCATTTTCATACACGCATATGTGAGTATCTTTAATTTTATAAACTATAATCTTCTTGTTAATTGAGATACACTTTGGCTGTATTGATGGCAAGTCAAAGAATTAAACATAAACCATTATCCTCTAAGTCTAAAAGCAAAGTTACAAACACGATCTACCAGAGACAACTTATATGCAGGTTTTTAGTGTAGCACCCGATTCCTGGTATGTATTTAATTTCCTTGAAATGTTACAATTTACTCTGGGACTCGGCGAGTTGGAGGCCCAACTCGTCGAGTAGACTCGACTGTTGGATCGGGAGTTTAAGTGACCTACTCGACGAGTCGGAAGACCGACTCGACGAGTAGGAGCTGTCTGGACAAAAACCTAATATTTAGGGTTTGCACCCTATTTAAACACTTTATCTCGTCCCAAACCAGCCTCCATCACCCTCCTAATACAGAGAAACCCTAGATTGAAACCCTAAACCATTATTGTGTGTTCTTGAAGTTTGTGGGTGACTTTTTGTGCATTTGAAGTTGGAAGAGAAGAAGAAAGCTTAGGGACTGAAGGGGAAGCTCATAGATCCAGAGGTTTTTCTCATTCTCAGTTCACTCAAGGTAAAAAGCTTAAACCTTGACCATTTATCTCCTAGATCTTGTTTTGGGGCTATTTTTCTACCTTTTCTAAGCTTTTGAGAGGCTATGCTCATATTTGATTGTATATGTGGGTTTGTGCTTCAGATCTGGAACCATTGAGGGTTCCCATGGCATAAAGGTGCCAACTTTATGGCCATGGGAAGCCCATGCACCATACAAACCCCATTTTATGGCCTTTTGAGCCAAAAACCCCATGCATGGACATCAAGGTCGTAGCTTTATGTATAAAAGGGACCCCAGGAGGTCAGATCTATGATTGGGATGCATTAAGACCCGCTGAAATCGACTATAGTTTTGGAAAAAGAGGGACTCGGCGAGTCGGGACGCTTTTTCCCCCAAAGTGTCTCCTGGAAATGGTTTTGGTTGAGTGGAAGGAACACTCAGCCGGATAGGGGTTTGCTTTGGACCTGGAACTCATGGGACTCGACGAGTGTATGAGCAGACTCAGCGAGTCCAAGGCAATCTCCCAACCCTTGAAGACGGACTCGACGAGTTGTTCATACAACTCGGCGAGTCCTAGACTGAATACGTTCGTATGAGGGAGATGAACTCGACGGGTTCAAATGGAACTCGGCGAGTTGGTTGAAGATGGTCTCGATGCTATGGATGAAGACGAACTCGTCGAGTTCTTGCTAGACTCGACGAGTAGAGTCGGGGGTGGTATCACTTGGAAAGGATAGGGACTCGACGAGTTGGTGGACCAACTCGGCAAGTCAAGTCAACTGGATGTTGACTTTGACCAGGGTTTGACCTTGACTTTGACTTGGATTTGGATTGACCCTTGTAAGGGTTATGAGTATGAAATAGTAATCGGAAAAGGGTTGTTGTGTAGGGATTGGGAAGTAGAGACGAGTCGATTCCCGTGTTGAGGACCGTGCAGATACTACACGACATCGAGGTGAGTTACCTTCCCGTAGTGGTGGGTCTACTGCCACAATGCCGGCCCACTAGTAGGAGTTGTATGTTAAATGATTGTCTTTGTGATATTCATCTAGGTTTGCTGCTACCTGTTAGGTTTTATGTGCTAGCATGATATGATGTTACGTGATGGTGGTAGTAGTAGGGGGAGATAGTCCCCAAGTTACCGGCCGATAGGGCCGACGGGGTAGTTTAGTATCCAGCTATACTAGATTATGATTACGTGATAGTATGTGATAGACCAGTCGAGAGGACCGAAGGGGTAAGCCAGCACCCAGATATGCTAGGCAAGGTCACCGGTTGAGAGGACCGAAGGGTAGGCCAGCACCCAAATATGCTAGGCAAGGTCATCGGTCGAGAGGACCGAATGGGTAGGTCGGGCACCCAGATATTCCTTGCAGTATGTATGTTATGTGTTTGTATGGTATGTGGTATGATGGGGGAACTCACTAAGCTTCGTGCTTTAGTTTTAAGTTTTGTTTCAGGTACCTCTTCAGCGAAGGGGAAGGAGCCGGCGCGGTAACGGCACAACACACTCACGTATGATTTCCGCATTGAGTTTTCTGGGATTGTACTCTGATTATTATTATTATCCGATTATATGTTTTTGAGACACGACGTAACGATTTTATGAATTAATATAATGTTAGAAATGCTTGATAAATGATTTTACATGTTACTTAATTAAAAATGAAAAGAAGTTTGAAAAGAGAAAAAGGAACTGTGAAAAAGAACAAGATGTTTGATGTACGCGACCGGCCGAGCTTGAGTAAGTTTCCCTAAGATACTCATACATGTTATGTTATGATTCGATATGATTATGAGAACTGCATGCTAGATTAGGGCTAAGGATCTAGGAAGGATGCCTAATATGCCTACTGTATATGTGTGAGAACTGCATGCTAGATTAAGGCTAAAGGATCTAGGAAGATGCCTTATGTGCCTGCTATATGTGCTTATTGGATTATATGTTAGAGCTGATTGGTCAATAGTGTTATGGCCTGAATAGGACATGTTGGGTGTCACACCCCCAAACTAGAACGGCGGAATCGTTCGAGGGCGAATGACTTCATGTAGTATCGTAACAGTTGAATACATAGTAAAGAAAGTAAACCAACCATCATATATATAATTAAAAAGTTACATCGTTAAACGATACTTGTTTCAAAACAAATTACAATATGATGTCAAAATGAGTTTAAAACTGACGCCTTAGCGCCACTTCTCCAAAAGCTGAAGTTACATGTATTACTGAATCCCTGAGAAATACAAGTAGATTTGAAAGAGTAGATCAGCATTTAAGCTGGTGAGTTCATAAGTATTTAATGTTAATGTTTGTATAAATCTGAATGAAATTGTTTGTAGATGTTTGAAAAACTCCTAGAAAATCCCATATTTCCTACTAGTATAAAAGTAGTCTTCTACCAAGACCCGACTGAATTGAATGTTTGTTTTTAGAAATCTAATGTTTTTCCATAAATATGTGGTAGTTTAAAAGTTCCAAAACTGAAATGCAAAAGTGTTTTTCATGCCTAGAATAGTAGATTTATGTATGTATAAAATCACTAAGGCATTTGATAACCCCGTAAATCAACGTGTTTTTAATACTCCATGTGAGTTTTATAACCATGCTATTGACCCAGACTGCCCGTAACAACGTTCTTCAGGCGTTGGAATGTTATGACGATTGTCACCCCAGACTTGCCGGTCTAACTGTAGCTAACAGTTTAGGTGCGGGATTGTCAATCCCGTATAGATCTATACACAAGAATCACGCTCTCCCTACAAGAGATTATGGTATATAATACAGGACTTTAACTACATACTTGAAAGTACGTGAAGTTGAATGTCACACAAAACTTAGTATCAAATAGATTTACGTATGAAGAGTCCATTTGTTCTTGTATATGAAAGTATTTCCTTGATATAGTATTTATAGTATGTAAAATCTCATTAATATCTAGTAAACTATACCTATTATAGTTTTTCCAAAAGTGTGATTCGTTTGTATGATAAACCCTAGTGTAGTGTCGACTTTGTATGTAAAGTATAACATTCGAAATAACATTATTGAATATTTATACTCAAAATATAAATAAAGTGTTTTCATGTTTACATAACAACATGTTTCATTCCAACAAGGACAAAGTGTTCTCGTGATATGTTGTATGAGAACGTTTTCGTACGATAGTTATAAATCACATATGATTGATTATAACAAAAGTATAACAAAAGATTTATGTTATTCACACGAGGGTAATCGTGTGTTTACTTGTATCCCCCCCCCTTAAAAGTGTATAAAAGTATTTACAAAGCATTTGAAAATGTAGTTATAGGGGTATGAACTCACTTGATAGAGTGAAGATGATGAGATGAAAACTGAGCAGAACTTCGACAGGAGAAAGCGGGTTTTCTCGGGATTCTCGGGAATTCTCGAGAGTGTAAGACCTTCCTTCGGAACTTGGATGCGAAGACCGGGGCTTTGGGATGGATTCGGGGGTTAAAATGCAGAGCTTCGGCACGAGAGAGAAGAGAATTGAGCAAAGAAACCCGGAACCCTTGAGCTCTATTTATAGTCCCAGTTTTTGGGCCCCACGTCGTAGCCATAAGGTTGCCACGTCGTGGCCTCGATCCTATCCTCTTCCGTGGATGAGACGTTTGCTGCCAAGCCTGAAACCCCATCAATCAGGTCCCCACGTCGTGGCCTTCTATGCCACGTCGTGGCTAGCCTGACAGCCTCGGGTTTTGTGTCTCGAACTTGTAAAATATGTAACTTCTGCGTACGAGCTCCGTTTTCGACGTTCTATATATGCGCACATAGGTGAGAACATGATCTACAACTCTCGTTTAGATTTCGTCTGCTAATTTTGACTTTATTTTTAATTAATTAATTTTTAACAGGCCGGGACATGAAAACTCCGTCATAAATCCATAACTCCTTCATCCGATGCCCGTTTTCGTCAGACTTTTTATCGTTGCTCTACTATTGATGAGATCTTCGATTCTCATTTAGATTGTTTCGGTCAAAAATCCCTCGATCTCTATTTCGAGTTTTTTAGCTGTCTACCGCTATATCCGAAACTTCGAAAAATCATAACTTCCTCATACGAAGTCAGATTTGGGCGTTCTTTTTATGTATGTTCACGGTTTAACGATATCTACGACTTTCGTTTAGATACTTAAGGTTAAAAAGTATTTTATTAAAACTTTGCGTTTAACGTTTAATCGTATTGACGGTTTTGTTGTGAATCTTAGGTTGGTCATAACTTCTTCGTTATAACTCGGATTCTAGTGTTCTTTATATTTCTGAAAACCTTGACATGATAACTATCATTTTAGGCAACCCAATAGAGACTTTTGAACATTTTATTTTTGACGCTAATTTCATTATATCAAAAGAGATTACAATTCTTGACTTTTCAGGTCGTTACATTGATTCGAAATATCGGGTTGTCACATCATCCCCCTGTTAGAGGGAATTTCGTCCCGAAATTTAATGTAAGCTAAGTATTTGTGGATTAGGGAAAGAGATGCGGATACTTTTGTTTTATTTGATCTTCGCGCTCCCAAGTGTATTCAGGTCTCCGTTTTGCATTCCAGCGGACCTTCACAATGGGTATGCGACTTTGTTTTGTTCGTTTAATTTCCCTATCCATGACCTCAATTGGTTCCTCTATAAAGCGGAGACTTTCGTTGATTTCGATTTCGTCTAGAGGGACGACGAGGGTCTCATCGGACAAACATTTCTTCAAGTTTGATACATGAAAGGTAGGATGTACGTTATTGAGTTCCTGCGGTAGTCGAAGTTTGTATGCTACCGGACCGATCCTTGCAAGGATCTCGAATGGTCCAATATACCTTGGGTTTAGTTTCCCACGTTTTTCGAAACATATTAACCCTTTCCAGGGCGAGACCTTTAATAGCACTTGGTCCCCGACCTGAAATTCCAAGGGCTTCCGTCTTTTGTCCGCATAACTCTTTTGTCTGTCTCTTGAAGCCTTTAGTCGTTCCCGAATCTGAACAATCTTATCAGTTGTTTCTCTTATGATTTCCGGGCCTGTGAGAGCACTGTCGGGTACTTGTCCCTTGGCTAGTTGCGTGTCACCCACTTCAGCCCAACACAGTGGTGATCTGCACTTCCGGCCATAGAGGGCTTCAAATGGAGCAACTTTGATGCTGGAGTGATAGCTATTGTTGTATGAGAATTCGACTAGTGGTAAATGGGTATCCCATGCTTTACCAAAATCGATTACACAAGCTCTTAGCATATCTTCCAAGGTTTGTATGGTCCTCTCACTTTGACCGTCGGTTTGTAGATGGTAAGTGGTACTCATGTCTAGCCTAGTTCCTAGAGACTTTTGCAGCGACTGCCAGAATCGCGAGGTGAACCTACTATCTCTGTCAGAGATAATGGATATTGGTACACCATGCAGTCGTACAATCTCTCGGATGTATGTTCGAGCTAGCTTATCTATCTTGTCGGTTTCCTTTATGGGTAGGAAGTGTGCGGATTTTGTTAATCTATCGACGATTACCCAGATGGTGTCTAGTCCACCTGCTGTCTTGGGTAATTTGGTTATGAAATCCATGGTTATCCGTTCCTACTTCCACTCGGGTATTTCGGGTTGTTGTAATAATCCTGATGGCTTTTGGTATTCTACCTTGACTTTGGCGCAAGTTAGACACTCGCCCACATAGGTAGCGATCTATGCTTTCATGTTCGGCCACCAATACAGTGTCTTGAGGTCCTGATACATCTTGTCCGAACCTGGATGCACGGAGTATCGAGTCTTATGAGCCTCATTCATGACCACGTCTCTGAATCCACCAAACCTCGGTGTCCAGATCCGATCCATGAAGTAGCGAACTCCGTCGCCCTTGAGTTCAAGATTCTTATCCATTCCCCTTAAGGCTTCACTCGTCACATTCTCTATTTTCAAGGCTTCCCTCTGAGCTTCCTTGATTTGTATGGACAGGTGTGAATGGACCGTCATGGTTAAGGATTTCACTCGGCGCCCCGAGTATTCCTTTCGACTAAGAGCATCAGCTACCACATTCGCTTTTCCTGGATGATAACGAATTTCACATTTGTAGTCATTCAATAGTTCAACCCATCGTCTTTGCCTCATGTTGAGTTCCTTTTGATTGAGGATGTGTTGAAGGCTCTTGTGATCGGTAAAGATTGTGCATTTCGTGCCGTAGAGATAGTGCCTCCAAATCTTTAAGGCGAAAACGACTGCTCCCAGTTCGAGGTCGTGTGTAGTGTAGTTGACCTCGTGCGTCTTGAGTTGTCTCGAGGCGTAGGCGATGACCTTTCCTCGTTGCATTAGAACACAGCCAAGACCTTGATTAGATGCATCACAGTAGACCACGAAGTCTTCTGTTCCTTCTGGCAAGGACAAAATAGGTGCGCTGCATAGTGCTTGCTTCAGTGTTTGGAATGCAGCGTCTTGTCTCTCTTCCCAATTGAAAGTTACCCCCTTCTGGGTCAAGGTGGTAAGTGGTTTAGCAATCTTCGAGAAGTTCTGTATAAATCTTCGGTAATAGCCAGCCAGGCCCAAGAATTGTCGGATCTCCGTTGGGGTTCTTGGCGCTGACCAGTTCTCTATTGCCTTGATTTTGGAAGGGTCTACGTGTATCCCGTTGTCACACCCCCAAACCAAGGATGGCGGAAACGTCCGGGGGTGAAGGACTTCATGTATAGTATCATAACAACATTTTGTAATAGTGATCAAAGTAAACACAACCAACATATATATAATTGAAAGAGTTACATCATTGTATGAATTACATGTTTCCAAACCAATTACAATATGTTGACAAAACGTGAAATGTTTGACGCCTTAACGTCCCATCCTCAAAAGCACTTGGTTACCTGTTTAGTGATTTCCTGAGAATACAAGTTGGTTTGAAAAAGTGTCAACACAAAGGTTGGTGAGTTCATAAGTTTTTGTATGCAACTATGAAAACCTTTTTCTTGTAAAAGTAGTGTCCGTTCCAGAAAATCCAATATTTTCCTTAATGTGTAAATGTAGTCTTAAAACCCAAAGACCAGAATGTACAATTAATTTGTCATATTTATAGTAAAACAATGCAAGTTTAAATCGACATAAACTCGTTTGATTTCAATGAAATCCCCGTAAATTCTATGTTCGTTAATACTTTCTGTGAGTTATTATAACCATGGTATGACCTAGTTGGCCTGAAACGACGTTCTTCCGGCGTCGGAAATGTTATGACATTTGTCACCTCAGACCTGCCGGTCTAGCTGTTGCATGTAGCTCAGGTGTGGGTTTGTCAAACCCAATATAGATCTATATACAACTATCACGCTCTCCCTCCAGGAGACTCTGGTTACAATACAAGACTTATTGGTAAATGTGAAGCGAATATCTCACAAAGTCATTAGCGCATTTACGTGTAACGTAATGAAAATCCCTTTTGTATAAATGTACCCTTTTTGTATGAGTGTGTTATGTAAAGTATCATAAACTATACCTATTATGGTTTATCAAAACAAGGGTAGTAGTGGTAATGTACGCAAACTATACTTAACATAGTTTATTCAAATGTTTGTATGTAATGGATGTACTTTGATTATAACAATTTGTTATCTTTTATATTCTATATATATATCAAAATCCATTTATTAACTGATGCATGTCTACATACTAAGACAAAATGTCATTTATTTGCAATAACATATATTCACATAAAGATATACACCTTGCTCGACATGTTACAAGGTGAAATGAAATTGATAGCATTTTTCTGTTGTTAACATTTTCTATTACTGTTCTTAGAAAATTTATAGAAAATTCATAACAGGTCCAAATCAGAATCCGTAAATTCTGGGAGTTTGGAAAACGTGTCTAGTTTGCTCATAAATTTTCTCATGATTTTTAGTGGTCTCCAACATGTGTGAAAACGTCCATAATCACAGACTGGCCCGGATTGGTTCTTGAAATGATAGACAATTTTGTAAAAATCACCATAAATTGTAGAAACATCGTATGGAGGTGTGCAAGTAACCATTTTAAAGCTAAGAACTGGAACTACTTTCACCTAAAACAGTTTTGAAAACTAAAATGTTTATGTTGACCAAAACAGTCCGTGAATGGATCCCAACGTTTCTGATGAAAGCTGTTAGAAGCGTTTTAATTGTGTTCTTTGTGTTTTAACTTGTATTCCCCCCCCCCCTTAAAACTTAAGAAAACATGAAAATGTAGGGGTATGAACTCACCTTGTGTGATTTCAATGGATGAGTGTTGGAGAAGGGAAGTGTTCAACTCAAGAACACTTGAAGAAGCCTTGAAGAATTCGAGAATCTAACACCAAAGGGATGGAATTTGTGTGAGCAAACCATGATTTGAGTAGAATGAAGTGTAATAATCACAAGGAGGATGAGTTATACTTACCAAGAGTGGAAGAAAACTTGATGATCAGCCTTGAAATCCCGAAATTGAGAGAGAAAGTTGGAGAGAAAAGTTGTGTTTGATCTTTGGTGGAAATGAGTGAAGTGGGTGAAATGAAGAGAGAGAGAGTGGGAGTCTTTCAGCTCTTTGGACGAGATAATGGCTGAAAAATGATGAGAAAGTACCTTGACATGACCAAGGTAGGGTGGGAGGAGTGGCTGGCCATAGATTGGGTGAGGGGGGGGGGTTGCTTGTGTCATAAAGTAAAGCAAGGTCAACACTCCACGTTAATTACTCCAACCACTAAATCTTGGATAAGATTTGCATTAAAAACGTGATTAATTAAGACATATGGGTCTTAATATGTTAAAATAAAGTTTTGGGTGGAAATCCCCCGTTAAAATAATTAAAGACGGGCTTAAAACTGAGTCGGGGTCGAAAACCGGGTAGAAAAGAGGAGAATCCGAAGTCTGGCGAGGGTTGGGTCATCAGCAACCTAAATCTGGAGTGGCATTGGTCGCATGACTGCGGTCCGAGGAGAAGAGAGGCTGCGGATCCGAGCTGCTACCGCAGACGGCTTTGTCCAAAGGAAGACCGAAGGCGAGGTGGCTGCGGGCTTGACGGCTGCGGCTCCGGGCTTCGGCTCGGTGACTGCGGCTGCTGGCTGCGGTCGGTGGCTGCGGCTCGCTGGCTGTGGCTGCTCAAGGAGACTCCGGTCCAAGGAGGGTTTGGCCCGTATAGGGGGACTTCGGCCTTAAAAGTGGTTTCGGGTCTTTTAGGGTATTTTTCCCGTTCTAACCCCGTTTTAAGCGATTTTTGACCCGGTTAAGGGTCGGGATGACCCGAATGGTTTCAAAAAGTTACGGGAACTTTTGAGAGAGATTTGGGAGAGATTTCAAATAGAAAGAGATAGAGTGAAAACGATTGAGGGAGGTTTCGTTTGTGACCTTTTTGGGTGTCCGGCTTCGCAATGCAAGGTCCGTAAACCCCGTTAAGTCATGTTTTAATGTCCTACACACTCCCGATGAGTGTGCAATAGTGTTTTATCTCTTTGGTTCATTGTTTAGCATTATCAAGGCTAAGGAAAATTAAACACACGAATTTTCCAAATGATGTTTTCTCATTAAAATAGCGAGTTGTTTAGTAATTACATAGAGTAAACCCTAACATACAAGGGTTAACTGAGTTGACCGGTTTGACTTGTTGACTTTGTTTGACTTTAACTTGACCGGAAATTGACGATTGTCACACCCGTCTTTGCTGACCACGTGACCTAGGAAATCTACTTTCCGAATCCAAAATTCGCAATTTGAGAATTTTGCGTATAGTTTTTCTTTTCTTAGGGTTTCCAAGATTTGTCGGAGGTGTTGACCATGTTCCTCTTTACTCTTTGAATAAATGAGTATATCGTCTATGGACACGATCACAAATTTGTCCAGGAATGAACGACACACTCGGTTCATTAAGTCCATGAACACTGCCGGTGCATTTGTTAATCCAAAGGGCATCACTACAAACTCGTAGTGACCATAACGAGTTCGAAAGGCTGTTTTGGGAACATATCCTTCCAAGACTCGTAGCTGATGGTACCCAGATCTCAAATCGATCTTCGAGAAATAACTCGCTCCTTGGAGTTGGTCGAACAAGTCGTCAATGCGTGGTAGGGGATATCGGTTCTTGATAGTGAGCTTGTTGAGTTCCGGGTAATCGATGTACATGCGGAAAGATCCATCCTTCTTCTTTACGAACAGGACTGGCGCTCCCCAAGGTGAGAAGCTCGGTCTGATGAACCCTTTGCTGAATAGTTCGTTTAATTGGCTGGATAATTCTTGCATCTCAGCTGGCGCTAGACGATACGACGACTTAGCTACTGGGGTAGCTTCGGGGATTAAATCGATTCTGAACTCGACTTGTCGTTCTGGTGGGACTCCTGGAAGATCTTCAGGGAAGATATCGGGAAAATCGCAGACTTCTGGAATATCCTTGAGGTCTTTCGCTTCTTTTTATTTATCTACTACGTGGGCTAAGAAGGCATGGTACTCCTTACGCAGGTATTTTTGGGCTTTGACGCAAGAGATGATTTGTAAATTGGTACCGGGTTTGTCACCATAAATGACAAGAGTTTCGCCGTTTGGCAGATTTAGGCGAACGGCCCTTTCGTGACAAAGTATATTGACATGGTTTAGGCTTAACCAATCCATACCAATGATGACATCAAAGCTCTTTATAGTGATCGGCATTAGATCGATTGGAAATGAATGTTCGTTTAGAGTTAGTGTGCAGCCTATGTACATATCGTTTGTGCTTTCTGTTCTACCGTTTGCCATTTCTACTGTAAATATCTTATTGAGTGATTTAGGATTCTGTTTTAGTATGGGTTTGAATTTATGACTCACGAAACTCCTCTCCGCACCACAATCAAAGAGCATGCATGCATAAGCGTGATTGAGGAGAAACGTACCAGTAACCACCGTGGGATCAGCTATTGCTTCGTTATGCCCTATTGCCAGCACTCTTCCTATTCCGCGTAACTCTTTTGCCGATCTCGGGATGCTTTCATTCTTTCCCGAATTTGAACAATCTTTTATGTGGTCTCCCTTATGATTTCAGGACCAGTGAGGGTGCTATTAGAGACTTTCCCTCTAGCTAGCTGTGTATCCCCCACTTCAGCCCAACACAGTGGGGATCTGCACTTGCGGCCGTAGAGAGCTTCGAATCGGGCGACTTTAATACTAGTGTGATAGCTGTTATTGTAGGAGAACTCTATAAGCGGTAAATGGGTATCCCATGCCTTACCAAAGTCTATCACACAGGCTCTCAACATGTCTTCCAATGTCTGTATGGTTCGCTCGCTCTGCCCGTCGGTTTGTGGATGGTAGGCCGTACTCATGTCAAGCCTAGTTCCTAGAGATTTCTGTAGGGACTGCCAAAATCGCGAGGTGAATCTACTATCTCGGTCGGAGATAATGGATATTGGTACACCATGCAGTCGCACAATCTCCTTGATGTACGCCCTGGTTAACTTCTCCATCTTGTCGGTTTCCTTTATCGGCAGGAAGTGCGCAGACTTGGTCAATCTGTCTACGATTACCCATATGGTGTCAAGCCCACCCGATGTCTTAGGCAGCTTGGTTATGAAGTCCATGGTTATCCGTTTCCACTTCCACTCGGGTATATCCGGCTGTTGTAGTAGTCCTGATGGCTTCTGGTATTCTACTTTGACCTTGGCGCAAGTCAGGCACTTGCTCACATAAGTAGCAATCTCGGTCTTCATGTTTGGCCACCAATATAGCTTTTTGAGGTCTAGATATATCTTATCTGATCCGGGATGGATGGAGTATCGAGTCTTGTGTGCTTCATTCATGACAATGTTGCGGAATCCACCAAACTTCGGTGTCCAGATTCGGTTCATGAGATAACGAGCTCCATCATCCTTGACTTCTAAGTTCTTATCCATTCCCCTTAATGCCTCACCTGCCACATTTTCTGGTTTCAAGGCTTCTAGTTGTGCTCCCTTGATCTGTGCGGTCAGGTGTGAATGGATTGTCATGGTTAAGGATTTTACTCGGCGGCCCGAATATTCTTTTCTGCTTAGGGCATCGGCCACTACATTGGCCTTGCCCGGTTGGTAGCGGATTTCGCACTCATAGTCGCTCAGCAGCTCTACCCATCTTCTTTGTCGCATGTTGAGCTCTTTTTGATTGAGGATATGCTGAAGACTTTTGTGATCGGTGAAGATGGTGCACTTTGTGCCGTAGAGGTAGTGCCTCCAGATCTTTAAGGCGAACACTACTTCTCTCAGCTCAAGGTCGTGGGTAGTATAATTAACTTCGTGTGTCTTAAGTTGCCTTGACGCGTAAGCGATGACCTTCCCTCTCTGCATGAGCACGCATCCGAGGCCTTGACTTGAAGCATCGCAATATACCACCAAGTCATCAGTTCCTTCTGGAAGAGACAAGACTGGTGCGCTGCACAGGGCTTGTTTTAACGTTTGGAAGGCGGCTTCCTGTTTATCTCCCCACTTAAACATCACACCTTTTTGAGTCAAGGTGGTGAGTGGTTTGGCAATCTTGGAGAAATTCTGTATGAATCTTCGGTAGTAGCCGACGAGCCCTAAAAATTGTCGGATTTCTGTCGGCGTTGTAGGTGCTGACCAGTTTTCGATTGCTTTGATTTTTGAGGGATCCACGTGTATTCCTTTCTTGCTAACCACGTGGCCAAGAAATCCCACTTCTCGGAGCCAAAATTCACACTTCGAAAATTTAGCATAAAGCTTCTCCGTTCTTAGAGTCTCCAATACTAGTCACAAATGTTGGCTGTGTTCTTATTTGCTTCGTGAATAGACCAGGATATCGTCGATGAATACGATCACAAATTTGTCTAGGAAGGGTCGACACACTCGGTTCATCAGATCCATGAACACCGCAGGCGCGTTTGTTAATCCGAATGGCATCACTACAAACTCGTAGTGTCCATAGCGAGTCCTGAATGCCGTCTTGGGGATATCTTCTTCTTGAACTCGCAGCTGATGATAACCCGACCTCAGGTCGATTTTTGAAAAGTAGCTTGCTCCCTGAAGTTGGTCGAAGAGGTCGTCGATTCGGGGTAGGGGATATCGATTCTTGATGGTAAGTTTGTTTAACTCCCGATAGTCGATGCACATGCGAAAGGATCCGTCCTTCTTCTTTACAAAAAGGACTGGTGCTTCCCAAGGTGAGAAGCTCGGTCTAATGAACCCTTTGCTCAACAGTTCATTCAACTGGCTGGACAGCTCTTGCATTTCTGCTGGTGCTAGGCGGTATGGAGCTTTGGCGACGGGGGTAGCTCCGGGAATTAAGTCGATTCGGAATTTGACTTGTCGCGCGAGCGGTACGCCTGGGAGATCTTCTGGGAATACATCAGGGAAGTTGCACACCTCGGGAATGTCTTTGATGTCCTTCACCTCCTGTTTCTGATCTACTATGTGGGCCAAGAAGGCGCGGTATTCCTTTCGGAGATACTTTTGGGCTTTGACGTAAGAGATGACTTGTAAATTTGCACTGGGTTTATCACCATAAATAAGAAGGGTTTCGCCATTTGGCAGATTTAGGCGAACGGCCCTTTCGTAACATAGAATGTCGGCATGATGAGAACTTAACCAATCCATACCCACAATTATGTCGAAACTTTTTATTGTGACTGGCATTAGGTCAATTTTGAATGAATGATTGTCTAAAGTGAGGGTACACCCTGAGTATATATCATCAGTGCGCTCTACTTTTCCATTTTCCATTTCTACGACGTATGAATCTTGTAATGACTGGGGATTTTGTTTAAGTAATTTTTTGTATTGGTGGCTCACAAAACTCCTCTCCGCTCCACTATCAAATAGTACGCATGCATAAGAGTTATTGAGGAGAAACGTACCGGTAACCACTGTAGGATCCTTGACTGCTTCCCCATGTCCTATCGCCAGGACTCTCCCCACACCACCAACATTAGGGGCTTGTGCTTTGGGGCAGTTTCTCCCGAAGTGTCCTGCTTCACCACATCCATAACAGGTTTGGCTTGCCCCTGCATTGGCAACTTGGTTGATCGGTCGTGCTGGCGCTTTACAGAAACGAGCGGTATGCCCCTTCCTGTCGCAGTTTTTGCAGTGCATTTCCCGACAATCACCAGTGTGGTGGAAGTTGCACTTAGGGAGATTTCCAGCATATTGCTTCAGTGGTGCTGGGGTGGTAGCAGTAGTGGCAGCACGGACAGCCACCGTTTGTTGCTTCTTGGTGGGGTCCTGTGCCGGTTGCTTCTTTTTATTGTTCCAGAACTTCCTCTTGTTGTTCCCTCCTTTTGCTTGGTCAGTGGTGGTGATCACAGTACCACGGCTGGCCCTGTGATCGATAAGTTATTGTGCCAATTCCTTAGCACTTTCAAAGGTAGCGGGTTTCGAGGCCAGTACACTATCTTGAATCTGGGATGATAGCCCCTAGAGGTATCGTTCCACCTTTTTCTCCTCTGGAGTGACCATTGTTGGACAGAGGAGTGCTAGGTCATTGAATCGGGCAGTGTAAGTTTCAAGATCTGTGCCTGAAATTCTGAGGTTCCAGAGTTCTTCTTCGAGTTTTTGTATTTCACCCCTCGGGCAATACTCCTTTAGCATCAACGCTTTTAGGTCTTCCTAGCTTATGGAGTTAGCCACTGTTGGAGTAAGTGATTTAACTCGACCATTCCACCAAGTGAGAGCCCTACCGGTGAAAGTGAATGCCGCGTACTTGACCTTGCTCGCTTCGGGACAAGTACAGATTTCGAAGACTGCTTCGGTCCTTTCGAACCATTGCATCAATGTGATGACGCCCCCGCTCCCATTGAAGGTATCGGGTTTGCCATTGGTGAAGTCCTTGTAGGTGCATTCCTTTGTGCGCCCCGAACTGTCACCCTGGTTAGAGGGTGTAGCACCAGATCTAGATCCACCATTGCCATTAGTGCCGATTTGCGACATAGCTACCGCCACAGCTGCTGCTACTGCAGCCTGGAACATTGCCAGATCAAATTGTGGAGGCGGCGGCGGAGGAGGTGGTGCTGCGCTGCTGGAAGGTCTTGGTCTTCTCCTTGGCGGCATAGTTCTGTCACAAGTTTTTAAAATGACAAGTCGGTAAGGACTTCAATATTAATACGAGTCGAGTGTCACTTGTTTTCTCTCATTTGTATTATATTGCGACTTTATTGCATTAGCAAGTAATTCATGGAGAAAGTTTATGCAATTGAACTTATGAATTGAATAGTGGTGACTCAAACGGAGTCATGTGTTCGGTTCCGTGTTTGACCCACTCCTAAGATTCGCTCAATGTGCCCCAGTTATGTGTAATTAAAATTTTAATAAGCTGTTGATACTAATGAGTCTGCCCTAAGTCCACAACCAAACAAGGAACATGTCCTAAGGCGGACTCACCATTTCTAGGTCGATTACTTCTTTAATTACACATAACGACGAGGTACACTTAAAAATCTTAGAGTTATCAGTTGTAAATTGTTTGTAATACCACATAGTAAAATCTTATGTCAACATCCAATGAAGTAAAATGCATGCCAAATTCATTGATAAACTTTTAGTACATATTGTTTTGGAGAAAATTTGACTTCATAAGGGTCTACATTACATCAATGTAAAAGATAGTTTCGACAGCACAAAATCCCCCTTGAATAGTGTAATCACTTAATCGCAGGGTCAACCTACATACAAAAGAGTAGCACCAACGCATGCTCATAAACCTATACTACGAAGTTGTGTGAGTAGTAATGAATCCTACTCACGACGATCCTTCCCTGATGGAGCTTGGGATGATGTCGATGCGCCTTGCAGTTCAGCTAATCTCCGTTCGGTTGCAACCATTCTCTCCTCAAGCGCCAAGTATCTTTCCCGATACTCCCTTGCTTCTGCTCGAGCAGCGAGAAGGTCCTGAATGAGTTGATCTCTGTAGTGGGAGTCTCGTTCTAGGTCTCTGGTGCGAGCAGTGGTAGACTCTATGATGGCACTTAGTTCCCGGACCTGATCGGTCGTCATCCTACCGCGATCATCCATAATCGCTATCTGTTGAGTCATGACTGGGAGGGCTCTATCGGCTGGTCCTCCGTGGCTGAGGTCATAGAAACCTCGTTGACCTCCGTAAGGTGATCGTTGTCGTTGACGGCGACCCCATCCATCAATTGTGGTCACCCATCGAGGTACGGGTCCGAAGAAGTCGTATCGGTTGGCGGGAACTCTGGCTATATAGGGAGGATTGATGACCTCTGGTTCTTCTTCACTTTCGTCTTCATCCATGTCTGCCTCGATGTCTTCCTCTTCTTCTTCTTCTTCCGGTTCCTCCTCGGGTTCCTCTTCGGGCTCCTCTTCGGGTTCTTCTTCGGGGTCCTCTTCGGGATCCTCTTCGATCAGTTCTTCGGGCTCTTCTTCGATCCAGCCGGCGTTTCCCTGATTGGGAAAGTATGGGTCTCCTGGTAAGTGGAATCCTGCCATGTCGTCTGTGCGAGAATGGGGGCGTAAGAAGCATGTAACGGTTAATAATATTAATATTGCTCTATAGCAACATACAAATACTCCTATAGTATTTTAAATGTTTAGATTTGGTTCTTAGAGCATTCTTTGTAGAGTGAAGTTAAGTTATTAGATTTGTTGCCCATTACGACTATCCCCCGGTATGTGTAAGTCACTTCTCGGACATATATAGTTGATCAGGCTATATCCCTCCCAGACTTGATTCACATACACTAAGGCATACTCATAGGGTACAACTCCTCTTCCTTTACTTTATGTTCTCCTAGTTATGACACTACGCGAGTATGTAATGCATGTATGTATACTTTAAACGAGAAAACTATTTATTTTCTAAAAGTATATCCCATTAAAAATGTTTTAAAATCAGAGACTTTTAGTCCCAAATGTGTTTATAGTTTGTATATCTTATGTGGTTTGATATACTTAATTCACTACAAACCGTGCTCTGATACCAATCTGTCACACCCCCAAACCAAGGATGGCGGAAACGTCCGGGGGTGGAGGACTTCATGTATAGTATCATAACAACATTTTGCAATAGTGATCAAAGTAAACACAACCAACATATAAAAGAGTTACATGATTGTATGAATTACATGTTTCCAAACCAATTACAATATGTTGACAAAACGTGAAATGTTTGACGCCTTAACGTCCCATCCTCAAAAGCACTTGGTTACCTGTTTAGTGATTTCCTGAGAATACAAGTTGGTTTGAAAAAGTGTCAACACAAAGGTTGGTGAGTTCATAAGTTTTTGTATGCAACTATGAAAACCTTTTTCTTGTAAAAGTAGTGTCCGTTCCAGAAAATCCAATATTTTCCTTAATGTGTAAATGTAGTCTTAAAACCCAAAGACCAGAATGTACAATTAATTTGTCATATTTATAGTAAAACAATGCAAGTTTAAATCGACATAAACTCGTTTGATTTCAATGAAATCCCCGTAAATTCTATGTTCGTTAATACTTTCTGTGAGTTATTATAACCATGCTATGACCTAGTTGGCCTGAAACGACGTTCTTCCGGCGTCGGAAATGTTATGACATTTGTCACCTCAGACCTGCCGGTCTAGCTGTTGCATGTAGCTCAGGTGTGGGTTTGTCAAACCCAATATAGATCTATATACAACTATCACGCTCTCCCTCCAGGAGACTCTGGTTACAATACAAGACTTATTGGTAAATGTGAAGCGAATGTCTCACAAAGTCATTAGCGCATTTACGTGTAACGTAATGAAAATCCCTTTTGTATAAATGTACCCTTTTTGTATGAGTGTGTTATGTAAAGTATCATAAACTATACCTATTATGGTTTATCAAAACAAGGGTAGTAGTGGTAATGTACGCAAACTATACTTAACATAGTTTATTCAAATGTTTGTATGTAATGGATGTACTTTGATTATAACAATTTGTTATCTTTTATATTCTATATATATATATATATATATATATATATATATATATATATATATATATATATATATATCAAAATCCATTTATTAACTGATGCATGTCTACATACTAAGACAAAATGTCATTTATTTGCAATAACATATATTCACATAAAGATATACACCTTGCTCGACATGTTACAAGGTGAAATGAAATTGATAGCATTTTTCTGTTGTTAACATTTTCTATTACTGTTCTTAGAAAATTCATAGAAAATTCATAACAGGTCCAAATCAGAATCCGTAAATTCTGGGAGTTTGGAAAACGTGTCTAGTTTGGTCATAATTTTTCTCATGATTTTTAGTGGTCTCCAACATGTGTGAAAACGTCCATAATCACAGACTGGTCCGGATTGGTTCTTGAAATGATAGACAGTTTTGTAAAAATCACCATAAATTGTAGAAACATCGTATGGAGGTGTGCAAGTAACCATTTTAAAGCTAAGAACTGGAACTACTTTCACCTAAAACAGTTTTGAAAACTAAAATGTTTAAGTTGACTAAAAGAGTCCGTGAATGGAGCCCAACGTTTCTGATGAAAGCTGTTAGAAGCGTTTTAATTGTGTTCTTTGTGTTTTAACTTGTATTCCCCCCCTTAAAACTTAAGAAAACATGAAAATGTAGGGGTATGAACTCACCTTGTGTGATTTCAGTGGATGAGTGTTGGAGAAGGGAAGTGTTCAACTCAAGAACACTTGAAGAAGCCTTGAAGAATTCGAGAATCTAACACCAAAGGGATGGAATTTGTGTGAGCAAACCATGATTTGAGTAGAATGAAGTGTAATAATCACAAGGAGGATGAGTTATACTTACCAAGAGTGGAAGAAAACTTGATGATCAACCTTGAAATCCCGAAATTGAGAGAGAAAGTTGGAGAGAAAAGTTGTGTTTGATCTTTGGTGGAAATGAGTGAAGTGGGTGAAATGAAGAGAGAGAGAGTGGGAGTCTTTCAGCTCTTTGGACGAGATAATGGCTGAAAAATGATGAGAAAGTACCTTGACATGACCAAGGTAGGGTGGGAGGAGTGGTTGGCCATAGAGTGGGTGAGGGGGGGGGGGTTGCTTGTGTCATAAAGTAAAGCAAGGTCAACACTCCACCTTAATTACTCCAACCACTAAATCTTGGATAAGATTTGCATTAAAAACGTGATTAATTAAGACATATGGGTCTTAATATGTTAAAATAAAGTTTTGGGTGGAAATCCCCCGTTAAAATAATTAAAGACGGGCTTAAAACTGAGTCGGGGTCGAAAACCGGGTAGAAAAGAGGAGAATCCGAAGTCTGGCGAGGGTTGGGTCATCAGCAGCCTAAATCCGGAGTGGCATTGGTCGCATGACTGCGGTCCGAGGAGAAGAGAGGCTGCGGATCCGAGCTGCTACCGTAGGCGGCTTTGTCCAAAGGAAGACCGAAGGCGAGGTGGCTGCGGGCTTGACGGCTGAGGCTCCGGGCTTCGGCTCGGTGACTGCGGCTGCTGGCTGCGGTCGGTGGCTGCGGCTCGCTGGCTGTGGCTGCTCAAGGAGACTGCGGTCCAAGGAGGGTTTGGCCCCTATAGGGGGACTTCGGCCTTAAAAGGGGTTTCGGGTCTTTTGGGGTATTTTTCCCGTTCTAACCCCGTTTTAAGCGATTTTTGACCCGATTAAGGGTCGGGATGACCCGAATGGTTTCAAAAAGTTACGGGAACTTTTGAGAGAGATTTGGGAGAGATTTCAAATAGAAAGAGATAGAGTGAAAACGATTGAGGGAGGTTTCGTTTGTGACCTTTTTGGGTGTCCGGCTTCGCAATGCAAGGTCCGTAAACCCCGTTAAGTCATGTTTTAGTGTCCTACACACTCCCGATGAGTGTGCAATAGTGTTTTATCTCTTTGGTTCATTGTTTAGCATTATCAAGGCTAAGGAAAATTAAACACACGAATTTTCCAAATGATGTTTTCTCATTAAAATAGCGAGTTGTTTAGTAATTACATAGAGTAAACCCTAACATACAAGGGTTAACTGAGTTGACCGGTTTGACTTGTTGACTTTGTTTGACTTTGACTTGACCGGAAATTGACGATTGTCACACCCGTCTTTGCTGACCACGTGACCTAGGAAATCTACTTTCCGAATCCAAAATTCGCAATTTGAGAATTTTGCGTATAGTTTCTCTTTTCTTAGGGTTTCCAAGATTTGTCGGAGGTGTTGACCATGTTCCTCTTTACTCTTTGAATAAATGAGTATATCGTCTATGGACACGATCACAAATTTGTCCAGGAATGAACGACACACTCGGTTCATTAAGTCCATGAACACTGCCGGTGCATTTGTTAATCCAAAGGGCATCACTACAAACTCGTAGTGACCATAACGAGTTCGAAAGGCTGTTTTGGGAACATATCCTTCCAAGACTCGTAGCTGATGGTACCCGGATCTCAAATCGATCTTCGAGAAATAACTCGCTCCTTGGAGTTGGTCGAACAAGTCGTCAATGCATGGTAGGGGATATCGGTTCTTGATAGTGAGCTTGTTGAGTTCTCGGTAATCGATGTACATGCGGAAAGATCCATCCTTCTTCTTTACGAACAGGAATGACTCTCCGCACCACAATCAAAGAGCATGCATGCATAAGCGTTATTGAGGAGAAACGTACCAGTAACCACCGTGGGATCAGCTATTGCTTCGTTCTGCCCTATTGCCAGCACTCTTCCTATGCCGCCAGCATTCCTTGCCTTAGGGCAGTCTCTCTTGTAGTGTCCAGCCTCACCACACCCATAACATGCCTGGCCCACACCGACTCCAGGGACTTGGGTGATTGGTCGTGCCGGTGCCTTACAGAAACGGGCAGTGTGCCCTTTCTTGTTGCAGTTGTTGCAGTGCATCTCCCGACAATTTCCGTTGTGATGGAAATTGCATTTGCTGCACTTCGGTAGGTTCCCAGCATATGGTTGTGCTGGTGCAGAGGTAACAGGAGCAGCAGTGGGGGTAGTAGCGGCATGGACGACCACTATTTGTTGCTTCTTGGAAGGTTCTTGTGAAAACTGACTCTTCCTCTTGTTCCAGAACTTCTTCTTGTTATTGTTGTTGGTACTGATGTTGTTGTTGTTGTTTCCTATGGTTTGCTCCGGGACAGCAGTTGCGAAGCCTTGACAGATTCCATGGTCAACGAGAGCTTGTGCCAACTGTTTGGAGCTATAGAAAGTGACTGGTTTGGAAGCTAGTACACTTCCTCGAATCTGGGGTGAAAGGCCCCAGATGTATCTTTCGATCTTCTTGCTCTCTTGAGCAACCATCCATGGGCAAAGGATTGCCAAATCGCTAAACCTATTGGTATAGGTAGTGATGTCCGGGCCTACCATAGTAAGGTCCCAAAGTTCCTGCTCTAGCTTTTGTACTTCGCCCCTTGGACAGTACTCTTGCATTAACATTTGCTTTAGATTCTCCCAGCCCATAGAATTTGCCACTACCAGAGTTAGTGACTTGACATGGCCATTCCACCATGTCAGAGCTCTCTCGGAGAATGTACAAGCAGTAAATTTTACCTTGCTCACTTCCAGACAAGCACAGATCTCGAAAACGGCTTCTGTTTTCTCTATCCATTGTGATAGAGCCATTATCCCTCCGGATCCATTAAAAGACATGGGCTTGCTATTGGTGAAGTCCTTGAAGGTGCAATCCCCTGAACGACCCTGACGTTGGCCATTATTACTCATCTGTGCCATTGCTGCTGTCACTGCAGCCGTTATAGCAGCTATTAAGATGGCATTATCCGCTGATGGAGGTGGTGGTGGTGGAGGTGTTGTGTTGTTGACGCGGCGTGTAGATCTACGGGGCGGCATCGTTCTGCTAGAGAAATAGAATGAAGAACATAAGTCTTTAATGATTGGAAGCTGTGTGTTAATAAATTTGTTATTTTCGTCAATTTATGAATTTGACTGACCTATCCAAGGTTTAGAGTTTGTTTCATAATATAAGTTTGTATAATGATAGATAGACTTATGAATCTGAGTGGTATTCAAGGAATTAACACACAAAGAAATTTCTTCATATATATTAAACATACATTGAGTTACATCTGAAGTTAAGAAAATTTCGACCCTTCTATGGGTCTCCGATACAGAAGTTAAAAGAAAAGTAAGACTTTTAGCCGAGTTCCTATTCTATAACAAAATCTTTAGGATCCGAGCAAGTACTACTTGCGACGTAGGTTGCGCCTGGAGCTTGACTCCGCGTCTGATTGCTTTGCTCCCATGAGACGCCTATCAAAAGCGGCTTGTTGTTCCCTCATTTCCCTTATTTCAGAGAGGGCTGCAATCAGTTGATCTTGGAATGTGTCGGTGCGGAGTTGAGCATTTTCCTGCAACCTGTCCAGTCGACGGATGTCGGAAGTGTGAACTTGTACTTCCACGTTGACTTCACGAATCCGGTCTGCTTGAACCCCAGATTGATAGGAATGGTTGGCTAGTTTTCCCACCATGACTGGGAGTGCTTGGTCGGCTGAACCTCCACCCCTGAAGTCGTAGAGGTCTCGACACATACCGTAGGGAGGACGTAATCCTTGCTGTCGGCTCCAATGGTGAATGTGGCTTCCCCAAATGGGAGTTGGTCCCTGAAAGTTTCCCCTAAATACGGGAGGTTGAGCGACTGGTGGGTTAATTACTTCTGGTTCTGAGTCTGTCCCAGAGTCATCCCCTTCCTCCAACTCTATAGGTTCCTCATCCTCTTCGGGGTCCTCCTCTATCCATCCTCCATTGCCCTGATTCGGGTGGTGGGGATATAATCCAGCCATTATGTCTGTACGAGAATAGTGGTATGAGAATTGTCTAGAAATTAAAAACATGTGAATCTAAACATGTAAGTTAAACTATTGTATTTACCAAATACTCCTATAGTATTTAAGTTTGTATGTTTGATACTAGTGTCATTTTGGTGAGTTTTGACTTGTTGCTCACTACGACCATTCCTCAACATACATTAGTCTGATCTCGGATAAATATAGTTGATCAGGCTATATTCGTCCCAAATCCGATTACATATTCCGAGGCCTAGTCGTAGTGTCCAACTTGTCTTAATACTTCTTGTATAGTTCTACTATGAAAATGACTCGTTGTATGCATGTATTTGTGCTTTTATGACCCAAATAATTTAAACTACATGAAATGCGTTTTAGGTGTAAAAACGTTTTGTCAGAGAGTTTTAGTCCCTATGCATTTATAGTTTGTATATCTTATTTGGTTCGATATACTTAGTTCACTATAAACAATGCTCTGATACCAATCTGTCACACCTCCAAACCAGAACGGCAGAATCGTTCGAGGGCGGATGGCTTCATGTAGTATCGTAACAGTTGAATACATAGTAAAGAAAGTAAACCAACCATCATATATATAATTTAAAAGTTACATCGTTAAACGATACTTGTTTCAAAACAAATTACAATATGATGTCAAAATGAGTTTAAAACTGACGCCTTAGCGCCACTTCTCCAAAAGCTGAAGTTACCTGTATTACTGAATCCCTGAGAAATACAAGTAGATTTGAAAGAGTAGATCAGCATTTAAGCTGGTGAGTTCATAAGTATTTAATGTTAATGTTTGTATAAATCTGAATGAAATTGTTTGTAGATGTTTGAAAAACTCCTAGAAAATCCCATATTTCCTACTAGTATAAAAGTAGTCTTCTACCAAGACCCGACTGAATTGAATGTTTGTTTTTAGAAATCTAATGTTTTTCCATAAATATGTGGTAGTTTAAAAGTTCCAAAACTGAAATGCAAAAGTGTTTTTCATGCCTAGAATAGTAGATTTATGTATGTATAAAATCACTAAGGCATTTGATAACCCCGTAAATCAACGTGTTTTTAATACTCCATGTGAGTTTTATAACCATGCTATTGACCCAGACTGCCCGTAACAACGTTCTTCAGGCGTTGGAATGTTATGACGATTGTCACCCCAGACTTGCCGGTCTAACTGTAGCTAACAGTTTAGGTGCGGGAT
Organism: Lactuca virosa; assembly: GCF_052849685.1. Classification (NCBI taxonomy): domain Eukaryota; kingdom Viridiplantae; phylum Streptophyta; class Magnoliopsida; order Asterales; family Asteraceae; genus Lactuca; species Lactuca virosa. The sequence continues at coordinate 417,664,308 of NC_136429.1, forward strand.
TGTCAATCCCGTATAGATCTATACACAAGAATCACGCTCTCCCTACAAGAGATTATGGTATATAATACAGGACTTTAACTGCATACTTGAAAGTACGTGAAGTTGAATGTCACACAAAACTTAGTATCAAATAGATTTACGTATGAAGAGTCCATTTGTTCTTGTATATGAAAGTATTTCCTTGATATAGTATTTATAGTATGCAAAATCTCATGAATATCTAGTAAACTATACCTATTATAGTTTTTCCAAAAGTGTGATTCGTTTGTATGATAAACCCTAGTGTAGTGTCGACTTTGTATGTAAAGTATAACATTCGAAATAACATTATTGAATATTTATACTCAAAATATAAATAAAGTGTTTTCATGTTTACATAACAACATGTTTCATTCCAAAAAGGACAAAGTGTTCTCGTGATATGTTGTATGAGAACGTTTTCGTACGATAGTTATAAATCACATATGATTGATTATAACAAAAGTATAACAAAAGATTTATGTTATTCACACGAGGGTAATCGTGTGTTTACTTGTATTCCCACCCCCCTTAAAAGTGTATAAAAGTATTTACAAAGCATTTGAAAATGTAGTTATAGGGGTATGAACTCACTTGATAGAGTGAAGATGATGAGATGAAAACCGAGCAGAACTTCGACAGGAGAAAGCGGGTTTTCTCGGGATTCTCGGGAATTCTCGAGAGTGTAAGACCTTCCTTCGGAACTTGGATGCGAAGACCGGGGCTTTGGGATGGATTCTGGGGTTAAAATGCAGAGCTTCGGCACGAGAGAGAAGAGAATTGATCAAAGAAACCCGGAACCCTTGAGCTCTATTTATAGTCCCAGTTTTTGGGCCCCACGTCGTGGCCATAAGGTTGCCACGTCGTGGCCTCGATCCTATCCTCTTCCGTGGACGAGACGTTTGCTGCCAAGCCTAAAACCCCATCAATCAGGTCCCCACGTCGTGGCCTTCTGTGCCACGTCGTGGCCAGCCTGACAGCCTCGGGTTTTGTGTCTCGAACTTGTAAAATCTGTAACTTCTGCGTACGAGCTCCGTTTTCGACGTTCTATATATGCACGCATAGGTGAGAACATGATCTACAACTCTCGTTTAGATTTTGTCTGCTAATTTTGATTTATTTTTAATTAATTAATTTTTAACAGGCCGGGACATGAAAACTCCGTCATAAATCCATAACTCCTTCATCCGATGCCCGTTTTCGTCAGACTTTTTATCGTTGCTCTACTATTGATGAGATCTTCGATTCTCATTTAGATTGTTTCGGCCAAAAATCCCTCGATCTCTATTTCGAGTTTTTTAGCTGTCTACTGCTATATCCGAAACTTCGAAAAATCATAACTTCCTCATACGAAGTCAGATTTGGGCGTTCTTTTTATGTATGTTCACGGTTTAACGATATCTACGACTTTTGTTTAGATACTTAAGGTTAAAAAGTATTTTATTAAAACTTTGCGTTTAACGTTTAATCGTATTGACGGTTTTGTTGTGAATCTTAGGTTGGTCATAACTTCTTCGTTATAACTCGGATTCTAGTGTTCTTAATATTTCTGAAAACCTTGACATGATAACTATCATTTTAGGCAACCCAATAGAGACTTTTGAACATTTTATTTTTGACGCTAATTTCATTATATCAAAAGAGATTACAATTCTTGACTTTTCAGGTCGTTACATTGATTCGAAATATCGGGTTGTCACATTTGGTATGGTTACTCAATGCTCGAATACTGCTAGCTTCGTGCTTTTAGGAGTTCTAGTTATCTTTAGCTAGCTAGTAAACGAATACGTTAAGTTACATATTGCAAGGACTACATAATTTCAGAAGGTTAGGTCTAGCCCTACTGCACAACTCTTGTTTGAGTCTAACCGTTGTAGGGTAGGACCTCTTATTCGAAGAATTATCTGGTCTTAGTGATATGTAGTGGTATTCGCGAGCTGGTTAGGTAAAGGTAGCAGGAATTCCTTATGCAGCTGATGGCGGAGGGTAGGCCAGAGAGTTACCCTAGGGTAAGCCTAGGATGGGATTAGCAAAGAGAGCAGCAGTAGTAGAAGGGACTTGGTGAAGTCGAAATAATCCTTGAGGAAAGTACGGATAGATGTGGAAGGTAGTATGGGCCCGTACTACTGAAAGCAGAGGATCCGTACTCGAGTCGAGGAGGGCCGAGATGGAACCAGTAAACTTGTAGAGTGTATGATACCTCCCAAGGTTTATGTATGATGCTGACAATTATGTGTTATGTTTCAGAATGGTGATGATCACGCGTCATGGAGGGGGAGGTTCAGGATCAGGATCTGGTTCAGGATCGGGCTCGGGGGTAGGTTCCGAGCTAGTGGACGAGGGATTACGCGAGTTCATCGCGTCGGAGATCACGAGAGGTATCCTTGAGTCGACCCCGGTGATTTTCGGGTCGACCAAGGAAGGGATCATTGAGCTAATGGAGGATCGCCTCAGGGAATTCAGGAGTGATATGGCACTCAGTCAGTCAGGATCACGTACACTGTCCTTCAAGGACTTCAGGAGCAATGGTGCGCCGGATTTCCATGGGGCTAAGGACACCATCGCAGCCAGGAGATGGATTGCAGACATTGAGTCTGTATAGCTGACGGGCTTCTGCCCTGAGGGGTCGAAGGTGCGTTATGCCGCGGGTTGTTTGAGAGACAGAGCCAGGGATTGGTGGGAGTCGGTTGGTGACTCGTTGGGGGCCTCGACTATTGAGGCTATGACTTGGTCGGACTTTGTGACCAGGTTCAGGGCTGAGTTTGCGCCAGCTATGGAGCTTCAGCAGTTGGCCAGGCATTTCCTTGATATGAGGCAGACGACGGAGTCGGTGGCGGAGATTACCGCCAAGTTCCAGGAGAGGGCATTATGATGGGTTTTGAGCATTTCTAACACTCCTAAGTGTACATGCAACCCTAGAAAACCTTGGATCTATGTTTGTCTATAATACATGCAAAAATACTTTTTTCCATGGTGCATAATCCTATCTAGCATACATGGGGAACTTTAAACATAAAGATAGCTAGAATTACATACCTTGGAGTTGATTTGTTTCCTTGAAAAAACCTTGAGAGCCTAGCACCCCAAGTGTGATGCCTCAAATGTTTCACACAACACCAAATGCTTTGGAATAACTTTAGAGAATGTGTAACACTTGTAAAAATCGGCTTGCCCTCTCTTGTTCTTAGTGTAGCCGATTTTGGTGAGTATCATGTTCCCTATATAGTGTGTCACATCTAGGGTTAGACCATTTAAACCCTAATGTGACATGACTCTTCATTTCCATGACCCATGTGTTTGTAACTCCCATGGAGCCTCCATGGAGTATCCATTGGGTTTACCCAACTTGATAATCCATGTAGCTTTTTAGCCCACTACATTATCCCATAATGTTTTTTTATATAATTGGGCTAACCGATCGGCCCAAGGAGAGAGGAGAAAGAAAAGATTTTTGGGCTTGAAGGGTAACCGAGAACTCCTAGGCCCAATGACGTTTTCGAGCTTTTTGGGCTTGGCTCGGCCCAATACTGGTTTCGGTTTAGGTGAGAGAGCCCAATAGAGATCTTTGGCCAATTAGGGCCCAAAGAATGGTCTTTGGCCCAATGAGACTAAATAGAAGAGTTTTCGGCCGAAAATATTTCCTAATAGAGGTATTCGGCCCATTAAGCTTTGAAATAATTATTCACGGCCCAATAAGGCCCAACAAGGGTCTTACGGCCCAAAACTATGTTAAATAAGAATTTTCGGCCCAACTATGGCCCAAATGTGGGTTCTCGGCCCATATAAAGGTTAACTAGGGCTTTTGTCCCAAAAAGGGTCCAATAAGAAGGTCTAGGTCCATTAAGAGGTTTGGACCGAGAAGGCTTGGGTTAAGTCCCAAAGTTGAGTGAACATAGCTTATTGGGTTAGATTTTGGGCTTACATGAGGAAGTTTCGACGTGAATCACAATTTTTGGATGTATAAACTTAGATAACAATGACGTTGATTTTTTCTACACGTACTGTTACATAGTTACACAAAGAAACTATATGTACATGGATAGAAATTCCTAGCCCCAAAATGCTAGTTGTGACATCATCCCCCCGTTAGAGGGAATTTCGTCCCGAAATTCTTTCGAAAGCTATCCTTAAGAACTAGAGAAGAGGTGAGGGTGCTTCTTCTTCATCTGATCCTCGCGTTCCCATGTGAATTCAGGTCCGTGTTTGGCACTCCACCGAACCTTCACAATTGGAATGCGGCTTTGTTTCGTACGTTTCACTTCCCTATCCATGATGTCAATCGTTTGTTCAACGAACAGGAGATTTTCATTTACCTCCATCTCATCGAGTGGAACAATGAGGGTTTTATCTGATAGGCATTTCTTCAAGTTTGAAACATGAAAGACAGGGTGTACGTTGCTGAGCTCCGATGGTAGCTGCAGCTTGTAGGCCACCAGACCGATCCTGGAAAGGATCTCGAATGGTCCGATGTATTGTGGGTTTAACTTTCCCCGCTTTCCAAACTGTATCATCCCTTTCCAGGGAGAGACTTTTAGCAGTACGCGATCTCCCACTTGAAACTCCAACGGCTTTCATCTTTTGTCTGCGTAGCTCTTCTGTCTGTCCCTAGATGCTTGGAGCCGTACCCTGATTTGGACGATTTTCTCAGTTGTTTCCCGGATGATCTCTGGTCCTGTGAGGGTGATGTTTGGTACTTGTCCCCTTGCCAGTTGGGTGTCCCCTACCTCAGCCCAACATAGAGGTGATCTGCATTTCCGACCGTACAAGGCCTCGAAGGGAGTGACTTTAATGCTTGTGTGGTAGCTGTTGTTGTAGGAGAATTCGATTAGTGGCAAGTGGGTATACCATGCCTTGCCAAAATCTATTACACAAGCTCGGAGCATATCTTCTAGTGTTTGAATGGTTTTCTCACTTTGGCCGTCAGTCTGGGGGTGGTAGGCAGTACTTGATGGGTTTTGAGCATTCTAACACTCTTATGGTGTACATGCAACCCTAGAAACCTTGGATCTATGTTTTCTCTAATATACATGCAAATTTGATTTTTCCAAGGTTTTCATCCTAACTAGCATGTTATGGGGAACTTGCAATATAAAACCTAGTATAATGACATACCTTTGTGTTGGATTAGTGTCTAAGGCTGTAACTATATTTGGTAAGTACTTGACCCGGTTATGCATGGTCCTTTTGGGTTGCCTTCACCATAGCAACTTGACAGGATGATTTGTTTAGAGAGAAGAGATATTATTAATATATTATGAGAATAATATATATTTAAGGAATAATAATATTATTTGATTAATATAAGTCATATATTAATTGAGAATTAATTTGGTGACTTAAAGAGGTTAATTGAATAAAGGGCATAAACTGTCAAATGTGTGATAGTTGTATTTTGGGCTATGTATCCTTATGGATATTGGGGTGGACGAAATTTAGGGTTTGGGAACCTTAAATTCGTCCAAGCCTTGTATCTAGAAGGATCTTGGATTGCTTAGGGCCTAAGTCATTCAATTAGGGTTAAAGGAGAAACCCTAATAGCTCATAGTATAAATAGGACCCTTGGGGTGGAGAAATCGGCACTCTTGCAAGCCAAGGAACCCTAGGGCCGATTTCTATCCCTCCTCCCTCTCTCTCAAGATCATCTTCTTGCTAGTTGGTGTTTGTAAGCCATTAGAGGAGTGACAATTGTGACTCTAAGCTCCAAGAAGAAGAAGTATCAAGCAAGTAATTCAAGGTATTCTTTCAGATCTGATTTCATATGATTAGATTCAATATATTACATTAGATCTAGTATTGCAAGTCTTGGATTCAATGCATGATCAATTAGAGAAACCTAGATCCAAGCAATTAGGGTTTGCATGTACACATAGGAAAGTTCTTATGGCTCAAACCCATCAGTGGTATCAGAGCTTTGATTGATTTCTATTGAATTGATGCATTGGTTGATTGCTTGTTGCTTGAAAAAAATTCAATTTTGTGATTCTGACTGCTGTACTCGGCGAGTTCCACTGTGGACTCGGCGAGTAGCTCCAACTCGGCGAGTCCATAGAGGTACTCGGCGAGTTCGAGCGTCAGAATGAGGAAGTTTCGGGATTTCTTGCTGTTTTACTTGAGGATACTTGCCTTAACTGTTTTGGGTCATTAAAATCCGATTTTAATCATATATATGAGTATATTCTTGACCTAACAAAAGATAATTACCAATTAGTTGAATAATAATTTCCTTATATGATAATTGTTGATTATTTGAATTGAATTGGTAAATTGTTTTGCAAGTAACATTAAATAAGATCAAATTGAGATAATCTAATTAGATGATTTATATTATTTGCTATTTGATCCTTATGCTTTGAAAAAGTTCAAGACTTGTCCTCAAGCTTTGAAATTTTAAATTTTGTGATTAAAAGTTTAATTTGGATAATTTTAAATTTCAATCCCTAGAATTTTACAAGTTTAAAATTCAACCCTATACTATTATATTATTACAAGCTTAATATATATATATATATATATATATATATATATATATATATATATATATATATATATATGATTTACAATGCTAGTCTTACCGTTAGTAGGCCTCATTCATGAAGCCGGTCTATAAGGTGGGTATAAGGTTGCTGCCTATAAAATGGCGCTTAATGGGTGTACATTCACACCTACCGCTTGCTTGACTGGTGGAGGGTCGTTAGCCGAACGGGTAGGATAGGGCAAACCTCCTCTCATTAATAAGTATAATGAATCTATATAAAGTAACTAAACATGTTTTATAAAATTCCCAATCTTAGTTACTTTAGGAAAAGTGAATTGATGCAATCCGATGAAATTACACTTTGTACCCTCGCTAAGACATTAATGGAGCGCGTGTGGTTAACCGGCACATTAATTGGGTTCTAAGCAAAGGTGACAAAGGATGACTCATCGTTCGTTATAGTTCAATGGAGCGTGTGTGGTTAACCAGCACATTGAATAGGTAACTGTAACAGTGAGGGCACCATGTACATTTGCATGGTTATTCACACCCACTTTGTGACCCTCGGCATCCCAGTCACAAACGAGAGGGGCATATCGAGATTTAAACATGCCATTGAAAGGTTCAATGAATCTCAAAGAAATCTAGGAATTCTCAATACATTTAAAAACTTAAAGCTTATGTTTTTATGGTGAAGAATTAGTGAATCGTCATTCACTTACCTCCAAATTATTTGCATATTGGATTACGTCATCCCTTTTCTAATGTGTAAATAACGTTGTTGGGTCCTAGCCCTAATTTTTCATTTTGGGTGTTAATTAGGGACTTAATCTAATCAAACTTTGTTCTTTCTATTTGTAGATGTCTAACGCAAACAACGCAGCTGCTAGCTCATTTCCTCTAATGAGCCTTTGTCAAAAAGTGACATTCGATGGAACGAACTTTGGCGAATGGATAAGATACATTCGCACAATCGCGCGTTACGAGGACAAAGAGTATGTTCTCGATGAGAAGCTCGAAAAGATCAATCCAGAAACTGCTACTCCTGAAGAAATGGCTGTCTTTGAGAACCATGAGCGTGATGCAACAAAGGTCCATTGCATCATGATAGCCACAATGAACTCAGAATTCCAAAAGTCCTATGAGGACATGTATCCTTATGAGATGCATCTAGACTTGATGGAGAGGTATCACCAAAGCACGAGGCAAGAGCGCTATGAAATCATAACGAATATGATTACTGCTAAAATGGGAAGTGGAGAGTCTCTTACTGTGCACTTGCAAAAGATGCAAAGGTATGTTGATCGTCTTCGCAAGTTGAATGTCAACTTTGGGGAAGATTTGGCTATCGACATTGTTCTTCACTCCTTGCCCTCATGCTAAAACCAATTTAGGATGACCTACCACATGAACAAGGAAGAGGTCACCCTAAGCAAACTCCAAGGGCTCCTGAGGACTGCTGAGAGCAACCTCAAGGACAAGTCTGTTGCACCAACTCCGAATCCACCCGTTGCTCCTGTTTTGGCTATTGGACAGGGAAGGGGCAAGAAGAGGAAGGCTTTTTCAAAGAACCACCACAAAGGAAAGTCCCAAAATGGTTCCTCTTCTAGTGGGACCAAGGTTGATCCTGCTAAGCCCAACCCAAACCCAAAGGAGGCAGAGTGCCACCATTGCCACAAAATAGGGCATTGGAAGAGAAGCTGCCCGGAATATCTGCAAGCCATCAAGGATGGGAAGATCAAGCCATCTTTCGCAGGTATTTACACAATTAAATCTAATGATTCATCTCATGCTATTTCTTGGGTTCTTGATACAGGGTGTGGTTACCACATTTGTTCTGATTTGTAGGGACAAGGAAGAAATAGGGATGTGGAGCTTGGAAGAATAAATCTGATCATGGGAAACAGAAGAACGTCGCCTGTCACCAAGATTGGAGTGTATTCTTTAGAGCTTAGGAATGGTTTGAATTTAGAATTAAATAATTATTGCTACTCGCCAGATATGGCAAGAAACATCATTTCTTTTCATGGTTTATTTAGACAAGGATTTAGATATTCGTTTAATAATGAGAATGGTTCGATTTATGCTTATCTAAATGGTGTTTTATATTTTAAAGCAATGCCTTGTAATGGAATTTATGAAACTGTTATGGTTGTAGATAACCTAGGAAATGATGTGTTGTGTATGGATTCTTCCAATGGTATGGATAAAGCATCCTTGTGGCATTGTCGTCTTGGACATGTCAACAAGAAGCGCATAGCCCAACTCCAAAAGGATGGAGTGTTGGAGTCGTTCGACCTTTGGGAAGATGACACGTGCAAATCTTGTTTACTTGGAAAGATGACAAAGTCACCCTTCACTGGCACTTGTGCGAGGGGTGAGGGTTTATTGGATCTCATACATACAGATGTATGTGGACCCTTTAGATCCACCACAAGGGATGCAAATCGCTTCTATGTGACTTTCACAGATGATTATAGCAGATATGGGTATATCTACTTAATCAAGCACAAGTCAGAAACTTTTGAAAAGTTCAAAGAGTTTAAACAAGAAGTGGAGAATCAATTGGGCAGGAAAATCAAGATGCTTCGATCTGATCGAGGTGGAGAGTACCTAAGTCTTGAATTCCACGACTACCTCAAGGAATGTGGAATAGTTTCACAATTGACGCCACCTAGGACACCACAATTGAATGGTGTAGCTGAGAGGCGTAATCAAACCTTGCTAGACATGGTTCGTTCCATGATGAGTCGTGCTTCACTACCTATCTCATTCTGGGGGTATGCCTTAGAGACTGCCGCCCATATCCTTAATTTAGTACCCACAAAGAAGGTTGCCAAAACACCTCACGAGATGTGGACAGGGAAAGCTCCCTCGTTGGCACATATCAAGGTTTGGGGCTGTGAAGTTTTCGTAAGACGAGAAACTCACGACAAGCTCGAACCTCGTAGTGAGCGATGTATATTCATCGGCTACCCACAGAAATCCTTTGGATATCTCTTCTATAGACCGAGTGACAATGTTGTCTTCATTGCGAGGAGAGGGGTTTTCCGAGAGCGAGAACTCATAAGCCAAGGAGACAGTGGGAGGCAAGTCGATCTTGAAGAGATTCAAGAATCTAGCGATGAAGGAACCTCTAACACTGGCGCTCAACCCGAGGAGGAAACTCCAGTTGAACCAATTGACGAGTCCTTACCTCTTAGACGTTCCGAAAGAGTTAGAGTTCAACCCCAGTTTTATGGTTTTCATATTACTACCGAAGGGGACACGTATATTAGTGATGGTACACTAATAAATCTAGATGAACCTAATAGCTATGAGGAAGCCATGGCAGGCCCAGAGTCTGTGAAATGGAAAGAGGCGATGGACAGCGAGATCCAGTCCATGTATGACAACCAAGTTTGGAATTTGGTTGACAATGTACCAGGTCGTAAGACGGTCGGGTGCAAGTGGATCTTCAAGAAGAAGACCGACGTGGATGGAAACGTGTACACTTATAAGGCGCGATTGGTTGCGAAGGGTTTCACTCAGACTCCTGGAGTTGAATACGACGAAACCTTCTCACCAGTTGCGAAGATAAAGTCTATTAGGGTGATGCTAGCCATTGCTGCATTTCATGACTATGAAATATGGCAAATGGATGTTAAAACTGCTTTCCTTAATGGGAAGTTGGCTGAGGATGTTTACATGGCTCAGCCAGAGGGTTTTGTAGATCCAAAGCATCCCAATATAGTGTGTAAGCTTGAGAAGTCCATTTATGGGCTTAAGCAAGCGTCTCGCAGATGGAATCTTTGCTTCGATGAGAAAGTCAAAGAGTTTGGATTTGTACGAAGTGAAGATGAATCATGTGTATATGTCAAGGCCAGTGGGAGTATAGTTAGCTTTCTCGTTTTGTATGTCGATGACATACTGCTCATAGGAAACAACGTCCCGACTCTGCAGGAGGTTAAGTCCTGGCTCGGGAAGTGTTTCGCTATGAAGGACCTCGGAGAGGCTTCCTATATTTTAGGAATAAGGATAGTGAGAGAACGAAGTAAGAGACTAATAGGACTTAGTCAGAATACTTACTTGGATAAGGTACTAAAACGTTTTAGTATGGAAAACTCGAAAAAGGGAGAACTACCGATACAGAGTAATGCCAAATTGAGTAAGACTCAAAGCCCGAGTACAGAAGCCGAGATAGCTGAGATGAGCCGAATACCCTATGCTTCCGCAGTTGGCTCAATCATGTACGCTATGACTTGTACTCGCCCTGATGTGGCCTTTGCTTTGAGCATGGTCAGTAGATATCAGGGGAACCTAGGTAGAGCTCATTGGATTGCAGTCAAGAATATACTTAAGTACCTTCGGAGGACCAAGGAATGGTTTTTAGTCCTCGGAGGGAGTGATGACTTAAAGGTACGAGGGTATAGTGACGCCAGCTTTCAGACCGACAGGGACAACTACCGTTCGCAGTCGGGCTGGGTCTTTACCCTTAATGGGGGAGCGGTGACTTGGAAAAGTTCCAAGCAAGAAACAGTAGCTGATTCAACGTGCGAATCAGAGTACATTGCAGCGAGCGAAGCGTCAAAGGAGGCTATGTGGTTGAAGAACTTCATTGGTGATCTTGGAGTTGTGTCTACCATAAAGGAGCCTATGGAAATTTTCTGTGATAATGAAGGAGCGGTTGCCTTGACCAAGGAACCGAGGGATCATGGTAGATCTCGAAATATCGACAGAAAATATCATTTTATTAGACATCGAGTAGAAGAAGGACACCTCGTGGTAAAGAGGGTATCGTCAGAGGATAACCCAGCAGATCCGCTTACGAAGGGACTTAGCAGGGTTAAGCATTTGCAGCACGCTAAGAGCATTGGGCTAAAGGACGATATTAGTTTAGATTAGATAGTTTGGAAACGTGTAATAGATAAGTGTAATTGACATTTGATGATTAAATAAAGGAGTATTATTTATAAGTAAAGCTACTGTCTTATGTTAATTGTTTAACTATTGTTTCATTTTGCATGTTTTGACTTCCTGAGTAATTAATTATTTGATAATAATCGAATTATTCGAATAGTCCACAGTCGTTCATATGTTGGAAGTAGGTATGAATGAAGACTGTCATGAATTGGTGTGTAGATTGTCTAAAGTGTATTAGACATTGCAAAGGTTTGCTGCAACGTTCATGAGTGCTTATGAACTTGATTTGAGCATTGGAATAAACCCGCACTTGTTGGAATCACTTCATGGAATTTATCACGAGTGATCACAAGATGGTAATATCATATAGTCTTAAAACCTAGATATATGGTTTATTGTTTGTTAATTGGTTATGCATTGATAATGCGCAAACGCATCAGTAACTTGATGTTATAAAACGTATTGTTGTGTGTAATTTGATTAGTGGATAATAAATGCATATAAGTCGAAGTTTATCTGTTCCTTTTATCCTAAGAGGGTAAAAGCGATATCAGGGCCCCTCGATGATTTGATTTGACTTATGTGCCGGGCCCGGTCAGAACTAAATTGATGTGTTCGATTAAGTTCTATGTCAACTGAATCTGAGATCGAGAAACAAATTGCAGGACAATAAGTATGACCATGTTCCATGTAATTGTCCGCACGATATCTAGAACAGAGGATTATACGATCCCTTATCTAAAGGACAGGATACTGATAAGATCAGAGTTGACAGCGTCTTTGAGAGCTACGATTGCTAATCGGATTGTGTTTGCATATATAGTTACTAGACTTACCCAAGTGGGAGACTGTTGGATTAGTGTCTAAGGCTGTAACTATATTTGGTAAGTACTTGACCCGGTTATGCATGGTCCTTTTGGGTTGCCTTCACCATAGCAACTTGACAGGATGATTTGTTAAGAGAGAAGAGATATTATTAATATATTATGAGAATAATATATATTTAAGGAATAATAATATTATTTGATTAATATAAGTCATATATTAATTGAGAATTAATTTGGTGACTTAAAGAGGTTAATTGAATAAAGGGCATAAACTGTCAAATGTGTGATAGTTGTATTTTGGGCTATGTATCCTTATGGATATTGGGGTGGACGAAATTTAGGGTTTGGGAACCTTAAATTCGTCCAAGCCTTGTATCTAGAAGGATCTTGGATTGCTTAGGGCCTAAGTCATTCAATTAGGGTTAAAGGAGAAACCCTAATAGCTCATAGTATAAATAGGACCCTTGGGGTGGAGAAATCGGCACTCTTGCAAGCCAAGGAACCCTAGGGCCGATTTCTATCCCTCCTCCCTCTCTCTCAAGATCATCTTCTTGCTAGTTGGTGTTTGTAAGCCATTAGAGGAGTGACAATTGTGACTCTAAGCTCCAAGAAGAAGAAGTATCAAGCAAGTAATTCAAGGTATTCTTTCAGATCTGATTTCATATGATTAGATTCAATATATTACATTAGATCTAGTATTGCAAGTCTTGGATTCAATGCATGATCAATTAGAGAAACCTAGATCCAAGCAATTAGGGTTTGCATGTACACATAGGAAAGTTCTTATGGCTCAAACCCATCACTTTGTGTGTTGATGATTCCTTAAGACCTTGTGAGCCTAGCACCCCAAGTGTGTTGCCTCAAATGTTTCACACAACACCAAAAACCCTTGGAATAACTTGAGAGAAGAATACTTCACCTCAAAATCGGCTAGCCCTCTTTGTTCTTGTCTAGGTGCCGATTTTGCTAGCCTATGGGGTCTTTATATAGTGTGCCACATGTAGGGTTACATCATGTAAACCCTAATGTGCATGGCTTTTCATTTTCCCCATGATCCATGGGTTTTAACCTCCATGGAGCATCCATGGAGCACCCAATGGGTCCTAGCCCAATCTAGTGAATCATGGATCACAAGCCCACTATATAAGAATGAAGGATTTACACAATCAATCCCCATATATTTAATCATTCTCTTTTTTATCACAAAATTAATTGCAAATTAATTTTTGTTCAATACTAATTAAATATTAATATATTAGAACTTATAATATATTAACAAACCACAAGTATTCTTTTCTCATTTGTCTATCCAATTGTTCCAATGCCATGCAACCCAAATGGACCATGCTAAACCGGGTCAAGTACATACCCAATATAGTTATGGACTTAGACACCTTATCCAACAGTCTCCCACTTGGATAAGTCTAATAACTATAGTTACCGGTATGACTTCAGGAACCGATCAACAATCGTAGCTCTTCAAAGTCTCGCGGAATTTAAGATGACTAGCCATTTAAGATAAGGGATCATATAATCCTCTGTTCTAGATATCAGCCGGACAAATACATGGAAAAATGTCGTACTTATTGTCCAGCAGTTTGTTTCCCGATTTCCGATTTGTTTGACATAGAACTAAACTGAACACATCAATTTGGTTCCGACAGGGCCCTACACATAGGTCAAAACAAAATCATCAAGGGGCCCAGATATCCCTTTTAATCCTCCAAGGATTAAAAGGAACAGATAAACTTCGACTCATATGCTTGTTCTACTACTTGTTGAATTATACACAAAAGCACGTTTTATAACATCAAGTTACTGATGCGTTTTCGTGCAATCAATGCACAACCAACTCATAGGAAACAACTCATATCTCTAGGTTTGAAGACATATATGATATTACCGTCTCATGATCACTCGACATAAATTCCATGAAGTGATACAAGTGAGCGTGGGTTGAATCCAATACTCAGAACTTATGAGCACTCATGAATGTTGTAGCAACTTTTACTATGTCTAACATCTTAGACATCTACAAGCCCGATTCATGACAGTCTTAATTCATACCTACTTCCAACATATGACTGACTGTGGAGAGTTTGAATAAAGTAATTATTATGGAAGTCAAAACATGAAAAATTGAAACAATAGCAAACGATTGACATAAGATAGCAACACTTTACTTATAAATAAACAACAACTTTTACTCAATCATCAAATGTCAATTACATTTTACAAATTTCAGAAATAGCTATCTAATTTGTAAAAATAATATCATCCTTCAACCCGATGCACCTCGCATGCTGTAAATGCTTAACCCCATACAGTCCCTTCGTGAGGGGATCTGTTGGGTTCTCATCTGATGATACCCTCTTTACCACGAGGAGTCCTTCTTCTATCCGATGTCTAATGAAGTGGTATTTTCTGTCGATGTGCCTGGATCTGTCGTGATCCCTTGGTTCCTTAGCTAAGGCAACTGCACCCTCATTATCATAGAAAATCTCCATAGGCTCTTTAATAGATGGTACAACTCCAAGGTCTCCAATGAAGTTCTTTAGCCATATCGCCTCCTTTGCTGCCTCGCTTGCTGCTATGTACTTTGATTCACATGTTGAATCAGCTACCGTTTCCTGCTTGGAACTTTTCCAAGTAATTGCTCCTCCATTTAGGGTAAAGACCCAGCCCGACTGAGAGCGGAAATTATCCCTATCAGTCTGGAAACCAACATCACTATACCCCACTACTCTCAAGTCATCACTCCCACCGAGGGTAAGGACCCAGTCCCTAGTCCGTCGTAGGTACTTGAGAATGTTCTTCACCGCAGTCCAGTGAGCCTTGCCAGGATTCCCTTGATATCTGCTGACCATGCTCAAAGCAAAGGCCACATCAGGGCGAGTACAAGTCATAGCTTACATGATCGAGCCTACAACGGAATCATACGGAACTCGACTCATCTCAACTATCTCAGTCTCTGTACTCGGGCTCTGAGTCTTACTCAGTTTGGCGTTACTCTGGATTGGTAAGTCACCTTTATTCAAATCCTGCAAGTTTAACCTTTTCAGCACCTTATCCAAGTAGATACTTTGACTAAGTCCAATTCGTCTTTTACTCTTGTCTCTCAATATCCTTATCCCTAAGATATAGGCAGCTTCTCCAAGGTTCTTCATAGCGAAACACTTCCCAATCCAGGATTTAACCTCCTGCAAGTTTGGGATGTCATTTCCTATGAGTAGTATGTCATCCTCATACAATACCAAAAAGCTAACTATACTCCTACTAGCCTTAACATATACACAGGACTCATCTTCGCTCCTCGAGAAGCCAAACTCTTTGACTTTCTCATCGAAACAAAGATTCCATCTGTGAGATGCTTGTTTCAATCCATAGATGGATTTATCAAGCTTACACACCCTATTAGGGTGCTTTGCATCGACAAAACCCTCTATCTGACTCATGTAAACATCCTCAGCCAACTTTTCATTAAGGAAAACGGTTTTGACATCCATTTGCCATATTTCATAATCATGAAATGCAACTATGGCTAGCAAAACCCTAACAGATTTAATCTTCGCTACTGGTAGAAGGTCTCATCATAGTCAACTCCCGGAGTTTGAGTAAAGTCGTTCGCAACCAGTCACGCTTTGTAAATGTGTACATTCCCATCCATGTCGGTCTTCTTCTTGAAGATCCATTTGCACCCGACCGTCTTACGAAACCGGTACATTGTCAACCAAGTTCCAAACTTGATTATCATACATGGACTGAATCTCGATGTCAATGGCCTCTTTCCATTTGGCGGACTCAGGGCCTGCCATGGCTTCCTCAAAGTTGTTAGGCTCATTCAAATTTACCAGTGTACTATCACTGATAAATGCATCACCTTCCGTAGTAATATGAAAACCATAGTAATGCTCAGGTGGATTCCTAACTCTTATGGAATGCCTCAGAGGTACGAACTCATTAACAGGAGTTTCCTCCTCAGGTTGATTGCTAGGGTTTGAGGTTCCTTCACCGGTTGACTCTTGAAGTTCTTCAAGGTCAATTTGCCTCCCATTGTTTCCTTGGCTTATAAACTCTCTCTCTCTCGAAAGACCTCTCTCCTTGCCACAAAGACCACATTCTCACTGGGTCTGTAGAAGAGGTAACCAAAAGAATTCTATGGGTAGACGATGAAAAAACACCGCTCACTACGATGTTCGAGCTTGTCCTGAGAATGACGTCTCACGAAAGCCTCACAACCCCAAATCTTGATGTGGTCTAAATTGGGAACTTTCCCAGTCCACATATCGTGAGGTGTTTTGGCAACCTTCTTGGTAGGGACTAGATTAAGGATATGGGCGGCAGTCTCTAAGGAATACCCCCAGAATGAGATTGGTAACGAAGCTCGACTCATCATGGAACGAACCATGTCTAACAAGGTTCGATTGCGCCTCTCAGCCACACCATTAAGCTGTGGTGTTTTGGGAGGTGTCAATTGTGAAACAATTCCACACTCCTTAAGATAGTGAAGGAACTCTGTACTAAGATACTCTCCTCCTCGATCGGATCGGAGCATCTTAATGTTCCTACCCAACTGATTCTCCACTTCCTGTTTAAACTCTTTGAACTTTTCAAAGGTTTTCGACTTATGCTTGATTAAGTAGACATAACCATATCTACTGTAATCATCAGTAAAAGTCACATAGAAGCGGTTAGCATTCCTTGTGGCGGTTCTGAAGGGTCCACACACATCTGTATGTATGAGGTCCAACAAACCTTCACCCCTAGCACAAGAACCAGTAAAGGGTGACTTTGTTATTTTTCCAAGCAAACAAGACTCGCAACTATCATCTCACCTTAAGTCAAATGACTCCAAGACTCCAGCCTTCTACAGTTGGCCTATGCGCTTCTTGCTGACATGTCCAAGACGACAGTTGCACAAGGATGCCTTATCCAAACTAGTGGAAGAATCAATGTGTAAAACATTATTTCCTAAGTTGTCTATAACATTCATAGCTTCATACACACCGTTACAAGGTAATGCTTTAAAGTAAAATACATCATTGTAATAAACCTTAATAGCACCGATTTCATTATCAAACGAAAAGGTAAAACCTTATTTGTACAAGCCATGAAAAGAAATAATATTCCTCGCTATTTAGGACGAGTAACAACACTTATTCAAGTCTAACACTAACCCACTACTTAGCAACAAAGAATAAACTCCAATCTTGGTGACATGTGAAGCTTTCCTATTCCCCATGATCAAGTTTATCTTTCCATGCTCCACATCCTCACTTCTTCTTAGGCCCTGCAAATCAGAACATATTTGAATACTGCAACCTATATCAACAACCCAAGAAGTAGTATGTGGTGAGTTATTAGACAATATAGTGTAAATACCTGCATGGGTAGGTTTGACCTTCCCATCCTTAACATCTTGCAGGTACTTGGGGCAGTTTCGTTTCCAGTGCCCCTTTTCTTGACAAGAGAAGCATTGAGCTTCTTTTGGGTTGGAAGAAGGAGTGACAGAACCACCTTTGGTTCCACTTGAAGAGGAGCCATCAAGGGACATTCCCTTGGTACCCTTCGAAGGGGTTTTCCTCTTTTTCCCTCTACTTTGCCTGATTGGCAAGACAGGGGCGGAGTTAGGAGTAGGAGTAGTAACAACCAATTTACCTTTGAGACCACTTTCGGTGGTCTTCAAAAGTCCTTGAAGTTTGTTGAGTGTGACCTCCTCCTTGTTCATGTGATATGTCATACGGAATTGATCATAACAAGTAGGTAAGGAGTGAAGTATGATATCAATAGCCAACTCCTCAGGGAAGTTCACATTCAATTTCAGCAAACGGTCCACATACCTTTGCATTTTCTGCAAGTGGCCTGTCATGGATTCACCATCCTTCGTTCGAGTTGTTATCATGGAAGAGATGATATCATACCTCTCTTGATGAACACTCTGATGGTAGCGGTCCATCAGATCCAAGTGCATCTCAAAAGGGTAGAAGTCCTCATATGACTTCTCGAGTTCACCTATCATTGTAGCCAACATGATACATGCCACTTTGGTAGCATCTCTCTCATGTGCCCTAAAGTCAACGATCTCCTCTGGAGTTGCAGTAGACTCATCAATTTCCTTCAGCTCCTTGTCGAGGACATATTCCTTGTCCTCGTAACGCGTGACCATCCTGATGTTCCTGATCCAATCCATAAAGTTGGAACCATCATAGATGACTCTCCTACAAAGGTTCATGAGAGAGAAGGAGCTGGTAGGGTTTGAGCCAGAAGCAGCATTGTTGGAAGACATTTGAAAAGAAGAAAGACAAGTTTAGATTAGATATAGAATCATTAATAAGACACCCAATTGTAATATTAAGGCTAGGACCCAACACAATACTTTATAACTTGGAAGAGGGATACCGTAATTCAAGCTATAAAATATTTGAAGGTAGGTGAATGACGATTCACCAATTTCCACCATTAAAACGAAATAAATTATTAAGTTTTAATTGGATTGAAACTCCTAGATCTTTTGAGATTCATTGAACTTTTCAATGGCATGTTTAAATCTCGATTGTGTCCTCTCAAGTTTGAGACTGGGATGCCGAGGATCACAAACAAGGTGTGAATAACCATGTAAATTAACTTGGTACCCTTAATCTTTATCACCTAATCGATGTGCCGGTTACCCACATGCGCTCCACCGATCTATGATAAACATTAAGTCACCTTTTTCCACTCTTACTAGTCCATGTTAGTGTCCCGGTTACCCACACATGCTCCACCAATGAATTGGTAAGGTACAAAGTGTAATTTCATGGGTTAGCACCAAATTCACATTTTCCTAAAGTAACTAAGATTGGGAATTTATAAAAAGTTTAGTTACTTTAAATTTATCATTATACTTTTAATGAGAATTTATAGTCCTTTTCCTACATGTTCGGCTAACGACCCTCCACCAGTCAAGGAAGCGGTGGGTGAGAGTGGACACCCATTAAGTTGCCATTTTATAGGCAACAACCTTATACCCCCTTATAGACTGGCTTCGTGAATGAGGCCTACTAACGGTAAAACTGACTTGCTATTATACATACGTATATATATATATATATATATATATATATATATATATATATATATATATATATATATATAAACTTATAGTACTATAAAGTATAAGGTTTCAATTTTAACTTTTAAAACTCTAGGGTATGGAATTAAAGTTTTCTAAAGTGACTTTACAAATTCCAAAACTTGAGGGCAAGTTTTGAAACTATCCAAAACCTTTCATTTCATAACCTATGAGTTTAATAGTCTATTAAAATGAAGACTCTTTATTTTATGTAACCTATGGTTCTTTAATGGATCTTTAAAAGAAATGAGTTTTGGTAATCCATAACTTGAGGACTAATGATGGACTCCATTAAAAACATTTAGATCAAGTATTAAACTAACAAATAGTTTGCAAATAATTCCTATGATCTACCAAAACTCATAAGTGTATGAACATTCATATCAACAATTTCAAGAATCATATAAACACACATAAAACTTGAAATTTTGATAATAACCTTTGAAATTAGATTAGCATAATCATTACCACATCAAAAACAGGTTTTATAAGTACAAAACAGTTTAGTGTAATGCTTCTAATCCAATTCCAGCTTAAAACTCAAAAAACTGCACTCTGGGCCTCCTACTCGTCGAGTGCACGGACCTAATCGACGAGTAGGATGAAGATACACTTGGAATCGTCGAGTCCCCCATTGCACTCGGCGAGTCCATTGGATAGTGAATAGATTTTTGATTTTTTCAAGCATTTTGCATCAAGTATATAGAAAACAAGCCTAGATTCTGATACCACTGATGGGTTTTGAGCATTCTAACACCCATATGGTGTACATGCAACCCTAGAAACCTTGGATCTATGTTTTCTCTAATATACATGCGAATTTGATTTTTACAAGGTTTTCATCCTAACTAGCATGTTATGGGGAACTTGCAATATAAAACCTAGTAGAATGACATACCTTTGTGTGTTGGTGATTCCTTAAGACCTTGTGAGCCTATCATCCCAAGTGTGTTGCCTCAAATGTTTCACACAACACCAAAAACCCTTGGAATAACTTGAGAGAAGAATACTTCACCACAAAATCGGCTAGCCCTCTTTGTTCTTGTCTAGGTGCCGATTTTGCTAGCCTATGGGGTCTTTATATAGTGTGCCACATGTAGGGTTACATCATGTAAACCCTAATGTGCATGGCTTTTCATTTTCCCCATGATCCATGGGTTTTAACCTCCACGGAGCATCCATGGAGCACCCAATGGGTCCTAGCCCAGTCTAGTGAATGATGGATCACAAGTCCACTATATAAGAATGAAGGATTTACACAATCAATCCCCATATATTTAATTAGTTTCTTTTTGATCACAAAATTAATTCCAAATTAATTCTTGGTCAATACTAATTAAATATTAATATATTAGAACTTATAATATATTAACAAACCATAAGTATTCTTTTCTCATTTGTCTATCCAATTGTTCCGATGCCATGCAACCCAAATGGACCATGCTAAACCGGGTCAAGTACATACCCAATATAGTTATGGACTTAGACACCTTATCCAACAGTACTCATATCCAGCTGGGTTCTCAATGCTTTTTGGAGTGACTGCCAAAATCGTGAGGTAAATCTACTATCTCGGTCAGAGATAATAGATATCGATACTCCATGTAGTCTCACAACCTCCTTTATGTAGATCCGTGTTAGTCTCTCCATTTTATATGTTTCTTTTATTGGTAGGAAATGGGCGGATTTAGTCAACCAATCGACAATCACCCAAATGGCATCCAGTCCGTCAGCCGACTTAGGCAATTTGGTTATAAAATCCATCGTTATTCGTTCCCATTTCCACTCGGGTACCACTGGTTGTTGTAATAATCTTGAGGGCTTCTGATATTCTACCTTAACCTTTGCGCAAGTCAGGCACTTTCTCACATAGGTAGCAATCTCTGCTTTCATATCCGGCCACCAATAATGTTGTTTGATATCCAGGTACATTTTATCGGAACCCGGATGGACGAAGTATCGTGTCTTGTGTGTTTCATTCATGACTACGTCTCTGAACCCTCCAAATTTTGGGATCCAGATCTGGTCCATGAGATAGTAAGCTCCGTCCTCTTTGATTTCTAGATTCTTGTCTATCCCAGGTAGTGCTTCGTTTGCAGAGTTCTCCGGCTTCAAGGCTTCCAGTTGAGCCTCTTTGATTTTTGAAGACAGGTGGGAATGGATGGTCATCGTTAGTGTTTTTAATCGGCGGTCCGAGTATTCTTTTCTGCTTAATTCATCGGCCACCATGTTAGCCTTGCATGGATGGTACTTGATCTCGCATTCGTAGTCGTTTAGCAGCTCGACCCATCACCGCTGCCTCATGTTCAGTTCTTTTTTATTCAGGATATGTTGGAGGCTTTTGTGGTCTGTGAAGATGGTGCACTTCGTACCGTTTAGGTAGTGCCTCCAAACTTTTAGAGCAAAGACCATAGCTCCCAGCTCGAGATCATGGGTGGTATAGTTTACTTCATGGGTCTTTAGTTGCCTGGATGCGTAAGATATCACTTTTCCGCGCTGCATAAGTACACAGCCTAACCCTTTATTGGAAGCGTCACAATATACTACAAAATCTTCCGTTCCCTCTGGCAGAGACAACACCGGAGCACTGCAGAGGGCTTGCTTTAGGGTTTGAAAAGTACCTTCTTGTTTTGCATCCAAGTTGAAGGGTACTCCTTTTTGGGTTAGGGTGGTGAGGGGCTTGACGATCTTGGAGAAATTCTGAATGAACCTTCTGTAATAACCAGCAAGGCCTAAGAATTGCCTGATCTCCGTTGGCGTTCTCAGGGTTGCCCAGCCCTCAATGGATTTGATCTTCGAAGCATCTACATGTATCCCTTCTTCACTGACTACATGTCCCAAGAAATACACCCTGCGAATCCAGAACTCGCACTTGGAGAATTTTGTGTATAGCTTCTCCGCCCTTAGAGTTTCCAAGACCTGCCTTAGATGCTGGTCGTGCTCTTCCTTACTCTGAGAATAAATGTGTATATCCTCGATGAATACAATTACAAAGTTGTAGAAGAATGTTCGGCAGACTCGGTTCCTGAGGTCCATAAATGCTATGATTGCATTCGTTAGACCGAAAAGCATAACCACAAATTCATAATGTCCATAACGAGTTCAGATGGCAGTTTTGGGGATATCTTCTTCTCGGACTCACAGCTGATGGTATCCAGATCTCAGATCTATCTTGGAAAAGTAACTGGCTCCTTGAAGCTAGTCAAATAGATCATCGATCTGAGGGAGGGGGTATCGGTTCTTGATGGTGAGCTTGTTTAACTCCCGATAATCGATGCACATTCTGAAAGACCCATCCTTCTTCTTGACAAAAAAGACCGGAGCTCCCCAAGGTGAGAAGCTCGGTCTTATGAATCCTTTGTCTAGGAGTTCACTCAATTGGCTAGATAAGTCCTGCATTTATGCAGGGGCCAATCTATTCGGTGACTTTGCAATCGGTGTGGCTCCTGGTAGAAGGTCAATTCGAAATTCGACTTGCCACTTAGGGGGTATTCCTGGGAGGTCTTCTAGAAATATGTCTGGAAAGTCGCGCACCTCCGGAATATCCTTGATATTCTTTTCCTCTTTCTGTTTGTCCACTATGTGGGCTAGAAAGGCATGATTTTTCTTGTGCAGGCACTTTTGTGCCTTGATGCTTGATATGAGACGAAGGTTTGCGCCAGGTTTATCGCCGTAAATAATTAGTGTTTTGTTGGTGTGTAAATGAAGGCGAACAGCCTTCTCGTGGCACATAATATCTTTATTGTGGGGGCTTAACGAATCCATACCAAAAATCACATCAAAACTTCGCATATTAACCGGAATCAAGTTGATTGGAAACGAGTGGTTATTTAGTGTTAACGTGCACCCTATGAAAATGTCTTTGGTTGTTTCAGTTTTCCGATTAGCCATCTCCACTGTGAAGGCTTCGCTTAGCTTTTGGTGGTTTTGATTTAGTAGGTGTTTCAATTTATGACTCACGAAACTCCGATCAGCCCTACTATCGAATAAAATGCATACGTAAGTGTTGTTGAGGGAAAAACGTACCAGTGACTACAGCCAGATCTTGTATCGCCTCCCCCTATCCGATTGCTAGGACCCTACCCGATCATCTTGCACCTTGAATGTTGGCTTTGGGACAATATTGTTGGGTTTTAGAATACTACAACATCTTATGGTGCACATACAACCCTAAAAGCTTTGGATCTATGTTTTCTCTAATTATACATGCAATATTGTTTCCAAAGCTTTAAGCCTACAACTAGCATACAAATGATATAACCAACATAAAATACTAGTTAGGAGTTTACCTCTTTATGTAGCTTATAGAAGTTGTAGTATTTGGCGTTTAAGAACTTAGCACCAATAGTATGAATGACTCAAATGGAATCACAACACACCATGGACAAAGGATGACATTTTGAGAGAGAATCCTAGCAACCAAAATCGTCCGTAATCTCCAAGAATACATATGTCATGATTTTGGCTATGGAGTAACATATTTATATGTGGGATTCCAAAGGTCATGGGTTAACCCTAACCCATACCCATGGGTTTATGATCCATGGTTCATGTGGCCCAAATCTTTATTTATCCATATATAAACTTAGTCCAACATGGATCATAAGCCCAACATATAAATATAACTAATTTACACAATTAGTCCCCATTGATTTAATTAGTCTCTTTTGATCACTAAATTAATTCCAAACTAATTCTTGATCAATACTAATTAAATCATATGATTTCATATTAATATATTAGAACTTATAATATATTAATAAACCATAAATAACCTCTTCTCAAAAGTCCATCCTAACAAATTGTCTTGATGATATGCAACCCAAATAAACCATGCTACTCTCGGGTCAAGTACATACCAGTTATAGTTATGGGCTTAGACACCTAATCCAATAGTCTCCCACTTGGATAAGTCTAACAACTATTATTGCAAGTACGACTCCAAAATCCCGACTAGCAATCGTAGCTCTTAAAAGCCGCTGTCTAACTCTGAGCTAGTCAATGAAGCGTCCATTAGGTAAGGGATCATATATTCCTCCATTGTAGATATCATATGGACTGAGACATGGATTATAATCATTCTCTCTGTCCATTTGTTTTTTCCCGATTTGCGATTTATGATGACCGGCTAATTGAACAAATCAAAACAGTCCAGGCCAGGCCGAGCACTTAGGGTTGTCATCACTAAATTATCGAGGGGTACACATATATCGCTTTTATCCATCCAAGGGTAAAAGGAATGGATAAACTTCGACTCAAATGCTTGCTTGTACTTACTCATCAAATCACACACAACAATATGTTTTATAACACCAAGTTACTGGTGCGTTTACATACGTCAATGTGAAATCGAATTGTCAACTACAACTCACATGTCTTGGTTTCAAGAATATAAGATATTATCGTCTCACAATCACTCGTCATAAAATCCATGAAGTGATTCAAATGAGCGTGCGTTGAATCCAATACTTGAATCTTATTCCAGGAGCAATCATGAACACAATAGCTATGTCCTACACAAACTACAGACTCATTCATGACAATCTTGCCTCAATACCTACTTCCAAAGTATGATCGACTGTGGATGGTTTGAATAACCTGGTTATTCGGGAAGTCAAAACATGCAAAGTGAAACACAAGAATAATACTAATCCTATATGGCCCCAAAACGTTTGAGCCATATTGATTACTCATTATTCATTGTATAATGTTTCGAATAATCAACTTAATACTAGAATTAAAAACAATAGTCATGCCATGCTCCAAGCATGCACACTATGTTTGTCTATGGTCCTTACTTTGTGAAATATATCAATTGACAATATTTCAATGATGCTCATTTCACAATCCCAAATCCTTACTGTAAACGTAAGAATATCAAATTCTTGCCATTTACTGTAATATGTTAGATTCTAAACTTATATGCAATGATCCTTTTGTAATGACTATGCACAAAAGTCACAGAGACTTTGCAACAACCATTACAAAGTATTCCAATGGAGAGCAATTCCATGGAAACGAAGTCTCACATTCAAAGTACATTCCTTTGAACATCCTTCCTGCATTACGTTTTCTAATCTTAAAAAGATTAAAAGAATGACTTCCACTTATGGAAACATTTCCATATTCCCATTTTGACTATCACTTCTAAACAAGAGTTGCCTCTTTTCAGAATATATCAATATGGTCCTTTCAAAAATTTACACCATACTTCTAAGTGTCCATGAGCAACCAATCTTTGGTAAACCTCAGATTGTCCTCGACAATTGCTTAATCATTTTAGTCATATCCAGTTCTAGTCCTTTTCCCTTTTAATGCCCTAGGCATTTGGAAAATTTAGAACGGATGAATATTACAACACATATAATCGATCCTATATCCGAAGCATATGAGACACGATTCATGATACCAAACCAGTCTTTTGCTATAATATTTCTATTTCTATTTCCCATGTTCTCATAATTCGAATTTTCATAATCGAATTTTAGAACGCAAATAATATTTCCATATATATAATTTCCTTATTTTGAACCATTCCAACATATCATTCATATATATACTTGACTAAATTTGATTAAAATCTCAATCTAAGCTTTTAGAATTGAAATGAAGTATGAATTCCTCTCCTTTAATTATAGAAAACAAAGGTTTCAATTCGCCAAGTTGCAGGGTTTGAAAAGTCGTTTTGCTATAATTAAATTGAGAGGAATTCATACTTCATTTCAATTCTAAAAGCTTAGATTGAGATTTTAATCAAATTTATTCAAGTATATATATGAATGTTATGTTGGAATGGTTCAACATAAGGAAATTCTATATATGGAAATATTATTTGTGTTCTAAAATTCGAATATGAAAAGGGATGCCGTAATCATAATCGATTAAAATTACTTATGTTGAACCATTCCAACATAACATTCATATATATACTTGACTAGATTTGATTAAAATCTCAATCTAAGCTTTTAGAATTGAAATGAAGTATGAAATCCTCTCCCTTAATTATAGCAAAATAACTTTTCAAACCCTGCAACTTGGCGAATTGAAACCTTTGTTTTCTATAATTAACATTGCTAACTTGCAACACTTACCATAATTGATTATGCTCCCACTAGCATAATAATTACTTTACTAGCATAACACTTATGCTCCCACTAGCTTTAACATTTACCTAGAAATCAGCTGGACTTCTATAAATCAATACTTTATTGACTTTCTTACCAAAGTTCAGATTTCTGATACGAGATTCTTTGATAAGATTTTATCAAAATCATACACCTTACCTTAGATATCTCACATGTGTGTCTAAACAATTATGAATAGGAATATCGTAATCATAGTGTTTAGAACTTTTGCCCCTTCTCACAATTTGAATTATGAAGAGGGATGCCGTAATCATAATCGAATTTGAGAATGCAAATCCCACAATTGCTATCTCTTTAAAATCTACTTATTGAAAGTGTTTCCTCACAATCATTTTCATGAATTGGAGAGAAACCTTATGAAACTTAGATTTTATTGTGTGTATGTTCCTATCCATGGGAATTTGTCAAACCATAATCAGAAGAAAAGGTTAGTGACAAATCTAAACTTATATGGACTGAACTTGATCAATCTCAATTTCTTGCCATCAGGCAGCACAATGGCCTACCGTTTCTTCCAAGTTGTTATGAAAAACAATTGAGAACTCATAGAACTCACATGCATAGTCAACTTTTAACTGGAATGAGCACAGAAATAAGAATATGTCAACACGATAGGTTACAAACCTCAAGTTGTGTGCTAGTGATAAACAACGGGTTTTATTCGTGATTAGTTCTTGAAACGCTTTTCAATATCATTAAAACTCCCACTGACACCATAACATATGAGATTCTCTTGTCAAGAACCATTCCTTGACAAACAAATATTCAAGAGTTAGTGCGGATTCTTATCAAGAAAAACACTTCACACTATTGGTCTTAGTTGGTCTTTGTTTTATCCAAAACATCACAACTTACCAATTTCAATTGTACAAGAGTAGAAAGCATTTTACTCTACATTTGACAAGTGTTATAAACCTTTCTTAAGATTATGTCACTCGAGTTACAATCTTGGAGTATGACTCTAAGACTTGTTTTGGAACGAATTATGACTCATCTTCTTGATTTAACCATTTCAACAATTCACGATTCCTCTTCTTAGCCAAACAAATGCACCAAGATGTCCTTAGAGGATCAATTGTGATATAGTTTTCCATAATATTTAAGATGATCATAAAACATGATACTGAAGTACTCTCCCATCTCTTCAGATTGGATAAACTTTTATCTTTCTGCCTAATTTGATTCTTCTCATTCGTCCTGCCATACATTGAAACTTTTCCAATGTTTCATAATTACACTTAAACTTGTAAGCATAACCATATTTACTAAACTTTAGTAAATCATGACGAATAGTCTTATCGATCTTTGTGGTGGACTTGACCAATGCATAACCAAGTGTACCCGATCCCCTAGTCCTTCACTTGACTCACATATACATGTGAACAAGGAATTAGTCTTAATTTCCCAAAGATGAAAATTCTCATTCATCACACAAGTTGCATGATTCCAAGTTTCTATCCAACTAAAATTGGGTGATGAGAATCTTTCCTTATTCGGAATTTTTTTGACACTACCACAAACGAAAGAATCAAATCCATTTTCCAATATTGCTATCAATGGAATCATATGAACAACAATTTTCACAAATCCCATTGTAAGGATACTTAAAATAAATAAAATCAAAATTTTCTTTTTATTTTAAAAAAAAGTGGAAAAACCTATCCCTACAATGCAAATACATATGAAAACTATGTTGTTATCCATTCCTATGCAATCTATCAAAACTCTTAGCAACAACTCAAAATTCTGATCTTCAGATAATGCGATCGAAATCCATCTCTTCACGATCAGAATTAGCTTATTCTTCCTTTAAGCTTCCTTTCTTTTCTTTGATTCTACAAAACATCAAATTGCGACCTAGTCACATCATGTCATAACAATCTCCGAATAGGAACTTAATAGAGTTAGATAGTGGACTTTACCTGAAGCATAGTCAAATTTTTTGACTTTTACCATCTTAGTGAACTTTCAGGTAAATAAGGCAGCTTCGCAACCAATACCCCTTCTTTTGACAATAGAAACATATGGACTCTTTAGTAATGGTACACGGAACTATCTCAGACTTAGCCTTTCTCTTTACCATTTGGTCAACCGTGTTGACTATGGCCGATCCCTTTCCATTGGGAAGAGAAGACTTTTCTGTACTTCCAATGTTTCCATTGTCAATGTCCATGTATGTTTGGGAAGTAGATATTCCAATCAAATTTGCTTTACCAGTGCTCCAAATCATTGATGATTCAGCAGCAACAAGCAAATAGGTAAGATCATTAAGGGTCATGTCGTGGTCTGTCACATAGTAGTCCTTAATGAACTCACTATATGTCTCGGAAAGTGATTGAAGAACCCAGTCAACAGTCAAATTCCTTTAGACTTCGACACCCAACTCTCCCAGCCTATCAATATGTGACTTCATCTCCATGACCTTGAACTTTTTCAAGTCTTTGAACTTGTGGGTTAGGGAGAATAATTGGAGGGGTAGAGAAAGTGAAATATGATTTCGACTCCCATTCATGCACGACAAAAGGATTAATCTTTCACCTTTATCGTCATGTGGGATATCATCTTCATTAGGAAAGCTTTATCCAAAAGGATAAGGAAGACCATAGTTGTCATAACTAGACATCTATGAGGGAGAAATTCAAGTTTAGTTGATTTAAGTCCTTAATATAACACCCAATTTGAAATATTAAGGCTAGGACCCAACAAAATATTTAACAAATTGGAAGAGGGATGACGTAATCCAATTTGCAAAATATTTGAAGGTATGTAAATGATGATTTACCAATTTCCACCACGAAAAACGAAAAAGAATTTTAGGTTTTAAGTGAACTGAAACTCCTAGATCTTTTGAGATTCATTGAACTTTTGAATGGCATGTTTAATCTCAATTGTGCCCTTCAAGTTTGTGACTGGGATGCCGAGGATCACAAACAAGGTGTGAATAACCATGCCAATTAGCTTGGTACACCTAATGTTACATCCACCTAACCAATGTGCCGGTTAACCACACATGCTCCATTGATCTATGATTAACATCAAGCTACCCTTTGCCACGCATTGTCAGTCCCAGATTAGTGTGCCAGTTAACTACACATGCTCCACTAACGACTTAACAAGGTGCAAGGTGCAATTTCATGGGTTAGCACCATATTCACATTTTTCCTAAAGTAAACAAGATTGGGAATTTAATAAAAGTTTAGTTACTTTATATTTATCATTATACTTTTAATGAAGGTAGAATTAGTGTCCTATCCTACCCGTTCGGCTAACGACCCTCCACCAGTCAAGGAAGCGGTGGGTGAGAGTGGACACCCATTAAACTGCCATTTTATAGGCAGTAACCTTATACCCCCTTATAGACCGGCTTCGTGAATGAGGCCTACTAATTGTAAGACTCACTTTGTTCTTATACATATATATAAATATTAAACCTATAATATTATAATAGTATAAGGGTAGAATTTTAAACTTTAAAATTCTAGGGTTTGGAATTAAATGTTTCAAAAGATAGACTTTTACAATTACAAATTCCAAAACTTTTGGGAAAGTTTTGAACTTTTCAAAAACTTTTGGATTCCATAACTTATGAGTTTAATAAGGTTTTTATTGAAAACTTTTCAAGTTTCATAACTTGAGGACAAGTTATGGAAGACATTAACACCATTAAAGATGAGACTCTTCCATTTTTCGTAGCCTATGAGTGTTAATGACACTTTTAAAAGAAAAAAACTCTTCATTTTCCATAACTTGAGGACAAGTTATGGAGTTCATAAAAAATCATTAAGATCAAATATACTAATTAACACAATAATCAAATAATTTTCTATGATCAAGATTAAACTCATAAGTAAAGATAATGCACATCAACAATTTTCAAGAAATTAGCTAATCATATAAACTAATACAAATCTTGAAACTTTGACAATTATCTTGTTTTTGGATGAGGATAATCATTACCATAGCATCAAAATAAAATTTTATGAACAAAAACATTTTGTGGTAATGATCCTAATCCAAAACAGGCCAAAAAAACTCGAAAATCTGTTGTCAGGGCACCAACTCGTCAAGTGCATGAACTGACTCGGAGACTTGGTTGAATTATAAGGTGAAATCGGCGAGTTCTCCAGTGGACTCGGCGAGTCTACTGTCCACACAACACAAAAAACAAATTTTTCACTTGAAAACCAATAATAACATCAAGTATAATAAAAAACAACCCATGGCTCTGATACTACTGTTGGGTTTTAGAATACTACAACATCCTATGGTGCACATACAACCCTAAAAGCTTTGGATCTATGTTTTCTCTAATTATACATGCAATATTGTTTCCAAAGCTTTAAGCCTACAACTAGCACACAAATGATATAACCAACATAAAATACTAGTTAGGAGTTTACCTCTTTATGTAGCTTGTAGAACTTGTAGTATTTGGCGTTTAAGAACTTAGCACTAATAGTATGAATGCCTCAAATGGAATCACAACACACCATGGACAAAGGATGACATTTTGAGAGAGAATCCTAGCCACCAAAATCGTCCATAATCTCCAAGAATACATATGTCATGATTTTTGCTATGGAGTAACATATTTATATGTGGGATTCCAAAGGTCATGGGTTAACCCTAACGCATACCCATGGGTTTATGATCCATGGTTCATGTGGCCCAAATCTTTATGTATCCATACATAATCTTAGTCCAACATGGATCATAAGCCCAACATATAAATATAACTAATTTACACAATTAGTCCCCATTGATTTAATTAGTCTCTTTTGATCACTAAATTAATTCCAAACTAATTCTTGATCAATACTAATTAAATCATATGATTTCATATTAATATATTAGAACTTATAATATATTAATAAACCATAAATAACCTCT
The DNA here is from genome assembly GCF_052849685.1 of Lactuca virosa. NCBI lineage: Eukaryota > Viridiplantae > Streptophyta > Magnoliopsida > Asterales > Asteraceae > Lactuca > Lactuca virosa. The sequence goes on from NC_136429.1 coordinate 417,695,676, forward strand.
TCTCAAAAGTCCATCCTAACAAATTGTCCTGATGATATCCAACCTAAATGGACCATGCTACTCTCGGGTCAAGTACATACCCGTTATAGTTATGGGCTTAGACACCTAATCCAACAAGTATCACTTAAAATGACCCGTCTCTCCACATGCTCGGTTGGCCCTGATATCGTTGGGTTGGGGGTTGGTTTGTTGTGGCTGAGACCTGCAGTACCGGGCGGTGTGCCTTGTATGATTGCAGTTGGTGCACTGCAAGTCTCGGCAGGCGCCATTGTGGTGGAAGTTGTATTTATCACACTTGGGCAGAGTACCTGCGTAAGGCTTTACAGGTGTTGGTGTGGTTGAGGCTGATGCAGCTGGAGTTGGTGTGATCTGAGTGGTAGCAGCGTGGACTGCTACTGTTTGCTGCTTTTTGGATGATTCTTGATTTTGTCGCCCCTTTCTTTTATTGCCCCGGTTGTTTTTGTTTTTGTACTCTTTCTTTGTTTCGGTACCAGAAGTTTTCGCACCCTTTCCATCCCCGTGGTTGTACAACTTTTCTGCCAGACGCTTGGCACTATAAAAGGTCGAGGGGTTGGCAGCAATTACATTCCCCTATATTGGAGGTGTTAACCCCTAAATGAAACGTTCGAACTTTTTTCCCTCTGATGTTATCATCCCAGGGCACAGAAGTGCCAGCTCACTGAATCTGGCACGTTTCAATGTCGGAGTTCTGCACGGTCAGGTTCCACAATTCCTGCTCAACCTTTTGTACTTCACCCCGGGGATAGTATTCATCCAGCATCATCATTTTAAGATCCTCCCACGACATGGCATTTGCAACCGGGAGAGTAAGGGCCTTGATGTGGCCGTTCCACCATGATAGAGCCCTATCAGCAATGGTACAGGCAGCGAATTTCACCTTGCTCTCGTCGGGGCATCTACAGATTTCGAAGACCGATTCCGTTAAACGACTATCACCCCTCCGCTTCCGTTAAACGGCTTCGGCTTTGCATTTGTGAAATCTTTATAAGTGCAAGTTTTTGGGTGTCCTTAAGTATCACCGTGATTGGAACTTCCAGTTCCGTTCCCGTTGCCACCTCCGTTGGTTCCTTGATTGATATGTGCCAATGTTGTCGTCACCACAGCCGAGACTGCCGCCTGGAAAACGGTAGAGTTCATTTATAGAGGAGGCGGCAGTGGTGGTGGTGGTGGTGCTGTAGTGTTCTTGAAATGTATCTTCGTGGGATTTTCCTGCTATAAGACAAGAATGACGATGAGTTTATGAATTCCTTTTTATTTCTGACGGTTACGGTGTTTCGAGTGTACTTATAATTGCACTATATTATATCAAATATAAATAAAGAGAGAGAATATAGCAGATTACAACATCACAAATAAAACATAGAACCATTTCATTAATGATAAATTTCTTCGTACAATACATGAAAATTGGCCTTTAAACGACCTACAGTACATAGAGAAAATAAAAATCTGCTAGCATAACGACTCTACGAGTAGTGTAATCACTTAATCGTACGGTCAGTCCTACATACAAAAAGTATATGAAAAGAGAGTCCTATCGATAGTAGCGGTGAGTAGGACAAATCCTACTAGTGGCGGGAGGCAACTGGTGGTGTTGATGATGAAGTGGAAGCGCCCTGAAGTCCGGCTAGCTGGCGCTCGGTGACCCGTAACCTCACCTCGAGTGCGGCCTGCCGCTCCTGGTAGTCTCGCACTATCTCCTGGGTCTGCCTCTCTGCGCGTTCCACCGTAGCTCTCATCGCATCCATCTGATTGGCGGTTGCATGGGCCTGCTCAACAATATCACGGGTCCGCCTGCCCATCACCGGAAGGGCTCGGTCACTCGGCCCTCCATGTCTGAGATCGAAAAATCCCTGCTCCAGGCCAAATGGCGGACGCAACCGCTGCTGCCTGCTCCACCTCCTGATTTCGTGGGCCCACGGGGGCATAGGGCCATTGGGGCCCATCCTATGTGCAGGCACCCTAGCCATGTAGGGTGGGTCAATGACTTTGGAATCTACGTCCGAGTCATCTCCGTCATCCTCCGCATCCTCTTCAATGTCCTCATCAATATCCTCTTCCTCAAACTCCAACTCTTTCGGGTCCTCTTCTGGTTCTTCCTCGAGCCATCCCCCATTCCCCTGATTGGGGAAGTAGGAATCTCCAGGGAGATGAAAACTAGCCATAGCGTCTGTACGAGAATATAAGCACAAAAGGAGATATAAGAAAATACAATGAAGGTTTCACATACTGCCAAAATACTCCTATAGTATTTTAATTGTTTATGTTTGATTCCTTAATCCTTTGGGTATTAGGTTTGCAAGTTTTAGATTCGCCATCCACCCCGATCACTCCCCAAACACATGTTGGTCGTATTTTGAATAAATATAGTTGATCAGGCTATATTTATCCCCAACACGGTTACATAACTGTTTGGGTTTAACCGCGATGTCCAACTCTTCTAAAAACTTTTAATTGTTTCTTATTTTTGTTCAGAGAGTTTTAGTCCCATTGTATTTATAGTTGCATATCTTGTATGGTTAGATATTCTAGTTCACAATAAACAATGCTCTGATACCAATCTGTCACACCCCCGAACCAGGACGGCGGAAACGTCCGGGGGCAGGTGACTTCATCTTGGAATATCATAACAATTGAATATGAATGAAACGTAACAACCATCATCATCATACATTACGATATCAACATACATAGTTTATGTCATTGTATTTGTTTACGAATTACATCCATCATCATCATACATTACGATATCAAAAATACATCAAATATCCAAAATTCCATAGATGCCAACCTGCTTAGTGAGTTCTTGAGAATACAAGTCGTTTTGAAAAGCGTCAACATAGAATGTTGGTGAGTTCATAAACATGTTTGTATGAAAACTTTGTAATAATTTGTAAACATCCAGAAAATCCAATATTTTCTTGTAAAAATAGTTTACAAGCCTCGTTTCAAATCATGTATAATTGCATGTGTATCATTTGTTTATCTTGTTTGAAAATGTATAGAGAGTGATTCACAAAAAATCCTGTATTTTCTTTTATATGAAAAATTGTGGTCTTAAACCCTAAGACCCGAGTAGTGAAATTAGATGCAAAATAGTCGACACATATATTCGTACTTCGTAACGTGAGTGGAGTATATGTATTCCGTAAATTTTAATATAATATTGTTATTCTCTACGTGGGTCGTTACAACCATACTAATATGACGAGAGCGCCTGTCTTGACGTTCTTTAGGCGTCGGTTTTTAAAGATAATTGTCACCCTAGACTGGCCTGTCTAGCTATAGCGACCAACACAGGTGTGGGGGTGTCAACCATGTATAGATCTATACACAATATCCCGCTCTCCCTCCAGGAGACTCTGTTTATAACTATAGGACTTACTGTGTACACTAGGTAGGTACGAGTGAAAGAGTGACTCACAAGAGCCTTAACAGAAATTTACGCGAACATTAAATTCCATTATTTAACGTTATAAATAATATTACTATAGTGTATTTTCGACCTATAAATTATAAGTGACAAAATAGCCCTTTTTACAATAAGTGTCATAAATAATCCATTTTTATCATTTTAATAAAAAATAGTCCAATTTTACAAAAATTGTCAATAAAGGCCCAAATTTTTGCTAAAATGCCAAAAGTGGCCCAATATTATCTAAAATGTCAATAATGGTCCATTATTACCAAGAATGTCGAAAATGGCCCAATAATGCTTAATTTGTCAAAAATGGCTCAATAGTACCGAAATTGTCGAATGTGGCCCATTTTTACTAAAGTTGTCAAAAATAGCTCATTTTTACAAAAGTGTTCAAAAATGGAACATATTTACTAAAAAGTCCATTTTCGGTGCATTTTTACTAAAATGTTCAAAAATGGCCCATGTTTACTAAATAGTCCATTTTCGGCCCATTTTTATTAAAATGTTCAAAAATGGCCCATTCTTACCTTTATGGCCGAAAGTAGTACATTTTTAGTGAAACTTTCATATTTTATCATTTTTCCTGTTTTCATGCCAAAAATTTGTTTAAACATATTCTTGGACTAATCCTTGTGATATTTACCATGCATCATGTGAAACATATTTCATTTAGAAACTAGTTTTCATTTTTAACAACATATCAAGTTAACTAAGTCCAACAACTTGAGATTCAACCAAAAATCTCGAGTTCAAGGACTCTTAGCATGAATTTCACAACATTTAACACACATATCATACAACACATGCACATGCAAGCAAATATACAAAGATTTACACAAGACATTGACTTTTATTCCCCCCCCCCCCCAAAGAAGGAAAAACTCGAAAACAAGGGGTATGAAGCTCACCTTGGGGCTTTTTCGGTTTTGAAGAGGAAGAGGAAGGAGGTTTTCGGCCCTAGCTTGTTTCCTTGAAGAGATTTGTGAAGTTTTGGTGTTCTAAGAACATAATCACGAAAATGAAGTGGTGTGAGGAAGGATTTTTAGTGTAACTTTGGAATAAAACTATAGAATTTACCAAAAACTTACCAAGTTTGTAAGCTTGAAGAGGTCTTCTTTGAAACCACCACACACCTCACGAATTTTTGAGAAGAAAAGTGGGAGAGTTTTCTTGAGTTTGAGAGAGAATGAGATAAGAGAGTAGGCTTGAAAGTGAAAAATGGAGAGAGATGTATTTGTGATTTGAGAAAGAGGGAAGGATCATAGGGTTTGACTTCTAGCATTTGTGATGTGAAGTCTCTTGTTACATGAGAGGTATTTGCATGGATAAATAATGTATAATAATGAGGTGGCTACTACATTATCCCATAATCTTTTTTTAATATAATTGGGCTAACCTATTGGCCCAAGGAAAGAGTAGAAAGAAAATATTTTTGGGCTTGAAGGGTAACCGAGAACCCCTAGGCCCAATGGCGTTTTCAAGCTTTTTGGGCTTGGCTCGGCCCATGAATGGTTTCAGTTTAGGTGAGAGAGCCCAATAGAGATCTTTGGGCCATTAGGGCCCAAAGAATGGTCTTTGGACCAATGAGACTAAATAGAAGAATTTTCAGCCCAAAATATTTGCTAATAGAGGTATTCGGCCCATTAAGCTTTGAAATAATTATTCACGGCCCAATAAGGGTCTTACGGCCCAAAACTACATCAAATAAGAATTTTCGGACCAACTATGGCATAAATATGGGTTCTCGGCCCATATAAAGTTTAACTAGGGCTTTTGGCACAAAAAGAGCCCAATAAGAAGGTCTAGGTCCATTAAGAGGTTTAGACCGAGAAGGCTTGGGTTAAGGCCCAAAGTTGAGTGAACATAGCTTATTGGGTTAGATTTTGGGCTTACACGACGAAGTTTCGACGTGAATCATAATTTTTGGATGTATAAAATTAGATAACAATGGCGTTGATTTTTACTACACGTAGTGTTACATAGTTACACAAAGAAACTATCTGTACATGGATAGAAATTCCTAGCCCTAAAATGCTAGTTGTGACAGAAACGATGGTAACAACGGACATGAACAAAACAAATTCAATTACTCGTGCCTTAGTAAACTTGTGACTAATCCTTATTCAAGTATGAATCCTATGCTTCTAGTAGTACGGACCCATACTACCTTCCACACATACTCATACTTGTCCCAAGATTTGTTTCATAGTTCTTAAGTTACCTCATATAAAATCACATAACAACTTAGCACATATAAATACACTCCTTTAAGTATGTAAGGAAAATTTCTCTAAATTCTAATAGGCCTGTTTTTTTATTCCCATGATTATATTCACAATGATTCCACTTCAAAACCACCTTGTAGAAATTCTTCCTCGTGTGGTGTCCTGTCTTATACCAGAATTTATTATACGCCATTCATCCTAACTGTCCCATTATATTGAAATCATAATTTCTTAATGTCAGACAACGAACAGTGTAACATAACTAGGGATTTTATAACTTTTGAAAATGATTAGAATATTTATTCATACTTAATGCCTCTTATATTAGCATATACAAACTATTAGTATTTATGTAGGATGACTACTTTGCATCTTGAAACTTGGAGAAGTGGTTTCCTTTTCCTGTCTTCCTTAGCCGTCATCTGCTTCTGCATCCAAGATCATATGGAATTCCCTCGCCTTAGTCGTATTCGGCTTTGCAACTCCTTTCTTCTTCGGTCAGTCATCCTTGAAATTCCTGGTTTCTCTACTCGAAGCACAATTTATGGTCAATTATACATTTGCTAGCATAGTGACCAGTCTTGCCACACCTATAGCTGGTCACAACCTCTATACATTGTCTGACATGCTTCACTTTACAATTTTCACACCACCTTGTCTCACTTTTATCCTCATACTTTATATTGTTGGGGACAAATTTCGAGAATTTTCTCTTCTTGTTAGAGTTTAGGAGTCTTTCAATCTTCCTCTTCTTGCCAACTTCAGGGTTGTCGGCAATTCTCCTCTTGATTATATCTTATACAGACCTTACAGTCTAGATGGCTTCTTCAAAAGTATGTGCTTGTTTAACCAACACAACGTACTCTCATAGATATCCCTTGGCATACCTATCGGTCTTTGCTAGTTTGTCCGGAGGTGAACTCCATTTTGTCAGTGAAAGCATTTGTATACTCATCAACATACAAGCTTCCCTTCTCTAGTGTTAGGAGTTGACTCTCTAACTTTCAAGTCCTGAAGTCCTTATACTTGCAGTAGCCTCTAGGTTCATTATTCCTTTGGATCCTTGATTCTTCCAAAGGATGAAGTGGTCCTTGATGACTTTCCTAGTCATCGTTCCCTTCTTGAACCGTTGTTGGACAAGAGGGAATTGGACCAAGGTTAACTCGCTCGATGACTGTTGGTTTGTTGACCACTAGTACTCGACCCCTAACGTTGGTTAGCTCTTGGGTTAGGAGTTCTCTAAACTTGCGCCTTTGCTGGTCTAGAATTTCCTGCATCATCAATCGAACTTCATCATTCGTGAACTGGGAAACTCCTACTCCAACGTTTTGAGGTGTTGGACCTCCTTCGTTATTGATGACTCTACCGCTATTTATGATCGTCATGACGTTCTATATCCGTGGGTTCGAGTATTGTAATATAGTAATATTTTACTTACGATATATAATTACTTATTTCGCACTTAATAAGGCATTTTAGTAATTAAAGCATCTCCCTACAGTATGCTAGTGCATAAGTCATATAACAATTTAGGCATCTATCCTAAATCATGCTACCATATAAATCATTTAGCACATAATAGCAATTAAGGCACATTCCTTAATGTATTCTAGTGCTTGTGTCAATTTAGGTATAATACCAAAAATAAAATAGATACTTACCTCACAAACATTGCTTAACATTTTAAGTTTAAGTCTAGAATTCCTCAAAATTTGTAGTTCGCTTAAACTAATGCTTTGGTAGCAACTGTGACATCCCCACTTTTCACGGTACAAGAAGACCCTTTTATTTATGCTTATTTTAAATCATAGTTATCTTTATAAATGTGGAATTTGTCCCATTAAAAGTAAATTTGGGATGTTATAACTGATACAAAACATAAACATAAACATAATTATAAGCCTTACATTAACTTATTGTACTAATGTCCTAAGCTCCTCGAATCTCTCAGTGAACTGTACCTTCGTACCACTACCTGTGATACAAAGAAACTGAATGGGTCTGGCTTGGGAGCCTAGTGAGCACATAGGGTTTTCAACCCACAATATTGTAATTATATGTTATTGACAATAAACAAAGAACCTCTATTACCCATTCCCATAATTCTTACTCTCTGATCCCTAAATGCTAATCTCAAGAGACCTACCCTAAATGATATGTTTGAGTAGACAATACCGCTTCGTGGAATCCGTAGCAATATGTGTCAACAAGGTAATCATGAGGGAGATAGAGTACCCAAATGAACAACTTTCCTTTTCCATGAAAAGTAGGGGTGTGCAGAAAACCGCACAAACCGCATAAACTACCCGCACCGCACCACACCGCACCGCATAACGCGGTTTGGAACATTCGCGGTGCGGTTTGTGGTTTCTAATTTTGTTAAACCGCACTACGCGGTGCGGTTTACGGTTTTTTAATATGAAATCGCGGTTCAAACCGCACCGCAACACATATATATATATATATATATATATATATATATATATATATATATATATATATATATATATATATATATATATATATATATATATATATATATATATATATATATATATATATATATATATATATATATAACCAATTGCTCATACATATAAATAAACGAAGAACATATCGAAGATTGAAGGATGCAAGATATGGATTGAATTGATTTCATAACTAAGATGAAGTTTTTATTTCATTCAAATTATTGATAATCGTGTAGTTTAACCTATGTGTGTGTCATTTATCATAAACATCTTTTTTGGTGTTAATTCTTTATATGTTTTTTTATTGTATCGTATAATACTTTTATAACATATATATAATTCTTCAAACCGCATAAACCGCACCGCACCGCACCACATGTTGCGGTTTACATGGTTCGCGGCGCGGTTTGTGGTTTTCGAAAAACTCAAACCGCATATGTGGTGCGGTTTGCGGTTTTGGCTGTAAACCGCACCAAACCGCACCGCAAACACCCCTAATGAAAAGTATGATCATTAACACCTATAGGTGGTGAACCTGCTAGTGTTCCATTAGATTGCCTAGAATAGTCTGTGGTCGTCATCTATACTCTGTTAAATGACTGGTCCCGATAATACAATGTGTGGCCTCTCACCGTTATTTTATTTTTCCTAAAAGCCCTTTACTACCCGACGCAAATTAAAATATGATAAAGTAATTTATACAATAAAATCATATCATATAATTGCATATAGCACGTACATCAATAACACAAGTAATAAGCATATATAGCAATAAAGATACTTCATATCTATGTGTAAGCTGAAAGTAGCTATCCACTCACTTATTAAAAGTGGATGACTCATAATTTAGGCAGTGTTTCGCCTTAGCATCTTGATGTTTCCCTTGACGTGACCTATGTATTATTATTAATAAGTCATAGTTTGATATTCCTCATAACTAATGATTCTCTATATTTCTTAACAATCTCAATGTCTATATCAAGATTTATCAAGTAAGGAATAACCAGATAGGATCATATCGGAGGTAGGGTCTGTTTGGTATATAGAGTATATTGTTTGGAAATCCCACTTTAAACACCTTATTAAATCCAGCCTAGACATTATCTCCGTAAGTAGATAAATAAGTATAATGATTTGGAATCACTGGTAGATCTTATTTATAGGTTCATAATAATGAAGAAATCTACAACTTTCGTTTAGATTCCGTCGGTTAATTCTCACTTTATTTATTTATTTTTTAGAAGGCTTAGACTGCTAAACTTTGTTTAAAATTCGTATCTTTTTCATATGACATCCGTTCTCGACTGTCTTTATATTGATAGACTCCTATCTACGAGATCTTCAACTCTTGTTTAGGTTGTTTCAGCTAAAAATCAACCGATTTTAATTTCGATTTCTGTGGCTGCAATGCTGTGTTGAAACTTCGAAAAATCATAACTTTCTCTCACGAAGTCAGACTTGTAAGTTCTCTATATGCATGCTCTCGGATTTATGACTACTACAACTTTCGTTTAGAATACTTAGTCTACTAAGCAATCTATCAAATATTCACTTTTTACGATACGTAGAGTCGTGTCGGTTTTGATCACGAAACTTCGAAGAAGCATAATATCTTCATATGAAGTCGGATTTCAGAGTTGTTTATATTTATAGAATCCTTGTCACATATACTATAACTTTGGTTAATATTATTTATCCTAAATAATCTTCTATGAAAATGTCGTTTTTATAACTTATTTTATTTTAATTTTCTAGCCCGAATCTGCGGGCGTTACATATATATATATATATATATATATATATATATATATATATATATATATATATATATATATATATATATATATATATATATATATATATATATATATATATATAGATCATATTGTCTTTTATACATAAATCATATAACTAACCATGCTAAAATTTTGAGATCTTACCCTATATTTTTGCTTGACCAAGTATTCGGAGAGACTCAACGTTTATTCTTGTTGACCACATGATTGATTGACTTAGTTTTAGTCTTTTAGTTCCGCACGGAAAATGCAAAAGATGCAGCAATACTGCCAAGATGTTGGTTTGTTCAGGATCCTAGATCACTCAAGATGTTATTAAATATTCAATACGTTAAGCATAATAAAGTAGAAGTAGAAAATAACACCCTTAACAAACTCCATTGGTAATTCGTAATTTCGTTATAATAAAATGACATGGTGACACTAAAATCACAAACACGGTAAGCTTATATGAATATTAATAAGCATAAGATAGTTCGACGTTTTAAAAGAATAAAAGGTTTCTGTTTGTGAGATTTCAAAATAATTTTTTTGTTTAATTTGGATTTTGTATTTTATTTGTAATTTTAATAGTTATTCAGCAAGTTAATTCAAAATTTTGATCAAATATGAAAATTTCATTCAATAGAAATATATAAAATGTTAAAATTGTAATTCTTATTATGTTGTTCATTCAACATAGAGAGTGTCTTAATCATTTAGGCCTCTGAATCCTATAGTGATTGCTAAACAGATAACGGTAAAGAATATTTTAATTCTCTATAATATCACTAATATGTATATTTTCCCTTTTGAAAAAAATATATTATATAATTTGACTATGTGCTCATCATTCTTTAGCTTAATAGTGTATTATTTAATTATATTTGAGTTTATAAAGACATATCCAATAATTTAATCAGTGGAAAACACCAATGACTTCCAGCCTAGCTGGGAAGAGGTACCGGGTTTAATACTCACGTGGGGTCAGAGGTCGGGAGTTCAATCCCTGCAAAACCCAATTTGGGTGCCTCTTAAACTTGTGCCACATGTGGGAAAATTTTCCCTGGAAACCCCTATGGGGGTTGGGTTTGCCCTGTAAAGGAGCTCGAACCCGGGGTGCTTGTTGAAATGTGCGAGTAGGCTTCCGTTTAATCATTTGCCGTTTCCAAAAAAAAAAAATCAGTGGAAAACCATAAATTCGGTCTTTGTGTTCGTCAAAAAGAAATCGGCGGTTTTAGCTACTAAACTTTCATTTTAAATCCATAATCTACAAAATGACTCATTTACACTAATGTAACTATTTTATAAATTTTTAATCTTAAATAAATATAAGACAAACACGCGGTTGGTCTATGTGGTTTGTCAAACCATATTGTTTCAGCATAACTATCAAATCGTCTACACACTTGGTTCTTGTGTTTTTTTTTTTTTTCGTAGTTTAGGGATGTTATTCGGTCCAGAATCGAGCCAAACCGAATCAGAACCGAATAAACTGAAAACCGAAGAACACTAATTGGAGAAACCAAAAACTAGACCGATTAAACCAATACGGATTCGGTTCGGTCCATATTTACATGTTTCGTTGTGGTTTTAGTCCCTGCTTTTAAATCCATAATCTACAAAATGACTTATTTACACTAGTGTAACTATTTTATAATTTTTTAATCTTAAATAAATATAAGACAAACACGCGGTTGGTCTATGTGGTTTGCCAAACCATATTGTTTCAACATAACTATCAAATCGTCTAAGCACTTGGTTCTTGTGTTTTTTTTTTGTTTTCGTAGTTTAGGGATGTTATTCGGTCCGGAATCGAGCCAAACCGAATCGGAACCGAATAAACTGAAAACTGCATAACACTAATTGGAGAAACCGAAAACTAGACCGATTAAACCAATACGGATCCAATCCGGTTCGGGTATTAATCGGTCCGGTTCGGTTATTACCCGAATAAACCGAATAACATCTACAATATGATTAAGAACTGAATATAACCAAATAAAACCGAAAAGAACCGAATAAACCGTGTTGTTTGGTGTTTTTTTTAACTTAGGGGGTCGTTTTTATAATTATTTAAGGTATTAGATATGTAATAAGATATATTTTCAGATGTATTAAACTATTCCTATCGTTGGGTTTCATAAGTTTTAAAATAATATTATTATTTTATATTTTTAACATGTTCTGGTGCTACAGTTAAGTAGTAACTCATATCAATTTATTAATAAAAAAAATCAATCACAAATAGTAACTCATATCAATTTATTAATAAAAAAAATCATGATTATTATAGGTAACTATAAATTATATGCATTCAAATCTTGTGATATAGTTATCAAAGCAATATGATAAACACTAAACATTAAACACTCAAAAATCTATATATAAGTATATAAGTTATACATTAAACATTAAACATCGAAAAAAAATATGAATATTCAGTTTTAACCATATCCAAAATAACATTTACCAAATATGAATTAACTATTCGAGAATATTGATTGGTTGTTTTCCATTTCCACCTCCATTGTTTATCGCCTCTTCCAAAGCTTTCGCGACCTTATCGTCTTTCAAAATTTCATCAATGTTGTCCATAATTGGCTTTCTTGATTTCCTGACCCAATATTGGATGAAAACCAAAGCCTCTACTATATTTGCAAACATATTTGTACGTTATGGATCTAATATCCATCCACTTGTACTAAAAGTCACCTCAGACACCATGGTAGAGATTTTGTTGTGACATCCTCTCATTTTGGTTATTTTAAAAAACCAACTTAAACTAAATTTAACAAAAAAAAATCTTTTATATAGTAGTGAAATTTCCCAGTTTACTAAAACTTTTTTTTTCCAGAACATTTGTTATTTGAAAACCTTATGGGATGTCAACTCGTATATCAAATCATAAGTAAAAGCATAAATTAAATTAGTCAAATATATTACATTAACTAAGAGTCTAAGTTGTAGAACCTCCAAATATCTCATAGTCTCTAAAGCATCATCTACTAATCTTCACCTAAGACACACATCAAAATACAATGTCAGACAAGAAATTCTGGTGAGATACAAAGGGGTTGACTCATAATAAACTCTTTATATTAAAACTCTTTATAAATAAGCTCCTTATGAAAATCAAGTCTTCAAAACACATATTTCATACAATCCTCATTTAGCACATTGCAAGGGAAGCATCATAAAACTCATTAACATCATTAAACTCTCAAAACATCATATAAGAAAAACCCACCCTAAGTCCCTTGAGTCACTTACCACCTTTAGTCTTTGTGACAACACGGTTTCGAGGTTTCCTACTACACACGTTAGTTAAATCATGATGGTGAGATGCTTATAATAGCACATGCATGGACCCTGGGCCTTTTTTATCCCTCCCGTGAACATGATACCAACATGTCACCCGATACAAGAACGTCTTACAAGGCCCTTCTTACCAAGGCGACCTAAGGGTAGCTAACCCAAAGACTATATATTTTCGAAGACTATCTAGAAATGTCAATGCATATTTAGTGTTAACTCTTTAAACTATTTATGTATCCAGACCATACAAGTGTCTTTACTCCTTGAACCCTAACATAAATCTTTAGCACAACTCATTACATCATTTAACACGTAATCAACATAAGCATCATAAACATAGAATAATTGCATCATAAACATAGTATAATCACATCATACATGTATCATGGAGCAACAACTAGCAAATAAATCTTATTTACCTCATAAATCAACGAAGCATACAAACCGTCATAAAATCCATATATAAGAACTTATCATTCAAGCATTTGCATATATCATATAGCATCACATAAAACACATAGATAAAATTACTAATAAACTTGAAATCATTTATTTTATAGGGATGCGTACTCGAAAAGCCAATGTACTCACCTTAGCATTCGCAGCCTGTTTATTGATACACTTCATCTTGTAATCTTATTAACTATATCGATACATGTACCATGAAGGAGTTATGAATTTTGTCTCCTTTGTTTTACTTCTCAGTCATGTAGCGTTTGATTAAGAACCCCATTCTTCCTTCTTCATCTATCCTCAACTTTCTGGTTACGTCTCCTTTTTTATTTATCTCTCCCTTAATCTTTCTATATCCCTCTCTCATACACACACATACACACACACACACACACACTCTCTCTCTTTCTTTCTCTCTCTCTCTACCTATCTCTCTCTCCCTATCTCTTTATCTTTCTCTTTCTTTCTCTCTCTCTCTCTCTCTCTCTCTCTCTCTCTCTCTCTCTTTCTCTATCTCTCTCTCTCTCTCTCTCTCTCTCTCTCTCTCTCTATCTATCTATCTATCTCTTTTTTCCTTCTCTTGTAACACCCATTTTCCTGATTTGATTAGTTGAACACTTAAGGATTTCAAAGATAAGGTTTTTGGGAAAAACCATATGCTACGACACAGTAGATTGTTCAACGCGGCGTGCCCACATCACTTAAATGAAGAACATGTCTTATTGGGGAGTGAGGCGTGGTAAGGCAATCACCATAACACGGTGAGTTGACTTTGTTGGCCGTTGACTTTTGATGAGTTTGACTTTGGGTCAAACCTGAATGTTTTGGATTTTAGACTAAGGTTTGACCTTTATTAGGTGTTATATGGTTCGCTGGTCTGATCAAGCAAGGAGTTAAAGGTGTAGCCGTATTTCTCCGGTTCTACGATTCAGGTGAGTCTTCTCACTATACCATGCATAACATTATATATCCTTTGTATGGTAGGATATAGATACTATTAGAGTACATGTATTCTAGTTGACTATGATAACTCCCTATTATATATGTGAAGTGTTGGACACTTGGTTTCATGGTATGTTAGACTGGTAAGGTCTTTGCTGTGGATTGTGTGATATTTTTAGGTGTCACGATTGGATAGAGTAATGATAGTATTGGTTGATCATTAAGTGGATACCCTAAGGGTTGTATATGGTCTAAATTATATAGCCTAAGAACTCTTAGGCTAAATCCTTGTTGTGTGGTTCTTGTTAGGTTGGATCATCTGTTCTATTGTCCATCTGATTCCCGACTACATATGACTATGTGTGTGACATCAGTCAAAACTCGGGTTAGGACTCGTCTAGAACCTTATCCTTTTCCATGTGTGCTCATAACTTGGCTTTAGATGCAACAAGTTGAACTAGATCGTGACTTAATAGATCCCTTGGAACAACTAATGTAACTTAGCTTGTACTAAGCAGTCACATTGATACGTGAATACTCCAACTAAGTTTTAAAGTGCCAAAGTTCAGTCTCAAAACTAAACACAAAAACCATGTTCGGAAGATCAAATCTCATGGGTATGTAGAATACCCTAATTTCTTAATCGGATCATATGGCGTGCTTAACTAGTTTGATAACTCATCAAACTCAATTTAATTAAATCATAATTTGATTTATTTACAAGTTGGAAATAATATCCACACATCATAATATGAATTATGAGCCAAAAATTGTAATCTAAGGATTGTCTAATCCCACATTCATATGTTATGAACCTTTATTTCATTTATTTCTAATATAAAAAAAATTATTATATAAAAATCCAATCATAAGTTATCATTTTTATAACTTAATTCAAGATAATTCAAGTTTATGAACTTAATTCTAAAAACAAATACTTCAACAAAAAACAAAAAAAAAAGCTCGTTGAAGTTTATGAAAATACTTAGAGTTTTTATAAAAGTTAAAGCCATTTTTTTAAACATATGGGAAGGCTTTAAAAGGGTACCCTTACAAATAAAATACTCATAATACCCATCTCTCATCCCCAAAAATTCGGCCATACACAACCTCTTAGTCAGTCTCTCTCACTCATTACATCTTGGCTCCCATATTGCAAAATCCCCAGACCAGATTTTGCATGTTAATATGACAGAGAAAAATCGAACTTAGGTTCAAACTCTCTAGGAGAGATTCAATCACTCCATTGATTATATGTTTACCTACTCTCCTATACTTTGGTGGCTGATTTTGGTGGAGTATAGCCCCAAAGAGACGACGAGAGAGATAGCCTATCCAGAGAGACAGAAATTCACTT
The DNA here is from genome assembly GCF_052849685.1 of Lactuca virosa. Taxonomy (NCBI): domain Eukaryota; kingdom Viridiplantae; phylum Streptophyta; class Magnoliopsida; order Asterales; family Asteraceae; genus Lactuca; species Lactuca virosa. Next base: position 417,711,659 of record NC_136429.1, read on the forward strand.
TCTGTCATTCTTATTTCTAAAAACACTCAACTTCTCTTTCATTCTCCAAAGGAACCTCTCCCATCCCCAAAATCTCTTAAACATCTGAAAAATCATCCATCTTCTTCCTTATTTTTAGGATTCTTGAAGGCCTTGAGGAGTTCTTGCTTCACTAAAAATTGGAATCAAGGTGAGAAACACAACATATCATTACGATTTTACAACTTTACTTCTTCTTCTTCATGTTTTATTTTCTTTTTAGAATCTATGACTTCTAATGGCTAGAAATCCTTGATTCTATCTTGGTGTTTGTAGATTCTCACCATAACACATGACATGTGCTAGAAATGGTAAAAATCTGGGATCAAACCTATGCTAAGAGTGAAAAGAAGCATACATGTTCATATGATTTCAAAAATCGAGTTCTACATATTCTTCTTCATTTCCTTTGTGTTTTTAAATGAAAAAACCATTTCTAGTACATCTTGGATGCTTATTCACTCTATGCATGTGATAGAAATCGGATTTGTGGTGCAAATCCTAGTGCAAGATTCGGTTCCAAGGAGTTCTCTATCACAAGAACGAAACACCCATTTTGGCGCCTTGGATAACCCTAAATCTATGGCTTGATGCATGCACCTAAAAGGTTCTTGTTCCTCTGTAAAATCTAGTATATTGTCATTCATTTCGATCTTAAAAATGACCCTAAGAGGCACTCAAATCAAACCAAAGATAACATGCATTATGTCAGAATAATTTGTTCGGCTTTGAACAACCATATCTCACTCATTACTCAACCAAATCACGATATTTGTTTTCTGAGGACTTGTTCCCTGAGTTACTTTCGAACCTAAGTAGCCTTACTGTGAAACATTAAGAATTTGATTTTTGGCGATTTTTACAAAACAGTTGGGCAAACAACACTTTTTCTTTGATCACTATTTTTGCATTACATGATCAAAGGTCTTAAACCCCACAATAAATCTAGGGAAAAATATTTTAGAAATTTAACACATCCATCACAGAATACCTAAAACTTCATGAATTAAAACCGCATAGAAGCTTCTACACAAATTCGTGAACTTTCAGATTCATTTGGAACTCATGCACCATATAGTGCTACATTTCATAACTTGTTAAGGTTGAATACCCCATGTAGATTCGAAATAATTATGAGAAAAACTGTTTTATGAAAGCTCCTGTTTTTAGGAGGTGTTATGAGAAATCTGAAGTGCGTAAAGAAAATCCGTATTTTTCTATAAAAATAAGAATTTAATGACCATAAATTCAAAATAGTCATTTACATATGAGATAAAAATCTGAAGAATTGTAGAACTGATGTATTCATAGAATAAGGATCTCATATAAGTTTTTATACAATTTGGTCACTGTTTGGTGTTTTATTCAGATTTTTCATTGAATTAGAGCATGAATTTACAAAACTAGGACATATGACTCAAGGGCTTGAACCAATATTTTTCCCAACTTTGGGAACATTATGAGAACCTATAAAAATTAATTTGGGATTTTTTGAAACTTTTTTCTATATATTTTGAATTTTTCCTATTATTTAGACTTAAATTACAAATAAATAATAAATGACCTTAAAAAATTTCTATAAAATTTCAGGACACTAATACCCTCTGTTAGAACCAGAATAAGTTTTTACAATTTTTGGAGTTCATTTTCATGCCTTTGTGGATTTTTGAACACAAGACACCGTGAATTCAGTATTACCAATAATGAACCGAGCAAACTTTGGGCACTTTGCGACACTACTAGTTGGATAGACAGTTCTTAGATAATGGTTTAGTGAATTGTATCTCACTAGAAACTATTTGTTCCATAGGACACTAGTAGAAATCGATCTCTACAACACCGAACCGTGAAGCTCGAACCGCGAACTCTCCCTTGTGAGTATTCACGACCCCCTTTTTACTGTTTTTATGTTTTGGGGTGGAAAGCACGCTATTATCTTATCAACTATCAGTATTGTTTTATGAACTTGCTAAACTTTGTTTTATGAACTTGCCGAGCCTTGTTTTATGAACTTATTGAACTGGGAACAATATTGTTTTATGAACTTATTGAACTTGGAACGATACTCTTTTATGAACATGTGCTATGAAGTTTTGATATCAACTTTGTGATATGAATTCTATGTTATGAACTCTTTACGTTAAGTCCCTGAGAACCGAAGTCCACAAGAACTGAACTAGAACCTATTAACTCGTATTCGAGCTGACGGTCTTATGGATAACGCTATTTGGAGTAGACGACCCCCACTCGCCAAGAACCGAGAGTGAATATTTCCATGAACTAACATCATGGGAACCATGGAAATGATGGAATGGGTCAATAATGGTCATTAGGCTTGGTTGTGAACGGAGTGCTTTGGCATTCAACACTCATTTTGAGTTCGAACTTTTGTTGAAGAAATCTATATTTTCTTACCGAAATGATGTACCTTTATAAAACTGTGAACTCACCAACTATTTTATAGTTGACTCTCGTTTTTCCATGCTTTTTAGGAAATGGTCAGTGAGCCAATTTAAGATGCCACAATGATTTATGTTTATTGCTCTTGTTATGTACTGGACTATGTAGTATGGAACTAAAATGTAATATTGTTTCGAATATGATGTAAACTTAAAATGCTTAATGATTATGGTTGGTACTCCTATTTTACCTTGTTTTATGAGACCATAGCCTGTTACCCTTCGTGTTTCCGCTTTAACGGAGTGTTACAGATTTGGTATCAGAGCTGAAGGTTATAACGAATACCGGTGTTCTTGGAGAGCCATACCATCTAGTATAACTAAAACGGGTAGTGCACTACTAGACACTATTATACATAGCCTGATCACCTATGTATAATTAAGGAAGAGCAAGTGCAAGACCGGAATTAGTTATAGTAAGTGGTATGAGCAACCTAGGATTTACTTAGACACGAAATAAAAATAATAACCCTTAGGTGCACATAGCTACCAAGTTACATTAGGCTGCTAAAATGCTTCTAAACGCTAGGATTCCTTATGTACAGTTTAGTTAGGTCGAACTCTATGTTTCGTGCTCCCAGATCGGGTGACGCGTAAGTATACATTACCGGATGTGCATTAGTTAACTAATCCATTACTGAGATAGAAAAGGATCCCTCTTTGGGATCGGAGTCCAGAGAGGAGGTTATTAGTCTGGAACCTACCCAGGAAACCACACACTAGTCAGTTGTGGTATAATCTCCTTTGTTGGATTAGGTGTCTAAGCCCAGAACTATAATTGGTATGTACTTGACTCGAGAGTAGCATGGTCCATTTGGGTTGCATATCACCACGACAATTTGATAGGATGGACTTTTGAGAAGAGGTTAGTTATGATTTATTAATATATTATAAGTTCTAATATATTAATATGAAATCATATGATTTAATTAGTATTGATCAAAAATTAATTTGGAATTAATTTAGTGATCAAAATAGACTAATTAAATTAATAGGGACTAATTATGTAAATTAGTTATATATATATATATATATATATATATATATATATATATATATATATATATATATATATATATATATATATATATATATATAGGGAAGGGTTATTTGGAAAACAAAAAAACCCTAAAAAAACCCTAAAAATTATAAAAATGCATAAAAAATACCAAGATATCACAAAACCTTTTTATCAAACAATCGCAGCATTTTTTACAATTTCGCTGAAAAAAAAAATAAAAAATCATTTTTTTTTTCTTTATTGTAAAAAAAAAAAAATTCAAATTTTTTTTAGCGATTTTGACCTAAAAGTTGCGATTTTTTGATAAAAAAATTGAAAAAAAAGTGTTGTGATCTCTAAGTATTTTTTTATGCATTTTAATGATTTTTAAGGTTTTTTGTTTTCCATAGAACCTATATATATATATATATGTATATATATATATATATATATATATATATATATATATATATATATATATATATATATATATATATATATATGGTTTGGGCTTATAATACATGGTGGACTAAGTTTATGGATGAATCCATAAAGAGTTAGCCCACTTGAATCATGGATCATGGATAATAAGCCCAAGTGTATGGATTAGGGTTTACCCATGACTCTTGGATTCCTACACTATATATATGACACCCTATAGCCTAAAATTGGTTGCACAAGTTTTGCTAGAGTGTTCTTGGAGAGCCATAACCGATTTTAGTGTGCATAAACTCTCTCAAAAGCCATCCTTTGTCTAAGGTGTGTTGTGAATCATTTGAGGTGTCACAATTAGGGCTCTAAGTTCTTAAAGGCCAAATACAACAAGTTCTACGAGCTACATAAAGAGGTAAACTCCTAACTAGTATTTTATGTTGTTTATGTCAATTGCATGCTAGTTGTAGGCTTAATGCTTTGGAAACAATATTGCATGTATAATTAGAGAAAACATAGATCCAAAGCATTTAGGGTTGTATGTGCACCATAGGATGTTGTGGTATAAAAAACCCAATAGTGGTATCAAAGCCTGGTTTGTTTTCTATTATATTTTATGCATTGCTTAAGTTTCAAAGCTGGAAAAATCGTTTTTCTACATTCTGACTGGTGAACTCGCCGAGTCCATTGGGTGACTTGACGAGTCCACTCAGAAATGGACCAACTCGACGAGTCCAGTTCATGTACTCGCCAAGTTGGTGCTCCAGTGTGCAGGATTTCGAGTTTTGGCTAGAAATTTGATTAGGATCATTTCCCCAAACTGTTTTTTGAACCATGAAATTTGTTTTTTCATAAGTTAATGATCATGCTTGTCCAATTTAAAGATAATTCTCATAATTTCAAGATTTGTATTAGTTTATATGATTAGGCTAATTTCTTGAAGATTGATGATATGAATTATCTTGTACTTATGAGTTTAGTTAGATCATGAATAAATTATTTGATAATTTTTGTTAGTTAAAAATATGATCTAATTACCTTAATGAAATCCATAACTTGTCATCAAGTTATGGAAAATGAAAAGGTTTTCTTTTTAAAAGGTTATTAAAACTCATAGGTTATGGAAAATGAAAGGTCTCATTTTTAAGAGTTATTTTTAAATGGTTTTAAAGTCTTCCATAACTTGTCCTCAAGTTATGGAACTTGAAAAGTTTTTCATAAAAACCACATTAAACTCATAAGTTATGGAAACCAAAAGTTCTGACAAGTTTCAAAACTTGCTCTCAAGTTTTGAAATTTGTAAAGTCTCACTTTTGAATACTTTCATTCCAAACCCTAGAGTTTTAAAAGTTAAAATTCAACCGTTATACTATTATATTATTATAAGTTTAATAATTATATATATGTATAAGACAAGTCATTCTTACCGTTAGTAGGCCTCATTCACGAAGCCGGTCTATAAGGGGGTATAAGATTACTGCCTATAAAATGGCAGTTTAATGAGTGTCCACTCTCACCCACCGCTTCCTTGACTAGTGGAGGGTCGTTAGTCGAACGGGTAGGATAGGACAGTAATTCTCATTATAAGTATAATGATAATTATCAAGTAACTAAACTTTTATTAAATTCCCAATCTTAGTTACTTTAGGAAAAATGTGAATATGGTGTTATCCCATCAAATTGCACATTGCACCTTGTTAAATCGTTACTGGAGCTTGTGTGGTTATCTGGCACACTAATCTGGGATTGACAGTGCGTGGAAAAGGGTAGCTTGATGTTTATCATAGATCAATGGAGCGTGTGTGGTTAACCAACACATTGATTAGGTGATTTGTAACATTGGGTGTACCAAGCTAATTTGCATGGTTATTCACACCTTGTTTGTGATCCTCGGCATCCCAGTCACAAACCTGAAGGGAACAATAGAGATTTAAACATGCCATTGAAAAGTTCAATGAATCTCAAAGGATCTAGGAATTTCAAACCAATTAAAACTTAATAATCAATTTCGTTTTTCACGGTGGAAATTGGTAAATCGTCATTTACCTACCTTCAAATATTTTACAATTGGATTACGGCATCCCTCTTCCGAATTGTAAAATATTGTGTTGGGTCCTAGCCTTAATATTTCAATTGGGAGTTATATTAAGGAATTAAATCAACTAACTTGAATTTCTCCCTTGTCGATGTCTAGTTCAGACAACTATGGTCTTCCCAAATCTTTTGGAAAAAGCTTTCCACATGAAGATGATATTCCACAATATCATACTTCACTTCCTCCACCTCCTCCAATAATTCTCCCTGGTCCACAATTTCGAAGACTTGAAAAGTTCAAGGTCACTCAAGCCCTATTGGCCAACAAACACCAAGATGGAAGGTCTGTGTGTGCACATGTCTTGGATATGAAGTCACACATTGACAGGCTGGGAATGTTGGGTGTCGTCTTCCCGAGGAAGTTGGTTGTTGACTGGGTTCTTCAGCCACTTCCCGAGTCTTATAGTTAGTTTGTTAAAGAATACTATATGACAGATCACGACATGACCCTTATTGATCTTGCATATTTTCTTATTGCTGCTGAATCAACAATGATTTGGTGCAATGGTCAAGCAAATTTGATTGGAGGATCTACTTCCCAAGCTGCCATGGACATAGGCAATGACATAGATAGTCACGAAAAGATCCCTTCTCCTACGGGAAGGGAATTGGCTATGGTCAAAAGATCTGATCATAAGAGAAAATCCAGTTCTAAGATGGTTCCATGTGCCAATGCCAAATAGTCCACTTGTTACTACTGCCATTCGAAGGGATATTGGAAGTGAAGCTGCCCTGACTACTTGAAGGATCTAAGAGAAGGTAAAGTAAATAAGTTTGACTCTACTTTAGATAAGTCCACAATCTAACTCTATTAAGTTCCTAATTGTTGATTCTTAATACATGATGTGACAAGGTTGCATTTTGATGTTTTGTAGGATCATGCAAAAGGAAGGAAGCTTAAAAGTAAGAGCATGCTGAATCTTATCGCAAAGAGATGGATTTCGATCGTATGGTTCGAAGATCGGATTTTTGAGCTGTTGCTTAGGAGTTATGATAGATTGCTGAGAAATATGTAGTAACAAAGTTTTCATTTGTAATTGCATTGTAAGGAAAAGTTTTTTTCCGCAATTTTATAAATAAAAGAAAAATTTTGATTTTATTTTAAAGTTTCCTTGCAATGGCATTTGTGAAAATTGATGTTTGTATGTTTCTATTGTTAGCAATATGGATTTGATTCTTTCGTTTGTGGAAGTGTCAAAATTTACCAAATAAGAAATGATTCTCATCACCCAAGTTTTAGTTTGATAGAAACTTGGAATCATACAACTTGTATTGTGTGATGAATGAGAACCTTTGTCTTTGGGAAATTAAGACTAATTCCTTGTTTACATGAATATGTGAGTCAAGTGAAAGACTAGGAGATTGGGTACACTTGGTTGTGCGCTGGTCAGGTCCACCACAAAGATCGATAAGACTATTTGTCATGATTTACTGAGAGTTAGTAGATATGTTTATGCTTACAAGTTGAAGTATAATTCTGAAACATTGGAAAAGTTTCAATGTATGACAGAACGAATGAGAAGAATCAAATTAGGCAGATAGATAAAAGTTTCTCCAATCTGAAAAAATAGGAGAGTACTTTAGTATAATGTTTTATGATCATCTTAATGATTATGGAAAACCATGTCACCATTGATCCGCTAAGGATATCTTAGTGCATTTGTATGGCTAAGAAGAGGAATCGTGAATTGTTGAAATGGTTAAATCTAGAAGATGAATCATACTTCGTTCCAAAAAAAAGGTCTTAGAGTCATACTCCAAGATTGGGCCTTGAGTGACATTAAATTAAGGAAGGTTTATAACACTCATCAAATGTAGAGTAAAATGTTTCTACTCTTGTACATTTGAAATTGGTAAGTTGTGATGTTTTGGATAAAACAAAGACCAACTAAGGTCAATTGTGTGAAGTGTTAGTCTTGATTAGAATCCGCACTAACTCTTGAATAATTGTTTGTCAAGTAATGTTCCTTGATAAAGTGAATCTTATATGTGAAGAGGTCAGTGGGAGTCTTAAAGATCTAGAAAGTTTCAAGAACTAATCAAGAATAAACCTATTGTTAAGCACTAGAACACGACTTGAGGTTTGTAACCTATTGTGTTGACATATTCTTGTTTCTGTGCCCATTCCAGTTAAATTGACTATGCATGTGAGTTCTATGAGTTCTCAGTTTTGTACATAACTACTTGGAAGGAATGGTAGGCCCTTTTACTGTCAAGTGACAAGAAATTAAGAATGAACAAGTTCAGTCCATATGAGTTTGGATTTGTCACTAACCTTGTCTTGTGATTATGGTTATGACAAATTCACATGGATAGGAACACATACACCATAAAATCTAAGTTTCATAAGGTTTCTCTCCAATTCATGAAAATGATTGTGAGGAAACGCTTTCACTAAGTAGATTTTAAGGAGATAGCATTTGTGATATTTGCAATCTCAATTTCGATTATGATTACGACATCCCTCTTCATAGTTCGAATTATGAGAAATGGCAAAAGGTCTAAACATTTGATACTTATTGATGTAAGTTCTAAAATTGTTTAGACACACATGTGAGCTATCTAAGAAAAGGTGTATGTGTTGGGTTTTAGTATACTACAACATCCTATGGTGCACATACAACCCTAAAAGCTTTGGATCTATGTTTTCTCTAATTATACATGTACTATTGTTTCCAAAGATTTAAGCCTACAACTAGCATACAAATGATATAAAAAACATAAAATACTAGTTAGGAGTTTACCTCTTTATGTAGTTTGTAGAACTTGTTGTATTTGGCCTTTAAGAACTTAGCACCAATAGTATGAATGCCTCAAATGGTTCACAACACACCATGGACAAAGGATGACATTTTGAGAGAGAATCCTAGCCATCAAAATCGTCCATAATCTCCAAGAATACATTAGTCATGATTTTGGCTATGGAGTAACATATTTATATGTGGGATTCCAAGGGTCATGAGTTAACCCTAATCCATACCCATGGGTTTATGATCCATGGTTCATGTGCCCAACTCTTTATGTATCCATACATAAACTTAGTCCGACATGGATCATAAGCCCAACATATAAATATAACTAATTTACACAATTAGTCCCCAATGATTTAATTAGTCTCTTTTGATCACTAAATTAATTCCAAACTAATTCTTGATCAATACTAATTAAATCATATGATTTCATCTTAATATATTAGAACTTATAATATATTAATAAAGCATAAATAACCTCTTCTCAAAAGTCCATGCTAACAAATTGTCGTGATGATATGCAACCCAAATAGACCATGCTACTCTCGGGTCAAGTACATACCAATTATATTTATGGTCTTATACACCTAATCCAACAGTATGAGGTTGAGAAGCCTAGATAAAGTCTTATCGAAGCATCTCGTATCAGAAATCTAAACTTTGGTAAGAAAGTCAATAAGTATTGATTTCTAGAAGTCCAACTGATTTCTGGGTACATGTCAAAGCTAGTGGGAGCATAAGTGTTATGCTAATAAGAATGTAATTATTATGCTAGTGGGAGCATAATTATTACGTTAAGTGTTGCGAGTTAGAAATGTTAATTATAGAAAACAAAAGTTTCAATTCTCAAAGTTGCAGGGTTTGAAAAGTTGCCTTGCTATAATTAAGGGAGAGGAATTCATACTTCATTTCAAATCTAAAAGCTTAGATTGAGATTTTTTTTAATCAAATTTAGTCAAGCATACATATGAATGCTATGTTGGAATGGTTCAACATAAGGAAATTCAATATATATATATATATATATATATATATATATATATATATGGAAATGTTAATTGCGTTCTCAAAATTCAATTATAATTACGGCATCCCTCTTCATTGTTTGAATTGTGAGAACATGGCAAATAGAAATATTATAGCAAAAGACTGATCAAGTATCATGTCTTTATGCAAGACAATGTAAATCGTGTCCCATATGCTTCGGGTATAGGATCGATTGCATATGCTATAATATTTATGTGTTCTGAATTGTCCAAATGCCTAGGGCATTAAGAGGGAAAAAGGACGAGAACTGGAATCTTGGAAAGACCATATTGACATATTCTGAGATTTTCCAAAGATTGGTTGCTCATGGACAGTTGGAAGTATAGTGTGAATTTTGGAAGGACCATATTGACATATTCTGAAAATAGGCAACTCTTGTTTAGAAGTGATAGTCAAAATGGGAATATGGAAATGTTTCCATAAGTGGAAGTTATTCTTTTAATCTATGTAAGATTAGAAAACTTAATGCAAGAAGGATGTTCAAAGGAATGTACTTTGAATGTGAGACTTCGTTTCCATGGAATTGATCTTCATTGGAATACTTTGAAATGTCTATTGCCAAGTCTCTGTGACTTTGTGCATAGTCATTACAAGAGGATCATTACATATAAGTTTGGAATCTAATAGATTACCGTAAATGGCAAGAATTTGGTATTCTTACATTTACGGTAAGGATTTGGAGCTGTGAAATGAATTTCATTGAAGATGTGTTCAATTGATCTATTTCACAAAGGAAGGACCATAGGCAAACATAGTGTGCATGCTTGGAGGATGGCATAATTGTTGTTTTAATTCAAGTATTAGGTTGATTAATCGAAACATTAAACAATGAATATTGTGTAATCAATATGGTCATTAAATAAAAGGTGTTTTATTTATATTCATAAGTTCTGAGACCATATTGGATTCGATTATTCTTGTGTTTCACTTTGAATGTTTTGACTTCCCGAATAACTAGGTTATTCAAACTATCCACAGTCGATCATACTTTGGAAGTAGGTATTGAGGCAAGACTGTCATGAATCTGACTGTAGATTTTCTAGGTGTTTTAGACATAGCACAAGTTTGCTGCAGTGTTCATGAGTACTCCTGGAATAAGATTCGAGTATTGGATTAAACTCACGCTCATCTCAATCACTTAATGGATTTTATCACGAGTGATTGTGAGACGATAATATCTTATATTCTTGAAACCAAGACATGTGAGTTGTTATTTACAAGTCGGTTGCACATTGACATATGTAAACGCACCAGTAACTTGGTGTTATAAAACATATTGTTGTGTGTGATTTGATGAGTAGGTACAAGCAAGCATTTGAGTAGAAGTTTATCCATTCCTTTTACCCTCAGGGGGATAAAAGAGATATTTGTGGGCCCCTCGATGATTTAGTGATGACAACCCTAAGTGCTTGGCCAAGCCTGGCTGATTTGATTTGTTCAATTAGTCAGTCATCATAAATCGGAAAATCGAGAAACACCAGATAGACATAGAGAATGATTATAATCCATGTATCATGTCCATATGATATCTAGAATGGAGAAATATATGATCCCTTATCTAATGGACGCGTCATTGATTAGGTCAGAGTTCGACGACGACTTTTAAGAGCTACGATTGCTAGTCGGGATTTTAGAGTCGTACTTGCAATAATAGTTATTAGACTTATCCAAGTGGGAGACTATTGGATTAGGTGTCTAATCCCATAACTATAATTGGTATGTACTTGACCCGGGAGTAATAAAGTTATTACCTTGTGTATTCCTCCATTAAACCCTTTCTTATGCTTGTTATGCCTTCCATCGAGCCTTATATGATTCAAAACTTGAGATATGGACTTTCCTTTTGATGGAAACCTTAGATCTGGACTTTGTTGAACTCCAGGAGCTCATTATAGCCACCTTTATGTAATCATGGCCTTGTTCCAAACCCTAAGTGCTTAGTATTTGATGATTTTGGTATTTTAGCCTCATACTCTTGTGCATGCACGTAAAGTTGGAAACTTTACGTGTAAAACGAGTCCTAGAAGCTAAGATCTATGATTTGGAAGCATTGAAATCGATTGGAATCGACTGTATAGTAATGGCATGCCTGGGACTCGGCGAGTTGTTCTTCAACTCGACGAGTTGTTCTTCAGGCTCGACGAGTTGTTCTTACGCCTCGGCGAGTCACAGACTGGACGTGTTCATATGATGAAGGGGAACTCGACGAGTTGTTCATGCAACTCGGCGAGTCGGATGAAGTTAGACTTGATGTATGTATCGAAGAGGAACTCGTCGAGTCCTTGCCAAACTCGACGAGTAGAAGCGAGTATATGACTAGAACGGATGAAAGGGACTCGGCGTGTAATTACCCGAAAATCCTACCGTAAACGACGTTAGCTTCTGTTACTCGAATAATAATTATTGTAAATGAGTTTTCGTTTTAATGATAATAAGTTAAAATAAAATGAGTAAAAATGATGTTAATTAATATCTAATAGAATTAGTTAATATTTAAAAAAAAGTATATAAATAAATTATTTTATATAAGCCAAATGTTTAATATAATTCAGGGTTAAAACTAATTCAATCAAAAATAGTTGGTTGGATATGAACAAAGGAGCATACATAGAGGGTTAATGTTGTAACTTGAGAATTAAAACAATTTCAATGCTACGTAAATGTTCGTCCGTTTCTTTCTTGGGTTAAGCCTTTACGTTCATTAATTAGGGTAACATTAAGAAAAACCAATCGTGCGTTCTTTTCCCTTCTCCTCATACGAACACAAAAAGAAAAAAAAAACCGAACCTCCCTTTGTGTGTTTGTGCGACATCGACAGCAAGAAGAAGAAGAAGAAAAAACAAATCGAACGAATTGTGGATAAAGGAAGGATTGGTGAGCAAAGGGGAAGGAGGGAGGAAGAAGAGGTCTTGTTTGATCGATCCTTGAGGGGAGGAAGAGGGCTGTGTTTTTGGCCAAGAATTGGTAAAAATCATATTCTAATCTCTTTGTGGTGTTAATTTATCAATTCCTTGTTAATTGATAATTGTTGTGGTCAATTCTTTTTCTAATTGGTGGTTTCAATCTCATCTTCTTCTTCCTAGAAACCTTGAAGGTTCATATGGTTCAATTTCACTTTTATTGGGTGTTTATGATGGCTCAATTGCTGTCAAAATTGCTTATGAACACCTTCAATAAGTTTGTTGTTCAAATTCATATTTTGAGCAAAGTTTTGGAGTCTTAATCTTTGTTGTTGATTTCTAAAACTTAAGTTAACTTCCACCATGAATCAAATGGATATGTTTATGTGATTAAATCATGCTATTTCTGTTAAGAAGTTAATTTTTACCCTTATAGGTGTTTTTAGTGATGGCTTAATGTGTTAAGTGGTCAAAAAGTCTTTAAAACCCCAAGCTGGAAAATTCAGCAAAAATTACCAATCTGTCCCTGTATTGGAAAAATTATATAAAAATAACCAGGAATCTAATTAATGATCTGTAAACTCTCAAAGTTTCCATTTTGAGTATAGTTTATCCATGAATTTTTCCAGAACCTGTTGTTGCTTCTAACTTAGGTGAAAATCGCCTTTTTCACCAGCTGGTCAGAATTTAGCTGCATTGATAGGCAGATTTGTAAAAATCATATAAAATTGTAGAAAAATCGTTTGGACCTTCAAAAGTACATTCTGAAAATCTAAAAGTCTGAAATTATGTAATATGAAATAAAAACGAAAGTTATACAGGTTCTAAGTTTGCTAAAACAGCTCTAAACAGGTGGCTGTTTTGGGTTCAAAAGTGGGAATTTTACTTGCTAGTTGATTTATGTGTTTGGCTTATAAACTTGTCATCTTTGGCATTGTAGAACTCCAATAACCTTGTTATTTGAAATGTAATAGGGGAAAGGGTGATACTTCAACCAATACAATATTTGAAGTGTGAGTTGGTCATATTTTTGGCAAAGGTGAGTCAACTTGTGGTTTTAAAAGTACATTGTTAGGAGTATCCCATATCTTAGATGGATTGGGATGAACCTAGTTATCTAGGATGCATGTGCCTCTTTTGATGATTGATTGTTATGCAAATATTGTTGAAATGTTTTATGTGTAATGATATCCAGGGTGTTGCATGCTAGACTCTTTCTTGTTTGGTGTGAGATGTGAGTTAGGGTCATGCTAGATTGAGTGAAGTGTATGACCATTATGTGATGAGAGCATGTTAATTCTTGTTTGAAAATATTTGTTTAAAATGTTTTAGGACAAGCATGCTAGTGTTGTATCAACTTCATTGATGTGTTGTGTATGGAAGTAGTGTGTGATGTAAAATGTAATAACTTCATGAATTTACATGTTTGCATGAAAATAACCCTTAAAGAGGTAATATGTTAATAAAAGAATATTCATAATAATTACATGATTACTTGAAAGGGTAAAAGTGTAACTCCTTATTTAATTAATCATTATTAAATTAAAAAGGGGAACACACTAGCGGGGCGAAGGGTAGAAACCTAGACATAGGTATATACCCAATCCGGATATTATGATGGCCTAGTGGGTTGAAAGATACCTATAGGAAAAGAGCTTAAGCCAACTTTGACGCCGACTGGTTTTTCTAGACAACCACTCGGGACATGGTCTTGGTACACCTTGGTATACCGGGACTGGAGTGATGTTGGTCAAGCGGTGGGACCAGCGCAAACATCACGTGGGATTTGGGAGGTGTATCTGTTGGAATTGGCACCGTTCGTACCAATCCTGAACGACAACGCATGTATACGTATGTGCACAGTCGGAGTAGCGAACGCAGCGCGCCGGGGGCAATGATTACGGGTGAGAGTCGCGCCTCACTTAGTGCATTGGGTCGTGCTGGTCACGTTAGTAGCGAACGGGGTCTAGCTTTGGGGAGGTTTTTGAGGTGAATAAATAGACCCTAACTAGGAGGTAATACTTTAATAATTACAACGATGAGCGGTGAGTGATTATTAATGTAAAGCGGAGAAACAAAATATTATATATTAATATTTAAGCGGTGAGATTAAATTAGTTACAACGGCGTTGAGGAGAGTAACTAATAAAACAAGCTCTAACTGAAGAACTAAAATAAATTGAGCTAAACATGTGTTTGTTATGTGGTGTGATGTTGTATGTCTTGCTAGTGAGTCATTGACTGTGTGTGGATGTTTTGTGTGAATCCATCTATGATATGAGTGTTCTCTTACCACTGTACTATATTGACTCACTTAGCTTATGCTAACACTTGTTCTTTGCTTGTTGGTTTCTGTGGAATGGAACAGGTAGCTTGACATGATGCCTTGGTGAGGATGGGAATCTTTGGGTAGTATAATTTAGTATCTTTAGTTATGATACCATTTGGACATGTTGGGTTTTCATCATCATGTTTTTTGTGAACTTTATATTTTGATGAGTTTATTTTGACATGAAAGTAACATTGGTGATGTTTCTGAAACAATCATAATAAGTCTTCCGCAACGTATTCTGTTAAATAAGTGTTTTAAAAATAAAAAATTTTGGATGAAAAATCGCGATGTTACACGGCGAGTTGGCGGCCAACTCGGCGAGTCCGGTCAACCAGGAAGTTGACTTTGACCAGGAGTTGACTTTGACCAGGGGGTAAAATAGTCATTCCACCCTGAGATTTGTTATCTGTATTTGATTTAGTGTTTATGGGATTTGTAGCCGGGGAGTTCCGGAGCAGCAGTCAGACAGTCTCAGATTTAGCACCTCAGCAGTCAGCGTTACGAGGTGAGTTTCCTTCCAGTAGGAACGGGTCTACGGCCACAATGCCGGCCCGTTTAGTTAGCAGTAGTTCCAGACTTCAGTCTGATGCAGTAGTTCAGTGTGCTTGATGTCTTTATGATTCAAGCATGTTTTGTGATATGTGTCCCGGACTTCGGTCTGATGCAGTATGCAGTATATGTGTTTATGCCAGTAGTTATGATTATGCTATGCTATGTTCAGTTAGTTCCAGACTTTGGTTCGATGTCGCGCGGGTGCCCGATGTAGTGGGCGGGGCCCAAGTTAGTTCCGAACTTCGGTCCGATGCCGGGCGGGGCCCGATGTTGTGGACGGGGCCCAAGCTAGTTCCGGACTTCGGTCCGATGCCGGGCGGGGCCCGATGCAGTGGGCGGGGCCCAGTACTTGCTTACATGTCATTGTATGGTATGTGGTAGATTGGGGGAACTCACTAAGCTTTGTGCTTACAGTTTTAGTTTTTGGTTTTAGGTACTTCCACAAGTAAGGGGAAGAGCTCGGGATGATGGCATGGCACACACCACAGCTTCAGTTTTTTCCTGGGAGTTTTATTCAGATATTTTGATATGATTGTTACAGTTTTTGTTTGACGCAGTTACTTGACTTTTGAGTTACTCATTTTATGGTTCTTAGTATGTTTGACATTCGATGATGTGATTTTTAGTAATATTAAAACAAAAATTTTTGGGTCGTATTTTGGGATGTTTCATAATGACTCACAAACACTCTATGCAAGAGGATGAGAGGAGAGACAAGGAAAATCGGCTAGGGTTAGGTGTAACACTCATAGGGCCGAAAGTCTTATGGCTTGGGGTTTATATAGGGCCAGGTTCCTTGATCTTGAAGCTGGACTTTAATAAGGAAACCCTAGCTCCCATCGAAAACCCTAAGCAACCCATGGACCTCCTGAAGGAAGTCCTTGGACGAAATCTTGTAGGGCTACCTATAAATTTCATCCACTCCATCCAAGGAGTCCTTAAACCCAGTTTCACTACTATCAATGATTTGCAAAACAGCCCCTCAATTATTTATCAGTTCCTTTAATCCCGAAATTAATCCCAGACTAATTTTTGATTAACTACTAATTAATAATATGATTTCCAATTAATATATTATTTTTATAATACATTAATAAATCAATTATTCCAATTTATTATTCCAACTAATAAATTGAACTCTCTCTCCAATAGTCAACCTATCAAGTTGCATGAGTAAAGGCAACCCAAAAGGTCCATGCTACTATCAAATCAAGTACATACTAATTATAGTTATGGGCTTAGACACCTAATCCAACAATCTCCCACTTGGATAATTCTAATAACTATGATTCCAAGTATTACCTCAAAATTTGACCAAAAATCGTAGCTTTCAAAAGCCGCAATCGAACTCCGACTAGTCAGTTACGTGTCCTTTAGATAAGTGATCTAATATCCCACCGTTCTACAAGATATTGTTTGGACATGAGACATGGATTATAATCATTCTCTCTGTCCAAAATTTGTTTCCTGATGACTGACAACAGACTACAAATTGAACAAATCAATTCAGTCCAGGCTTGGCCAAGCGCTTAAGGTGTGATCACTAAATCATCGGGGGGCCCACAGATATCGCTTTGATCCCTTTTAGGGTAAAAGGAACGGATAAACTTCGACTCATATGCTTGTATTATTCATTCATCAAATCATGCACACCGATATGTTTTATAACATCAAGTTACTGATGCGTTTACGTATTATCAATGCACAACCGACTCATAAACAACAATTCACATGTCTACGTTTCAAGAATATAAGATATTATCGTCTCAAAATTACTCGTGATAAAATCCATGAAGTAATTCTCTGAGCGTGGGTTTCATCCAATACTCAAATCCCCATTTTAGAAGTACTCATGATCGCTGCATCAAACCAGTGCTATGTCTAAGCTCTTATACAATCTACAGTCAGATTCATGATGGTCTTAATTCACTACTTACTTCCAAAAGTATGATTAACTGTGGATGTTTGAATAACCCAGTTATTCGGGAAGTAAAACATGCAAAGTGAAACACAAGAATAACCTAATTAACTATGGTCTCAAAACTTTTGAATATAAATAAAACACTTATTATTTAATCACCATATTAATCAGACTTTATTCATTGTATAATGTTTCGAGTAATCAACTTAGTACTTGAATTAAAACAACAGTCATGCCTTGCTCCAAGAACGCACACTATGTTTATCTATGGTCATTCCTTTGTGAAATAGATCAACTAAACACATTTCCAATGATTCTAATTTCACAATTCCAAATCCTTATTACAAGTGTAAGAATTCCAAATTCTTGCCACTACTAGAATGTGTTAGAGTCTAACTTTTCATGCAATAATCCTTTTGTAATGTCGAGACTCCAAAGTCATAGAGACTTGGCCAAAGATATTACAAAGCATTCCATTTGAGATTTGTTACAAAAACAATTCCATGGAAATGAAGTCTCACATTCAAAGAGCATTCCTTGAACATCCTTCTTGCATTAAAGTATCTAACTTACACATAGATCTTAATATCTGACTCCCATTATGGAAACATTTCCATTTTGCCATATGACCATCAATTCTGAACAAGAGTTACATCCACTCAGAACAAGTCAATATGGTCCTTCCAAATTTAAACTATACGTCCAACTGTTCACAAGAAACCAATCTTTGGTAAACCTCAAATTGTTCTTGACAGTTGTTTAACAACTTTAGTCATATCAGGTTCTATTCCTTTTTCCCTCTTAATTCCCTAGTGATATTGTCATATTTATACATATTTTTAGGCAATATTTGAATGCATTTTGATTAATATTTTGGTTATTTGCATAGACAAGTGGTACTTATAAGATTAAATTGTATTTTGCAGCCAGAAGGAGCATTCTTGAAGAACAAGGACTAAAAGCGACAAGTTATGAAACTTTGGAGGCTTTAAGAATTTAAAGAAAAGAAAACCCAATGAAAAAGTTGAAGCCACGTCGTGGACTTCACTTACACGATGTGGCATGGACAATTCTGGAAGATGAGTACAGGGAAAGTCGAAGTCCTTGCCCGATAAGGATTCATCCGAATTCAGGACGTGGAGTTCAAAATCCTGAATATATATATATATATATATATATATATATATATATATATATATATATATATATATATATATATATATATATATATATATATCCTTGGTGCTTACGATTTTGAAGAGACTTCTGGAGATTGAGAAGGTTAGAAGACGATTTCTGGAAGAGTTTAAGGCAGAGAAATTGATCATTAACATCCAAGGAAGAAGAAGTGGTCATAAACTTTTACTTATTTGGTACAATTGACTATGTTCTTATTGATGAAGTTTGTGTGTTTGAATTCAGCCATGAGTAGCTGAATCTAGCTACTTCTGTTTAGCTAGATGAACCTTCAACTCATGGTTTAGTTGTTTAGTTATGGATTTTGCTAGTTGGTTAATTGCTTGTGTTTGATTGCTAATACCTAGCTTGTTATAATTTGATACTTGAATTGCTTTAACTCATATTCTGTGTAGTTTTGTGAATATTGAATTGCATGAAATTGAGGCCTAGTAATTTAGTGACCATTGAATTTCTAGAGCTAGGATCCAACAAATCTTAGTTAAGTGATTAAAGTATTAGTTTTGGCTGTGCTAGAGAAAATATATTGTGACTATAATATTGTGTTTGTTTAGTCAATCTTACATAGCTCCAATAATAATTTATAATTGATTCTGTGTTAAATTATGTGTGACCATGCATAGCTCTACATGAATTAATTCAACATTAGTAAATTTGGATTTGAATTGCTAGTAATATATTAATTGGCAACCAACGAGAATCGTCTATAATTAATAGCTAACCCTTGATGTCACACCCAAAACCAGAACGGCGGAAACATTCTGGGGTGGAGGACGTCATGTACAGTATCATAACAATGGATAATAGTAAAGACAAGCAACAACATCCATTGCATTAATATAATAATTAATTACATGTGTGTTCTATTGTAAGTTCAAATGACACCAAAAATGTACAATCAAAATAAGACGAGTCTTGGATCCACTTCGTCCTTCAAAAGCTACATGGATATACATGTCTTACTGGTCCCCTGAGAATACAAGTTATTTTGAAAGAGAGTATCAGCATAAAATGCTGGTGAGTTCATAAGTATTTAGTGTCATTGCTTGTATGAAAATGTTTGTAACAACATAATGTAAGTGTTAGTGAAAAGTTTGTAAAAGTTGCAATTGCTTGTACTTCTT
This sequence comes from Lactuca virosa, assembly GCF_052849685.1. NCBI lineage: Eukaryota > Viridiplantae > Streptophyta > Magnoliopsida > Asterales > Asteraceae > Lactuca > Lactuca virosa. The sequence goes on from NC_136429.1 coordinate 417,731,485, forward strand.
AGAAAATCCTATCTTTTCTACTGAAATGTAGTCTTCTACCAAGACCCGACTTTTGTATGTTCGTTCATTTGTAAAAGTATGAGTTTTCCTATGTATGACTATCATTATCAAAATATAGTTTTCATTAACATCTATGTGAGAAGATCACAAAGTCAGGGAAAATAATGTTTTACCTCAGCAGTGACACTGCTGACTATAAGTGATAAAATGCAGACTCCAGGTAGTATAGAATGTACAATACACCTCGGGGAGTCTTTTTGCCTTTAATCGTTTGTCGGTTAATTAAAGGTTGGAATGTGAACTCGTATGTAACCATGCTGATCGACGACTGAATAATTGATGACTCTCCGGTGTCATATGTAGTGAGGTAACATTTTGTCACCCCTTGCCCTTGTCGGCTGGGACTGTAGCTAGCAGTCGGGGAGTAGGAGTGTCTGTCCCGTATAGATCTATACACACAATGCCCGCCCTCCCTCCAGGAGACTCTGGTTACAAGGTGATACAACGATGTAGTGTCGTATCGAGAAGTAGTATGTCACATCCAGATTATCGTATTCAAATGTTTGTATAGTATGTCATAGTATAGTAATGTTTTCTCTGCACTAATGTATAGTATATCCTCTTGTATAGTGTATAGTATGTTCTCTTATATAGTGTATAGTATGTATTGTTTCTCATTATAGTATGTATGTAATGACTCGTAACTGCACTGACTCTTGTATGTGTCATTGTAATAGTAATAGTGGGTAGTGATCTCTTAACTATACCTATTATAGTTAACTAGTATTGTTGTATGTATGCCTTTGCTACCCAAAGGTACTAAACTGAAGTGAAAGCTTTTATATCCTCACACCTATATACGATATATAATTAAGGTTTCAACGACATTCGGACAAATAACAAGATACCCTAAGTCCACAACCAAACAAGGAACAGGAAATAAAGTGACCTATCAGTCCTAAGTCCTTCAAACCTTACTTATATAAATATATCTGTATAGATATGAGTTTGACGATAATGTAAGTTTAAAAGAGTTTGAGAAAGGATTTAGCATTTAAAAGAGTTTAATAAAATGTTTTGAAGTGTTTGAAATCCATAAGTTTGATAACAATTTAAAAGTAATAGAAAATCTTCTTGTTTGTTCTAGTTATTAATCACATATGATCAATGCAATAACTAGAATGCTTCAACTTGTATTCCCCCCCCCCCCATAAATGCATTTAAAATCATTTCAAAGGTTGATTAAGGGGTATGAACTCACCTGTAGTGAGTGGTGCGAATGAAAGATCGGGTTGAAGGATGCTAAGTGTTAAGTGTAGACTTGAGCACAACGGACCCTAATGAGCATATATTGGCAGATATATGAGTATAATTAGTCTATATACCACTAATCATGAAAGGAAACACTCTAGGACTTAGAAAAAACTTAGATTAAAGTGTTAGAAGCATCAAAAGCCTTCTAAAGTGGGTGTACGGCCGTACAGGGTCGTGTGCGGCCACCTGGTGTGCTGCCCATTGGGTGTGCGGCCAGGTGTGTGCGGTCAGGGAGTGTGCGGCCACACACTCCTAGGGAAAATGGTCAAAAACATGTTTTTAAGGTTATATCGTGTATCCCTTAAGTGTGTTTGATCGTTTGCTAGCATACTAGATAAGTTTGAGGCCTTAAAGCACCAAAATAAGGGGTGTACGGCCACATGAGTGTGTGCGGCCGCACACTCCTTGTAGATCGAGTTCAGGACTTTTAACAAGGCTCAAATTTAGCTAAACACATGTAGGAGTAGGGTACTTACAGTGTATAAGTGTATGGGGGTGTTTGGAGCTCAAGAACTTAATAGGTGTTCTTGGTGTTTTTGAAGAACACTTGAAGATCTAAACAAAAGGAGTAATTTCATGGATGAAATCATGTGTTGTTACTTAGGAAGTGTATTAAATCATCTTAACATAAGGATAAACACTTACCACTTGAAGATCTATAAGAAAATTCGGGTGATAGTTGAGAGAGAAGTGTGTTCTTGGATTAGGAGTGTGAAAAGAGTCTAAGGAAGGATGAGTTCTATTATATACATTCGTGTGTGCTGCCAGAGGAGGGGTGTGCGGCCGCACACCCAGGTGTACGGACGTACACTCCTTGAGTTGGAGTGTTTGGCCACTTTTTGTGTCGGGTGAGCTTGCGGAACACAAATCCGAACTTCTAACTTGCATCTACTAGGTTTAGAACACCCAAATGACTCAAAAAAAAAAGCTAGAAAATAGTAAAAACGAGTCTAACTTTAATTGTTTTGAATAATAGCTCTAAATGAAAATTGCGGGTTGTCACATCATCCCCCCGTTAGAGAGAATTTCGTCCCGAAATTAGAGTTTAAACAAGTAAGCCATTACAAATAACTAAGCGAAAAGATGAGGATATTTCAGTCTAAACTGATCCTCACACTCCCAAGTGAATTCAGGTCCTCGCCTGGCGTTCCAGCGAACCTTCACTATCGGGACACGGCTTTGCTTTGTTCGCTTGACCTCTCGGTCCATGATCTCTACAGGTTCTTCCACTAAGTTTAGGCTCTCATTGATTTCGATCTCGTCGAGTGGGATTACAAGAGTCTCGTCGGACAAGCACTTTTTCAAGTTTGAGGCGTGGATAGATTAGGGTGGAATTTATGGAATCCCTAAAGTAGTTGAGGTCTTGACGGATGCTGGACCAATTCTTATCAAGAATCTCTGATATTCCTAAGTTCTTGGGAAAATAGAACGTTTCAGTACCTAGAACATAATGTACTTCCATGGTCAGATCATCACTTGGCGTGATCGCCATTCTGAAGATCCAAAAGTTTTCTCTTACTAGAGGTGTAGTCCTTTTGATTGGTTGTTAGGAGGCTCAGGTCGTCTTCGGATTCGTATTTCCTACTGGTTGGCTTTCGGAGGTCTTCTGGATCATTGAAGGTGCTGACTATATGCTGGCATCTATTGGTTGCGTGGCATCTACCTCAGTCCAGTGCAGAAAGGACCTGCATTTCCGACTCATGAGGTGTTTCTAACGGAATATCTCAACGTCAGGATGATAGAGGGTTTTACTAGATGATGCTTAGATAATTCCAATTTTTATCATCGTCTAATAGATGCTTTCACAGTATGATCCCTAATCGGAAAGAATCATTCTCACTCGGTTCGCTGTTTCATGGATAGCAGTCTCTGATCAGGGCTAGCTTCGCCCTTAGAGATTTTCTGAAGTGATTGACTATTTCGGGAGGTGGTTCTACTATCTCTTTAGAGATAGTATTCCTTGGAACACCTAGTAGTCTAGGAATCGCTAGGACATGCTCCACTAGTTTTTCCATTGTGTCTGCTTCCTCAAGTTTGTAGGGAGCGCGTGATCCTGTATAACCCGTCGACTAACACCTAGACTGGTGTCTAGTCCATAATCTCTTTACGACCTGGGTTATAAAGCTTAACGCAACTTGCTGCCTACTTTCCTCAAGTATTCCTGGTCGCGGAGGAAATCATGCGGTTCTTTGTATCCTAGTATTAACTTTGGTGAATACAGACTATCATCTATAGGGCGATGGTAACTTTCTCACATGGCGAGGCACTATCACAACTCTTTCCGACCTAGGCGCTTCTTGTCTGTATCTGGATGAACGAAGTGCTTGAGTAGTGCGGGCATCCCTTGCAGCTACTCTTCCGATGTTACCGAGTTTCTCTATCCAGATTAAATCTAGAGGGCATAAGAATCTGTCACTCAGAACCTCTAATTTCCCCATCCATTCCTCTCAGAGTTTAACCTGTCAGAGCTTTCCAGGTTTCTTGGCCCACTACTGAGATTGCTTAATTTGTGGGATCAGGCGTGAATGGATGGTCGTAGTCAATGTATTGACTCTTACGACTTGAGTTACTTTTCCAGGGTGTCAGCTACCATGTTGGCCTGACCCAGGATGACAACAAATTTCGAATTTGTAGTCATTTTAGTAGCTCAACCCACAATTGTTTTCTTGACTTCGGCTCCTTCCCTATGGGTATATGATGAAGGGCTTTATTTTAAGGTTCGTGGTAGACCTCATACTCGGCTCAAACACTATTACTCAGTGTATATGAGTCGTATAAAATTGAGACTGACAGGATGTTCAGATGTGTGACCCCACCCCAAACCCACAACCAAACAAGGAGCATGGAGTAGGGCGGAAGCACACATCTTAAATCTTATCGACCTAAATTATATACCACTCTAATGCATATACTCAGTAGTAGTAAGTTAATACCATGAGTTCTTTCTCTTGATTCACGAACTAGATCGTGCGGTGCAAGTGGTCTTTCTGGAGGATCTACTGAGTAGGCCTCGGGCGGTTATTGTCTTCCGGAACATCTGCAGTGCCTTTCGCTTCTGGTTTTTAATGTCTAATGGGGTTGGTTAACAGCGCGTAGTACCCCTTTCCTGAGCACTTCTGAAGGTTGAATGAGAGAGACGACCGATGGTTCGCATTAGGTTTTCTATTAGGTTCGAAATGAATTTTATTTGACGCTTAGGATAAGGTGAAAGTTCTTTTTACACAGCACTAGGAATTCTCGCATGGCCGAACCAAGTCGAACCATGGCTGACGGTAGTGTCGAAATTAACAAACATCGACACGATATGGAATGGAGATTGATAGGACCATGTGCTGCGACGTTTTCCTTAACGAGGGAGTAATTTCAATTAGAATTGATATTTTAAGGTTTTCGATTAGCTACTTAAGGTTGAGAAGCGTACCAAAATTCTACCGGGTTCCATGATGTTCCTCTAGGCATTAGGGTTAAACTCCTCCTGCGTCCTTGTCATTTCTTTCAGTTGGGCAGTCCCTCTCGAGATGCCCAATTTCGCCACATAGGTGGCATATTGGACTGGTCCCAACATTGGTGGTTGATGTAATGAACTCAACCGGGGTTCTGCAGTTGCGATCGGTATGCCCCTTCATGTTGCACCTAACACAAAAGGGTTCTCGACAGACTCCATAATGATGGTAGTCACACTTGCTACAGTGGGGAAAGTTTCCTAGGTATGGTCTTCTTGGTGTTGAGATAGGCGGGTTCACAGGGGTATTGTCTACCTTAGCTTGCTGCCCTTCGGAAGGTCCTCGAGCCGAGGTACTCCCTTTCTCGTTCTCAAACTTTCTTTTCAGGGGATTAGATTGGAGTTCTTGGGTGGCTTTACACACCGGTGCTGGTTGCTGATGTCCATTGCTATGATCGGGATTCCAGATAGTGCTCCTGCTAACATTTGCGTTGTTAGCATTCAGGTGAGCCATGACAGCTACTACGGCTGCGGAAACTGCAGCTTGGAATGTAGCTTCATCAATCTGAAGAGTCGGCGTCTTGCTAGCGGGTTGGTTACGTTTCTTTGGAGGCATGGTTTTTCCTACACGATGAGGAACACAAACTGATGAAAAACGATGGTTACCACTAGACATATCTTTCTTTAATATAACAGTCCTAAATTTTTCCCGCGCTTTAAGCTATGGTTCTCTAAGTGTCGACCTACATCCCTATGATGCAGTCTTGGTAACAGGGTAGAAGTAAATGCATCGGAAAGCCATAAAATGGGTGTCGTTTCAACTAAGTTATCTTTATATTGAAGAGGTTCACTCTCCAGCTTTGAAAAGATTCGAAAGGGCTTCGGAACGAAAATTACACAAGAAAAAGATTCATGAAAGTTTAGGGCTAAACACTCTCAATGGAGGTTTTGTGATCCGATCTATTTATATTAATCGCGACAGGAAAGACGGTTTGCCTAACACATAGTGTGAGTAGTGTAACCACTAACTCACTAAGTTGTATTAATTTATGGGTTATTAGTGTGACTTTATAGGCGTAGAACACTTTTCGGGTTTCATACATTGGCTCCTTCTGTTCTCCGTTCACTCTTGACTGGAATAAACGTTGGTTTTCTTCGGGTACTTATATAGGGTTCTCTTCTCCTGTATACATATGTAATTTCTGATCCGCCTTACTTTCGATTATGACTCTGATTGTCATCACTTCATAATGGATGACTGGAATCTCAGAAATTCAGGCGAATTTCCCACCGACGTCCCTAAAAGGTATAGGCACATGGTGATTTAAATAGTCTCATCACTGTACATCTATTTCCTACTTGGAAATCTTTCTCAATGAACCTCTTTTGGGTCTTTATCGGCTCCTTTGCCGATTATTGAAGTAGAATAGGTTTTCTAAAGGGGGCTATCTGAGAATGGGAATGTCTAAAGAATCTTAAGAGATTATTAAAACATTTTACTGGGTGATCCATATCGAGTCCTGCTACAATTACATAGTGTACACAAATCATATATAACTTAGATCTGATAGACCTTCGAATATGTGATACTACTCTATATCCACATCCAAACAAGGAAAAGGAAGTAGAGCGAAACCACACATTCTTAGCCTATGAGATCCTCACTATATATAACCTTGGGAGCATACACTCTGCAATCATAGACCTATCAACAAGGGTCTTTTTAGTTTTCACGCAAGGTTATTTATGGTTCCTAAAATACTCCTATAGTATTTTAAACTTTATGTTCGGCTCTAGCATTCCTATATGTTAAGTTCCAGATTCATTGAAACACCACCATCACTCCTAAACACACGTTAGTCGCATCTCGAATAAATATAGTTGATCAGGCTATATTTATTCCAGCTACGATTACATAACTGTCCAGGTTTGACGGTAATGCTCAACATCCAAAGACTTTTATTCTTGTTCTTCTGGTGATACTTGTTCGGGCTTTTATATTCTGGATGTATTTATACTTTTGTAAAATATGGTTATATTTTAAAGTATAACTCTTGGTCAGAGTGTTTTTATCCCATTGAATTTATAGGTTGTATATCTTTTATGATTTGATATACTGAGTTCACTATAAACAATGCTCTGATACCAATCTGTCACACCCCAAAACCGGAACGGCGGAAACGTTCTGGGGTGGAGGACGTCATGTCAAGTATCACAACACATGCAATATAGTAATCAAAGTACAACAACCATTGCATTAATAGTATAAGTTTTTACATAGGTTACATTTAGCAACAACATCAAAAGTAGATATAGAGAATAACATAAGGTGCAGCTCGGTACAAGGCTGACTTCGCAAAAGCTCCCGGAGTGTACCTGTCTACTGAGGACCTAAGAATACAAGTTATTTTGAAAGAGAGTATCAGCATTTTAATGCTGGTGAGTTCATAAGTATTTTAATGACATTGATATAAATACATGTTTTTCCTCAAAATAATCTCATTAGATGATGGTGATAAAAGTTCATACAGTATTTGAATTCCTTCCAGAAAGTCCTATATTTTCTAAATAAAGTAGTCTTCTACCAAGACTCAACTGTTTCATGTTTAAAAGAATGAGTTTCTCTACTAAAAGCAGTCTTCTACCAAGACCCGACTGTTTTGTGTAAAAAGCATTTTTCCCAAAGGTTACTATCATTATCAAAATGTAGTTTTACACTATCGTTTTATGTCAAAAACGTTCTAAGTTTAATGTATTAGGGAAAATATTATAGCACCGTAGTTTTATATGTAGAAACTACCGTAGTACTAATTACCTTAAGACCATGAATTATAAGGTAAATGTGTAGATACTCGTAACCATACTGATTGACGGAAGTAAACATGACGACCTGTTGGCGTCGAAATGAATGTGACATTTGTCACCCCTTGGCTTGGTCGGTCGGGACTGTAGCTAGTAGTCAGGATGTGGGATGGTCTGTCCCGTATAGATCTATACACACAATGCCCGCTCTCCCTCCAGGAGACTCTGGTTACCAACTCGACAACGGTGAAATCCGCATCATGAGGATGTATCCCGTGTTTTGATTGCTATATACGTTTCTTTTTACTAAAAGTACATGTTTTAGAATATTGATATAGCTAGTTTCTCCTTATAAAAGTTATTGTTGATTTCTAAACTATACCTATTATAGTTTACTTGAGAGGTTATCTAGGTACCTTTGCTACCCAAAGGCGCTGAACTGGAGTAATAGTTTTAATATCTAAATAGATATACATAATATATAACTAGGATTTCAACGACACTCGGACAAATAACCGGATACTCTAAGTCCACAACCAAACAAGGAACAGGAAATAAAGCGGGCTATCAGTCCTAAGTCCTTCAAATCCTACTTATATAACTATATCTATATAGACATGAATCTAACAAGAATATAAGTTTAAAAGACTTTGATAAAAGTTTAGTAATTTAAAAAATAGATTTTAGTATTTTAAAAGAGATTTGAAAACAAGATTTGAAAACCTTTAGCTGGATAAAACAGTTTAACATGCAAAAATCTATTTGCTTGACGGTTATTAATCACATGTGATTGATATAATAACTTAAGAGTTCAACTTGTATTCCTCCCCATAAAAGCATTTAAAATCATTTCAAAGGTTGATTAAGGGGTATGAACTCACCTGCAGTGAGTGATTTGGATGAAAGTGTCGGATAGGATGCTAAGTGTCAAGTGAAGACTTGAACACACACACGGATCCTATTTAACATGTAATGACACATATATGTATCTAATTAGTCATTTAACAACTAATTAATCAAGTAAGAACACTCTAGAACATGGATAACACTTTGATTCAAGTGCTAGGGGTACCAAAGGGTTGCATCTAAAGAGAGTATGGCCTCACATTGGAGTTTACTACTCATATGGTAACACCACATGAGTTTACGGCCAATGGTCACTTCCCCCATGAGTTTACGGCCGTAAACTCATGGTAATTAGTGCCATCTTGTGTTTTAGGGCCTTACAAGTCAAGGTTAAGTATCTTATGATCAAGTCCAAGACTTAGGAAGTAATAGTGGCACAATTGCACCACCTTGTAGAGTTTACGGCCCATGGTCATTTCCCCATGAGTTTACGGCCGTAAACTCATATGTGCTTGATTCTTTTGCTTGTCTAAGGTCCTATACTCCTCAAGGAAGTTATTTAGACTTGGTTCCAAGGCTTTAGAAGGGACTAGGGCTCATAATGGCCTCCTTATTAGGGTTTACGGTTCATGGACCAACTCCTATGGAGTTTACGGTTTAGGGTTTACGGTCCTAGTGGGTTTACGGCCGTAAACCCATGGTAACTACTATCATTTCGTCGTTTAAGGTCTTTAGCTCATGCATGCAAGGTTCTAGTCCCATATCGAAGCCCTAGAAGGTAATGGTGGCACATATGCACCACCTAATGGTGTTTACGGTCCAAGGAGATTGCCTTGGCGGTAAACCCATGTGTTCTTGGGACTTCTTGGTGTTTTTCAATGGTTTAGCAAGTAATCTAAGCACATGACTAGTTAAGAGGGGTGTACTTACTTATAAGAAGCTTGCAAGAGTGTTTAAGGTCCAAGAACACTAGTGTGTGTTCTTGGTATTCTTGGTGAAATGAAGAACACTTGAAGATCTATGAAAAAGAGAAGATTTCATGGATGGAATCATGTATAACTACTAGATGAAGTGTTGTATCAACAAATCAAGAGAAGAAACACTTACATTTTTGGAAAATTTGGAAGAAGATCTTATGATACTTGAGAGAGAATGTGGGTGTTCTTGAGCTAGGAAGGTGAAGAATGAGCCAAAAATGACTAAGTGTCATATTTATACTCTTTAGAGTTTACGGCCGTAAACTCCATGTTTGGGGCCGTAAACTCCAAACTCTTGGAGTTTTGAGACATAAATGATGCACAACAAACTCTAAAGTATACTTCCTATAATTACCTCTTGAAGTATTAGGCTTTAGAACACTCAAAATGACTCCAAACAGCTTAAAAGTTAGCAAAAACAAATCTGACCTCTAATGAGGTGAATGGTTGTACCATATAGAAATTTCGAGTTGTCACATTTTGTCCCAACGCTTTCTCTTGTTGTCGGCCGCTTTGGTTGGCGCGGAGGCAGCCGTTGCAGTTGTTGTTGGAGGGGAAGGAACCTCGTGATCGATCAGCCTTTGGGCCAATTCCTTGGCACTATCAAAGGTCGCATGGTTCGATGCTAGAACGTTCCCTCGATACGGGGGCACCAAACCCCATATGTATCTTTCGATTTTCTTGCTTTCGGTGGGGACCATGTTGGGACATAGAGTCACCAGGTCGCTGAATCTGGCCGTATAAGCCACTATGTCGGAACCCTTCATCTTGAGGTTCCACAGTTCCTCTTCGAGTTTCTGAACCTCGCCCATCGGGCAGTACTCCTTTGTCATTAGGTCCTTCAATGTTTCCCAGCCCATGGCGTTAGCTGTTACCAGTGAGAGTGATTTGACATGGCCATTCCACCATGTCATGGCCCTTTCAGTGAAGGTGCAGGCAGCGAACTTTATCTTGCTTCCTTCAGGGCAAGAGCACATCTCAAAGATTGCTTCAGTTCTCTCGATCCATTGGGACAGCGCAATAATCCCTCCGGTTCCGTTGAAGTACGTTGGTTTGCAGTTGATGAAGTCTTTATAGGTACACTCCCGTGTACGTGGTTGGATTTCACCATGGCTAGAGTTGGTGCCCGTCCCCACTCCACTAACACCACCAGAATTCACTTGAGCCATGGTTGCGGTCACGGCTGCGGTCACAGCTTCCTGAAACATCACCGCATCGAACTGCGGATGGGGTGGTGGTGGTGGAGCTTGATTTACAGGTCTGCCTCTGGTCGGACGCTTGCGAGGCGGCATCTTTTACTGGAAATTTATAGAGATGATGATAATAGTAAGAATCAATTGTAAGCATGATGAGAGTGTTTCATAGACTAAATCACCATAGTCCAACCACTAGATAGAGGCATAACAATAGAGTAGAGAAACACAAGAGTAAGGACTTTCCAACGGATTAGATAACTGCCAATATTACTGGTATTAATGATGTAAATGAGTTCGGGAAAAATGACCTATCAGTAGGTCTTACATCAAACCATAAGAAAAATGTTGACAGCTTAGAAATCCTAGTTAAAGTACTTGAAAGATAGGAATCTTTTATAGACTAGTGCTACATAGGCACAGAAAAGAAAGGCTATTCCTTTACCCAAAAGAAAAGACGAGTCGAAATCTTCTACCGGCGATGGGTATCTCTCGGGCGAACCCTCAGCTCTGCCATCTGGCGTACCACTTCTTGAAGCTGTCGCTCATGTGCCCTCTGACGCACTCGGAGTTCTATGACTTCAGCTCGGGATGCAGTTAGCTGTTGCTGCAGAACCTCATTGGTTCTCCTAGTCCTTTCCATAGCCTCTTCGAGTTGGCGAATACGGAACGTGTTAATTCCAGAATTGGCATCCACTTCCATCACTCGGTCGATGGCTGCTCGACCTTGCTCTACATTCCGAGCAATCCTGCGGACCATTATGGGCAAGACTCAGTCAGCTGAGCCTCCCTCGCTTATGTTGTAAAAGCTTCGGTCTCCGTTGAAGGGTAAGGGCTGACCCTGCTCATCACTCCAACAATTCAAGGTTGTCGCCCACAAGGGGGTGGGGCCTTGAAATGCTAGTCGTGGGTTGAGGTTTGGGATTGGAACCTCTTGGGTCAAGTTGTTGACTTCTGGCTCGGAGTCAGATCCATCCGAAAAACCTTCTGCGAGGTGATCATCCAAAGGAATTGGATGATCCTCTTCTGGCTCATCATCGAGCCACCCACCATTGCCTTGGTTGGGAAAATACGGATCGTCGGGGAGATGGAAGCCAGCCATGCTATCTACGCGAGAAAAGGGGGTATAAGAATCTTATAATAATAGACGTACTAATCTAAATAATTATAAGATGGTCCTTACTAGTTACTTCAACATTTGCGTAGTGCATACCAGTTATATGTAACCAAGGCAGGATAGACCTTCGAATAAGTGACCCTAACACTAAGTCCACAACCAAACAAGGAACAGGAAGTAAAGCAAAGGTCACAGATTCTAAGTCTATGACGCCCTAGTCACATATAACCTTAGTGTATCCACTCAGCAACTATTGTCATACTAATAAAGACCCTTTTAGTTCGCACATAAGTAATTATAGTAACACAGAATACTCCTATAGTATTTTAGGTTTATGTTCTGTTCTAATGTTCTTATTGTAGTAGTGTTGGTAAGTTTTTAGACTTGTTGCAACACCACAACCATTCTTAGGCACATGCTAGTCACTCCTCGGAAAATATAGTTGATCAGGCTATATCCTCCCAGGTTTGACTATATGTCTCTAAGCCTATTTGTGTTGTTCAACAATCGTAATACTTTTGTTCTATCCTAATGACATTGATTTTAGTATGAACGCATGTATGTATACTTAGTTAGATACTTTATTATTTAAAAGAATAAATTCTTGGTCAGAGTGTTTTAATCCCGATGTGTTTATAGTTTGTATATCTTTTATGGATTGATATACTTGATTCACTATAAACAATGCTCTGATACCAATCTGTCACACCCCAAAACCAGAACGGCGGAAACATTCTGGGGTGGAGGACGTCATGTATAGTATCATAACAATGCATAATAGTAAAGACAAGCAACAACATCCATTGCATTAATATAAAAATTAATTACATGTGTGTTCTATTGTAAGTTCAAATGACACCAAAAATGTACAATCAAAATAAGACGAGTTTTGGATCCACTTCGTCCTTCAAAAGCTGCATGGATATATCTGTCTTACTGGTCCCCTGAGAATACAAGTTATTTTGAAAGAGAGTATCAGCATAAAATGCTGGTGAGTTCATAAGTATTTAGTGTCATTGCTTGTATGAGAATGTTTGTAACAACGTAATGTAAGTGTTAGTGAAAAGTTTGTAAAAGTTGCAATTGCATGTACTTCTTAGAAAATCCTATATTTTCTACTGAAATGTAGTCTTCTACCAAGACCTGACTTTTGTACGTTCGTTCATTTGTAAAAGTATGAGTTTTCCTATGTATGACTATCATTATCAAAATATAGTTTTCATTAACATCTATGTGAGAAGATCACAAAGTCAGGGAAAATAATGTTTTACCTCAGTAGTGACACTGCTGACTATAAGTGATAAAATGCAGACTCCAGGTAGTACAGAATGTACAATACACCTCGGGGAGTCTTTCTGCCTTTAATCATTTGTCGGTTAATTAAAGGTTGGAATGTGAACTCGTATGTAACCATGTTGATCGACGACTGAATAATTGATGACTCTCCGGTGTCATATGTAGTGAGGTAACATTTTGTCACCCCTTGGCCTTGTCGGCTGGGACTGTAGCTAGCAGTCGGGGTGTGGGAGTGTCTGCCCCGTATAGATCTATACACACAATTCCCGCTCTCCCTCCAGGAGACTCTGGTTACAAGGTGATACAACGATGTAGTGTCGTATCGAGAAGTAGTATGTCACATCAAGATTATCGTATTCAAATGTTTGTATAGTATGTCATAGTATAGTAATGTTTTATGTGCACTAGTGTGTAGTATATCCTCTTGTATAGTGTATAGTATGTTCTCTTATATAGTGTATAGTATGTATTGTTTCTCATTATAGTATGTATGTAATGACTCGTAACTGCACTGACTCTTGTATGTGTCGTTGTAATAGTAATAGTGGGTAGTGATCTCTTAACTATACCTATTATAGTTAACTAGTATTGTTGTATGTATGCCTTTGCTACCCAAAGGTACTGAACTGAAGTGAAAGCTTTTATATCCTCACACCTATATACGATATATAATTAAGGTTTTAACGACATTCATACAAATAACAAGATACCCTAAGTCCACAACCAAACAAGGAACCGGAAATAAAGTGAGCTTTTAGTCCTAAGTCCTTCAAACCTTACTTATATAAATATATCTGTATAGATATGAGTTTGACGATAATGTAAGTTTAAAAGAGTTTGAGAAAGGATTTAGCATTTAAAAGAGTTTAATAAAATGTTTTGAAGTGTTTGAAATCCATAAGTTTGAAAACAATTTGAAAGTAATAGAAAATCTTCCTGTTTGTTCTAGTTATTAATCACATATGATCAATGCAATAACTAGAATGCTTCAACTTGTATTCGCCCCCATAAATGCATTTAAAATCATTTCAAAGGTTGATTAAGGGGTATGAACTCACCTGTAGTGAGTGGTGCGAATGAAAGATCGGGTTGAAGGATGCTAAGTGTTAAGTGTAGACTTGAGCACAACGGACCCTAATGAGCATATATTGGCAGATATATGAATATAATTAGTCTATATACCACTAATCATGAAAGGAAAACACTCTAGGACTTAGAAAACACTTAGATTAAAGTGTTAGAAGCATCAAAAGCCTTCTGAAGTGGGTGTACGGCCGTACAGGGTCGTGTGCGGCCACCTGGTGTGCTGCCCATTGGGTGTGCGGCCAGGTGTGTGTGGTCAGGGAGTGTGCGGCCGCACACTCCTAGGGAAAATGGTCAAAAACATGTTTTTAAGGTTATATCTTGTATCCCTTAAGTGTGTTTGATCGTTTGCTAGCATACTAGATGAGTTTGAGGCCTTAAAGCACCAAAATAAGGGGTGTACGGCCACATGAGTGTGTGCGGCCGCACACTCCTTGCAAATCGAATTCTGGACTTTTAACAAGGCTCAAATATAGCTAAACACATGTAGGAATAGGGTACTTACAGTGTATAAGTGTATGGGGGTGTTTAGAGCTCAAGAACTTAGTAGGTGTTCTTGGTGTTTTTGAAGAACACTTGAAGATCTAGACAAAAGGAGTAATTTCATGGATGAAATCATGTGTTGTTACTTAGGAAGTGTATTGAATCATCTTAACATAAGGAGAAACACTTACCACTTGATGATCTATAAGAAAATTCGGGTGATAGTTGAGAGAGAAGTGTGTTCTTGGATTAGGAGTGTGAAAAGAGTCTAAGGAAGGATGAGTTCTATTATATACATTCGTGTATGCTGCCGGAGGAGGGGTGTGCGGCCGCACACCCAGGTGTACGGCCGTACACTCCTTGAGTTGGAGTGTTTGGCCACTTTTTGTGTCGGGTGAGCTTGCGGAACACAAATCCGAACTTCTAACTTACATCTACTAGGTTTAGAACACCCAAATGACTCAAAACAAAGCTAGAAAATAGTAAAAACGAGTCTAACTTTAATTGTTTTGAATAATAGCTCTAGATGAAAATTGCGGGTTGTCACAATTGAGGGAAAGTGGATTCGAACTAACATAAGTGATTTTAATATTTGATTGAATAAGTTGTTGAGAATTTAAGTTTGTCTAAACATGCAAAATTAGATAAAAACCATTTTACTTTTGCTTAGAATATTAGGTTAATTTAATAGTAAGTAGGTTAAATAATTAATTCCGTTCCCTGAGATCGATACCCGACTTTTGTGCTATACTATTTGCGAAAGGGTACACTGCCCTGGGTCGAACAGTTAGTAGGATAGTAGGTAAAATTAGGTGTAGCTATTAGGACACATCAATTTTTTGGCTCCGTTGTCGGGGAGCGGCTTATTTGATTGTTAATTTATTTGCTTTAGGTTAATCGATCCTTTTTCTGGGGTAAAACCTGCAAAAAGTTAAGTTTATGCATTATTTTTTATTTTAGTACTGAACTCACGACGTGGGCCTTAAGCTCACGACGTGAGCTCAGTCATTTATGTTTTCTTTCGTTTTTCGTTTTTGTTTAGATTTTCTGCGACAACACGACATGGTGCCCTTTACCACGTCGTGGTAAGCAGTTAGCAAGCATGTTTATTTAGTTTTTGTTCAGTTTTACATTTTTTTTGTTTTTGTTGCAGTAGTTCATGACCCGAGGATCCAACACACCTTTGATACCACCGCTTGAAGATGAGTCAACCCTTCACAAAAAGACGGATAAAAACGTATGAGAGGCCAACCCGCCAAAGAAGTCACCTTTCAAAGACCTCAAATCAGTTTTTGGAAAAAAGAAAGGAAAGAACATGGGTAAGTCAAGCAGCCAAAAGAAAGACAAAAACAAGATTGAAAGCTTTGAGCAAAATCCTAATCCACAAGATTCCGATTACGAGACCGAACCCAAATTCAAATTAGAAAATAGTGAACCCGAAGACGAGCTGAAAAGCAATATGGCGGACATTTCTGACATGACAATGGAGGCGTATAAGAAGAGAATCCGAGAGGACACCGATCCCGGTCTAGTGCAGCCCGCGATTCCAGCCACTGCCACATTCAAGCTGAAGGGACACATTCTGTCCGCACTAAACGAAGTACCATTTTCTGTGAAGGACCATGAGGATGCTTACAAGCACCTAGATGAAGTCAATGACATTGCTGACTACTTTAACATCCCAAATGTTCCATGCACTATAGTTTTGCTAAGAATGCTACCGGTCACTTTCAAGGGAGCTACAAAATATTGGTTAAAAGCACTTCCACCCGGTGCAAGTACTACTTGGGCGCGGATGTGTGAGCAATTTTTGGAACACTTTTTCCCACCTTCAAAGTTTGCTAAACTCAAGAAATCTATAGAAAATTTCGGGCAACAACTGGGGGAGTTACTGTACGAAGCATGGGAACGATACAAGGGGTTGATAAGGAATTGCCCCCAAAATGACTTTAATGAGTAACAAGAAGTGTCTATCTTTTATGACGGGGTTAATTTCATGACAAGGAAACTCCTTGATTCTTAAGGACCATTGACTAAGAAAAATCTGGCTGAAATCAAGGAACTAATTGATGAATTATCCAAGCATTCTCGTGAGTACCATAATCCTAGACATGATGGGGCAAAAGGAATAGGTAGTGGAACTTTGAAGACATGGCTACTGTTCTAGCTATGCTTAACACTATGTACTGAAGGATGAAAAAGATGGACCAGTTAATACATGCTATTAGAGTTGGTTGTGAAAGATGTAATGGTGCACACTTGACAAAAGATTGCCACTTGGATGATAATGGAAATAAGAAGGTGCAAGTTTGCTACTCGAGTGGAGATAATTATGATGAAGATTGGAGGAAACCAAAGAAGGAGTGGTTACCTATGAAGAATATAAGAAGCATAAAGAACAAAAATATAGAAAACTGGACGAGCCTTCTACCAAAAAGAACAACCATCTCCTGAAAAGAACGTTGATCTTGAGTCCATGCTAGCACGATTTATGGACGCTTCAGAGAAAAGACACGATGAGACCGATGCGGTGATAAGGGAACATCAAAATCTAATGCGGGAACAACAAGCTTTGCTAAGGAATCACCAAGCATCGATCCAAAATATCGAAGCCCAACTAGGTCAACTAACCACTTTTGTAAATGAAAAATTATCTCCAAAGATTACCGAGAAAAAGCCTCAACCACATGTTATGGTTCTAAAAACTGAAGAGGATACCATCTTTGAGTTCTTTGAAGCACTTGAAGTCGATCCACATCAGTCCGGACGAAAGCCAAAGAAGTCAAAAATAGAAGAAAATAATATTGTTGAGACTTCTAATCCATGACGCGGGGATTCAAACTCCACGACGTGGGGTGAGTCTGAACAGAAAAATTTTCGTGATGTTCAAACTTATCGTCCTCCTTTACTATTTCCATATCGAGCTCATATTCACCCACTGGAGCAGGAACACTTGAAGTTTATGAAGCAAGTGAAGGGTATTTCAATAAATCTATACTCCTTTTATTGAAGCATTGTCTCAAGTTCCTGAATATGCAAAGTTTTTTGTAAGATTTATTAGACACTTGTCAGAAGTTAGAAAAGAATTCTAAGGTGATACTTAGTGAGGATCAATTGTAACATAGTTCTATAATCACTAAGATGATCATAAAACACGATACTAAAGGAATATCCTTTCCCTTTAGATTAGAGACACTTTTATCTTTCTGCCTAATAGATTCTTCATCTTCGTTCTGTTATTCTTTGAAACTTTTCAAAGAATCAAAATTACACTTAATTTTATAAGTATAACCATATTTACTGAACCATTAGTAAATCATGACGAATAGACTTATCGTCCTTTATGGTGGATCTAACCAGTTTACATCAATGTGAACTAGATCCTTTAGTCCTTCACTTGACTCACATATACATGTGAACAAGGAATTAGTCCTAATCTCCCAAGGATCAACATTCTCATATTTCACACAATTCAACTGTATGACTCCAAATTTCTGTCCAATTGAAACTTGGGTGATGAGAATCCTTCCTTACTTGGTAAATTATAACACTACCACAAGAGATATAACTAAGAATCAAATCAATTTTCAACATTGCTAATAATAGAAATATAAACACCAATTTTCATAAATGCCATTGCAAGTAATAATAAAGAAAATAAGATAAAACCAAAATTTACTTTATTGATAATGTGCAGAAAACTTGTCCTTACAATGCAAATACACATGAAAACTATGTTTCTAAATGTTCCTAAGCAATCTATCATAACTCATATGTAGCAGCTCAAGAATCTTATCATCGAACCATGCGACCGAAATCCATCTCTCACGATCAAACTCAACTTACTCCTCTTTTAAGCTTCCTTCATTCTCTTCGATCCTAAAAAACATCAAAATGTGATTATCAAATCATGTAATAAGAATCTATAAATAGGAACTTAATAGAGTTAGATGGTGGATGTACCTGAAGTAAAGTCATACAATTTGACTTCACTATCTATAAGGTCTCTTAGGTAATCTGGGCAGCTTCACTTCCAATGTACCTTCAATTGGCAATAGAAACATATGGACTCTTCAGAAATGGCACATGGGACTATCTCAGAATCAGCCTCTCTCTTTACCATACGGTCAAATGGTTTGACCTTGGCTGATCCCTTTCCATTGGGAAGAGAAACCTTTTCTGGACTTCCAATGTTACCATTGTCAATGTCCATGGAAGTTTGGGAGATTGATCCTCCAAGAAAATTTGCTTAAACAGTGCGCCAAAGCATTTCTACTTCAACAACAATTAGCAAATATGTTAGAATGATTAGGGTCACGTCGTAATCAGTCATGTAGTAGTCCTTAAGGAAATGAATTTATGACTCGGGAAGCGAGTGCAGAACCAAATCAACAGCTAGCTCCCTTGTGAAAACGACACCTAACATTCCCAATCTGTCAATGAGCGACCTCATCTTGAGGACGTGTGCATACACAGAATTCCCATCTTGGTGTATGCATGCCAATAGGGCTTGAGTAACCTTGATCTTTTCAAGTTCACGAAAACGTGGGTCAGGGAGAATCACAAGAGGAGGTGGAGGAAAAACATGATTTCTAGTTCCACCAATGCACGAAGAAGGGAACGATCTTTCACCTTGATCAGCACGTAGAAAATCATCTTCAGAAGGAAAGCTTCTTCTAGAAGGATGTAGAATACCATAGTTGTCTGAACTTGACATCTATAAAGGGAGAAAATTCAAGTTAGTTGATTTAAATCCTTAATATAACACCCAAAATGAAATATTAAGGCTAGGACCCAACACAATAATTTACAATTCAGAAGAGGGATGCCATAATCCAATTGAAATTTATTTGAAGGTAGGTAAATGTCGATTTACCAATTCCACCATGAAAACGAAATTAAAATTGAATTAGGTTTTAGATGAAATTCCTAGATCTTTTAGGATTCATCAAACTATTCAATGGCATGTTCAATCTCGATTATGCCCTTCAAGTTTGTGACTGGGATAACGATGATCAAAACAAGGTGTGAATAACCATGTAAATTAGCTTGGTACTCTCGATGTCATTTACCACCTAATCAATGTGCCGGTTAAACACACACGATCCATTGATCAATGATAATTTACGAGCTACCCATTGCCAACAACTGTTAGTCCAAGTTAGTGTGCCGGTTTTCTACACACGCTCCACTAAGGACTTGACAAAGTGCAATGTGCAATTTCATGGATTAGCATCAAATTCACATTTTCCTAAAGTAACTAAGAATGGGAATTTATAAAAGAGTTTAGTTACTTTATAACTCATTATACTTTTAATGAGAGTTTAAGTCTTATCCTACCCATTTGGCTAACGGCCCTCCACTAGTCAAGAGTGCGGTGGGTAAGAATGGATACCCAATGGCTTTATAAAAGAGTTTAGTTACTTTATAACTCATTATACTTTTAATGAGAGTTTAAGTCTTATCCTACCCATTTGGCTAACGGCCCTCCACTAGTTACTAAGGTTTAATCTTTTAATAAATTAAACTTTTAATTTAATTAAATTTAAACCATACATGGATTTATTAATTGTCTTTTAATTAATCTTTTAATTAAGTTATTAATAAAATCCATAGGATATCTTCTAGTGTCTTTCATTTAAATTTCCAAAATTAAACTTTTAATTTCAAATTTAAATTACGAAACAAAAGGGGTGTCTTTTAAAACTATTCAAAATACAAGGTTAAATTTTAAATAGGAAAATAATCTTATCATTATCCAAATTTAACCAAATCCTTTAATTATGATAAGGATATCATATTACTTTTCAAAAAATTCAGTTTTGGGCATTAAAAACGAATTAAGGCAATTATTGTAATCAAAACGAAGATATCAAAATTGAAAAATCAGGGATTTGGCGAGTCAACTCGTCGAGTCAGGCAATGAACTCGTCGAGTTGCCCCACCTCGTTGAGTTCCTCATAGAACTCGTCGAGTTCAGAAGACAGAATGCAAATTCTGTTTGCTTCAGCTTTGGACAATTCACAAAAGCATCAAATGCAATTGAAAAACATCCTAGGCTCCGATACCACTGATGGGTTTTGAGCATAACAACATCCTATGTGATCATGCAACCTTAATTACTTTGGATCTATGTTTTTCACTAATTGAACATGCAAATTGAATACCAAAGCAATAACCCTAGCAACTAGCATGCAAAACAAATGTCATGTATAAATTAGGGTTAGAAGATTACCTTACTTGTTATGTAGTAATAACAAGAACAACCTTAATGATCCTTGAATCTTGAAAGATTAGTGCCCCAAATGTTGCACCTCTAATGGATCACAAACACTCTATGCAAGAGGATGAGTGGAGAGACAAGGAAAATCATCTAGGGTTAGGTTTAACACTCATAAGGCCGAAATTATGGCTTGGGGGTTTATATAGGGCCAGGTTGCTTAAACTTGAAGTTGGACTTAAATAAGGAAACCGTAGTTCCCATCCAAAACCCTAAGCAGCCCATGGACCTCCTTAAGGAACCCCTTGGACGAAATATTATAGGGCCACCCTATAAATTTCGTCCACTCCTTTCCAAGGAGTCCTTAAGACCAATTTCAAAACTATCAATGATTTGCAAAACAACCCCTCCATTATTAATCAGTTCCTTTAATCCCAAAATTAATCCCAGACTAATTTATGATTAATTACTAATTAATAATATGATTTCCAATTAATACATTATTTTTATAATATATTAATAAATCAATTATTCCAATTTATTATTCCAAATAATAAATTCAACTCTCTCTCCATTAGTCATCCTGTCAAGTTGCATGAGTGAAGGCAACCCAAAAGGACCATGCTACTATCAAATCAAGTACATACTAATTATAGTTATGGGCTTAGACACCTAATCCAATAACATGTCCTTATCAAGGATCTAATCATGAACGCTTTCAATATTTAGCTATCCAACCCTAATGGAGCTGCTAACTATTGCCCTGATACTTGGAAAACTATCAAGTAACTGAAAATAGTAGTAATAATAGGACATATTCCAACCCAATGTCAACCGAGGCTAGTCTTGAGGTAATTGAGTTGTGTTTATTCACATGAATTTTCACAGAGCTACCCTTTCACATTCATATTCCATAGCCAAAGAATCAAGTGGACCTTGTTTACAGTAGATGATGTTTCATACATTTTAGAAAATGATCGTATCAAATTGTGGGTTGTCTCTACGCTGGTAAGGTTGGATGCACATGCTTCGCCATCAATAATTTTAGCACTCCAAGTGCATTTTGGTCCAGGTGATGTTGATGTTCTTACGATATATATGAGGTATTCAACCCACTATGATGGTAGATATAATTTTTTTACTAGAGATTGCCAAGGACCACTAGAGAGCACGATAAGATTTAGGTGGATGTGGATCTATTGGCGAAATCTACACACTTCCTTCCCATTCGAGAAGATTACCGAATGGAAAATCTTGCCCATATTTATATAGACGAAATCGTAGTACGTGATGGTGTACCTATTTCCATTATTTTGGATAGTAATAGTTTCCTGGATAAAGATAGCCTCCTTATGTCACAAATATGGTAGTCACTTCAGAAAGACTTGGTATATGATTAAACATAAGTACTACCTACCATCCTCAGATGTATGTAAAAGAGAACAAACTATCCACACTTTGGAAGACATACTCCGAGCCCATATGATCAGTTTTAGAGGTAGTTGGAATACCCTTTTACGAATAGTTAAAATTTTCTTATAATATAAACTATCACGCCAGTGTTAAATGTGCTCCCTTATGAAGCAATGTACGGGCTTAAGTGTCGATCACCATTTTGTTGGCTGGAAATTGGCGATAGCAATTAATGAGGCTTGATATAGTTCAAGAAAGCACCAATAAAATCATGATAATACATGATAGACGGGAAGGTGTTGGTGATCATTAGAAGAGCTATGTCGATGAGCGTAGGAAACCCTTGGAATTTTAAGTGCGAGACAAGGAACTCTTAAAAGTATCGCCATGGAAAGGAGTTGTACGCTTTGTAAAAAGAGGCAAACTAAGTCATCGCTATATAGGACCCTTTAAGATTCTCGAAAAGATCCGTCCAGTGACATATAAGCTCAAGATACCAGAAGAACTAAGTGCGATACACGTCACATTCCATGTGGCAAACATCAAAATGTGCTTGGCAGAGGAATCCCTACACGTACCTCTCGAGGACCTCCAAATTAATAATTGACTAAAATTCGTGGATGAACCCATAGAAATCATCAATCGAGAAATTATTCAGCTTAAACAAAGCAGAATCCCGATTGTGAAAGTTCGTTGGAATTCTAAGCGTTGAGTTTACATGCGAACATGAGGACTTCATGAAGAACAAATATCCTCAACTATTTGCTACATATGAACCAGTGGTACCGCCAGTTGAATTTAAGGACAAAATTCTCACAACTATGGGAGACCGTGACATCCGTCAAAACTCAGGTTATCACTCGTCTAGAACCTCAACATTTTCATGTGTGCGCATAACCTGGCTTTAGATGCAACAAGTTGAACTAGATCGCGATTTAATAGATCTCTCAGAACAAGTAGTGTAACTTATCTTGTACTAAGCAGTCACATTGATAGGTGAATACGCCAACTAGCTTTTAAAGTGCCAAAGTTGAATCTCAAAACTAAATACAAAAACCAGTTCGGAAGATCAAAGCTCATGGGTAAGTAGAATACCCTAATTTCTTAATCGGAACATATTAGGTGCTTAACTAGTTTGATAACTTATCAAACTAAATTTAATTAAATCATAATTTGATTTAATTTCAAGTTGGAAATAATATCCACACATCATAATTTGAATTTTGAGCCAAATATTAAATCCACGGTTTGTCTAATACCATATTCATATGTTATGAACCTTTATTTCATTTATTTGTAATATAAAAAAAATTCAATTTTATAAAAATCCAATCATAAGTTATCATTTTTATAACTTAATTCAAGATAATTCAAGTTTATGAACTTAACTCTAAAAAAAATACTACAAAAAAAAAAAAAAAAAAAAAACTCTTGGAAGTTTATGAAAATACTTAGAGTTTTTATAAAAGTTAAAGCCAAATTTTTATAAAACTTAAGGGAAGGCTTTAAGAGGGTATTGTCACTATTGTGAGACTTGTGCTAACACTTCTAAGTGTACAATATGAGCTCCTAATGAGCCATGAAGTGTTAGAATGAAAACTCCCCAAGTATATGAAACATGTCCCAGTTCTCTTCAAGTATGTGAAATCTCTCCCAATTCTCTCCAAGTATGCGAAATCTCTCCAAGAATAGTGAATCCCTCCTAAATCTCTCCAAGTATGCTAAATCTCTCCAAGAATAGTAAATCTCTCCCAAATCTCTCTAAGTATGCGAAATCTCTCCAAGAATAGTGAATCTCTCCCAAATCTCTCCAAGTATGCAAAATCTCTCCAAGAATAGTGAATCTCTCCCAAAATCTCTCCAAGTATGCTAAATCTCTCCAAGAATAGTGAATCTCTCCCAAATCTCTCCATGTAGGTGAAATCTCTCCAAGTATAGTGAATCTCTCCCAAATCTCTCCAAGTATGTGAAATCTCTCCCAAATCTCTCCCATGAGCGAAATCTCTCCAAATATGTGAAATCTCTCCCAAATCTCTCCACGTATCTCAAATCTCTCTAAGCACCTTCCTTAGTCGAAAACAGCTCAAAACCGGAAGAGGAAACTCAAAAGGACCCTCTTGGTCCGGAACCCTCTTAGTCCGGACACCTTCTAAGAAACCAAGAAGGTTCTCACCTTCGGAACACGACCTCCTTATTACTCCGGAAGGTTTGACTCCGGAAGGAGTAAGCTCCGGAAGGACTTCGCTTGCAGCTCCTGACCTCGCGCCTGACTCCGGATCCGAGAAGAGCACTCCGGAACCTCCTTGCCAACCACTTCGGAATCTCGCAGGATTAACCCTCCCCTCCGGAATTTGATCTAAAGCTTCGGAATTCACCATAGAGCTCCGGATTTCGCCTTTTAGCTCCGGATTTTCGTCATTTTCGGACTTTTTCACCATTTTAAGGTATTTTGAGGTCGGGAATCACACCAAACTCGTGTTTTTCTTAACTGAGACCCCTAATACCCTTATTTTATGCTAAAATTAATTAATTTAAGCATATTTTTCATAAAAATAAATGTTTGGGATTTAGGAAAGATGGACGAAGGGATTGACTATGTGATTTGATGAAATTCCTCATTTCCCATACAAATCTCAGTTAAACACAAAATATCCATGGATAACCAAGCATCGTACACCGATCCTCCAAGCAAGTGTCATATCACTCTTATCCCTCCACTTAGAATACGTGAACTCCTGTTCTTCCTTTTCCCCACTTCTCATTTTTCACCTCCAGCAAACTTCTAAGAGTGCTCTCAACTCCTTCAAGCTTCAAGTTCATCTCTTCAAGAGAAATTCCCAGAATTCTTGGGTGAGTATTTTATCCTCTTTAAAACAATTATTCTTCACATTATTCTAAGATTTCATCATATTTACACATGAAAATTATTCTTAGAATACTCTAGAGATTTAAGAATCATTCAAGTTTGGAGCTTGGAAACTTCCTCATCACTCTTCGAATCACCCAACAAACAAACCAAGGTGAGCTTCATACCCCACCTTTTCAATATTTTAATGTTTTTGGGGGAGAGTACAAGTCAAATCTTGCCTAAATACTTGAATAATTGCTTATACGTATGTTTGTATGTGTGTGTGAAATATTATTAAATTAATATTTTAGTAATATACTCATGAACGTAAGAATTCTCAATTTCATAAAGAACAGATGATACTTTGTACAAAAGAGCCTCCCAATTATTGGGTGTGTCCAACTTAACCCCTTTATCCATGCTCTCATGTCTAGAGATATAAGTTATAAAAAGGGATCTTGATAAGTGGACACCATTCTAGTAATTTTCGAAAAAGGAAACTTTGTGACTATTTTGCAAACCATCAGGGGGTATTTTGTAAATATTCAATATAAAAGTCTGCGTCAAGAAAATACACAAATAGAGCCTTTATGACAGAAATATTTGCATGTCATAAACTGCTGTCGTAAAACCTCCAACAACTTAAGTAATGTTCTATATGTCACAAAACAGAAAATGCGTGTCATAACCGCCAGTTATAAATTTATACAAATTATAACTTCACACTTTTTCCCTTGACTAAAATGACTTACTTTTCAATAAACAAAAAGGAACGAACACGAGCCCCTAGTTAACGAGCACAATCAACGATATGGAACGAGAACGATATTCTTATTCAACAAGTACGGATTTCATTATTTATCTAACAAATAATGGATCTCTAACGATTGCTCAAAAGGTTGTTAATATTCTAGTCAGACAAATCTCAAAAGTACCTAAATATAAAAATATTAGTGTACGTCTAAGTCCTGTAAGCAGTTATAGCCAGAGTCTCCTAGAGGGAGAGCGGGAATTTGTGTATAGATCTATACGGGGTTGACACCCCGCACCTTCGTTGTTCGCTACAGCTAGACAGGCCAGTCTAGGGTGACAAATGTCTTTTCCAAACCGAGGGCGCCTGAGAAACGCCAAAACAGACACTTCGTCAGATTAGTATGGTTATAACGACTCACTAGAATATGTTATGTCATCTAGAAATTTATGTAAGGAAAAACCTCATAAATAAATTTTTGGCACGTTGTGTTGACCGTCCTATACATGATAAGTGATGGTCCGTATTTGTTGCGTTGACTGTCCTTTTTCATCGCGTAGAATGTCCACAATTGCCATGTTGATTCTTTCTCCTAACAAGTATAGAGTCGTAATACTGCTATTTTTACAAATTAAAAAGTGTAGGACTCTATGGAAAACGTTTGTAAACGATTTTGAAAACGATAAATTAACCCACACATATACATAGTTGGAACTAGAACTTACGAATATTTTATAGCAGAAAATATAGGATTTTCTGGAGAAAATGATTTTCTACGATTTCGATAATGATGAACTAGAACGCACACTCAATTTTACTCGATAAGAGGAACACGATTTTCAACCATATTCTCTTTTTGAAAATAAGGGACTTTTCTGGAAACGGTTGACTATTACTATTCAAAAGAACTATTCTCGTACACAGCTCGCTTTTACAAATCACACTACTTTTCAAAATCACTCCTTATAAGGGTGAATAAAAGTAATGACATACACACATATATCCATGATTTTCAAGGCAAGACTCTAAACGATTTCATAGAAAATATCTGATTTTTTGAAAGTACAATGAGAACGATTCTAAACAAGTGTGAATGATTTTATACAAAAATGCTTATGAACTCACCAACTTTTTAGTTGACGCTTTTCAAAACGACTTATATTCTCAGGGATCTAGTAAGCAGGTAACAAGGGACACGGATGCAAGACTTTTAGCTGTAGCTTGTATTTTTTTCTGCTTATGTCTCTTTTATGTAATTCGAAGAAACAAATACAATATGTAAACAATGTAAG
Source organism: Lactuca virosa (assembly GCF_052849685.1). NCBI lineage: Eukaryota > Viridiplantae > Streptophyta > Magnoliopsida > Asterales > Asteraceae > Lactuca > Lactuca virosa. The sequence goes on from NC_136429.1 coordinate 417,758,562, forward strand.
TTTGTTATCTCAATGTATGATGTTTGGATTGCTCTGTTTCATTTATATTCAATTGTTATGATACTGCACAATGAAGTCACCCGCCTCCGGACGTTTCCGCCGTCTGGTCCGGGGGTGTGACAGATTGGTATGAGAGCATTGTTTATAGTGAACTGGTTTATTTAGCCATACAAGATATACAACTATAAATACAATGGGACTAAAACACACTCTGCTTAAAAGTATACTTTAAAAAGATAAGTATTTTATAAAAGTATACATATCTACTAACACAGTATCATAACGAGAAGAAAACAAAAGTAACTAAAGGTTGAATGCTACAGTCAAACCTAGGCAATATGTAATCATATCAGGGATAAATATGGCCTGATCAACTATATTTATTTGAGATATGACCAACATGTGCTTGGGAGTGACGGTGGTGTTGCAACAAACCTAAAACCTACTAACCATGAGTACAAGAGAATACTAGAATCGAACATCAAGTTTAAAATACTATAGGAGTATTTTAGGACACTATAAACCCCTCCCACACCTAAACTTTCCCCGTACATCTCGTACCTCGATTCTCGCACAAACAAGTAATTGAAATTCCTCGCCAAGACTTCTACTACCTTGTCACGGTAAATTATAGATAGGGCAAGGAGAGACCAGAAGAAGTCCATGAGGAAAAATCCAGAAGTGAATCCTAAGGAATACCAAGAGATGAATTGTGAAAGGGAGGATTCCGATTAAAACCCCAGCAAGGATAAAAGCGTCGAGGAAACCCTTGGCGAAGCTCTACCCAATTGATAGTAGATCAGAGACCCTTTCACCTTTCTCTTCCGAGATACATAAACACCCCATATAGGTACTCCTGGAATAGACATACCTAGAAACAAAACGATACCCATGCAAAAACAAGTTGAGAAATTGGCTCCTATCCAATTTAGGACGCACCTCCACAAAAGACAACCCGATCCACAATCGACATGCACCGAATTCCGATAGCCAACTCCCTCACAAATCAAGCATCACCTCCGTATGGGCCACGAGTAACCCGAATTGACTCCCGACTTCCAACTCTCTTTCATAGAGTAGTGGAGACCATAGACAAAGCCCAATATATAGCAATGTAAATCCAATCCCCCACAAGTAACAAGAGCACCATTCCAGATGCCTTACGAAACCCACAAGTAAAACTAGAAAACTAGACAGTGGTCATTTGGAGACCACAACTCATAGCAATCAAGGCTAGGACAGCCTTAGTTGCGTAAGGAACACAAAAGGGCACTCATAATATAAGTGAAATGGCCAAGCACTTTGTGCGCCAAAAGAGGATCACCACACTACTCGCCTTAGGTTCATAATGCCCTTAATCGCAACCAGTAGTAGTAAATCAAGAGGAGTACATCCCCAAAAAAAATCCATACAACCGAATCCGTTAACTATAGTGCTAGCTATGTGCTATTTTGACGGAATTTACGTCAGACAATACATGTTCCCACTCGATACCATAACTGCATCATGGGGATGTAGGTTGACACCATTAGCACCAGTACGTTAATACTATATGAGTAAACTCCATGGAAACAAGCTACAAGTACTTACGAGCTCAATTTTCATGTGCAACAGGGTCATGTCTTACCATGGAGATAACCAGTACCCTAACGATGCACCGGCCTTACGGATAGACTCTACCAAATTCCAAGCCACTGTAACAGCTGCCGTAGCAGCCGACATGGCATACTTCAATGCCAACAGCACGAACGAAAACGGAAGCAGTATCGATAAATTCAATCGTAACAACAACCAGGGAAACCAACGAAAAACAACTCGCTAATGCACCCTAAAACCTAAACCTAAGCTCAAGAAACGAAAGTTTGGAAACGAAAAAGGAGGCAGTTCGACACAGAGGCCTACCAAAAGACAACAAGTGGGATCAGTCCCTACCCCCACTAACCCTACTCCTCCCCCATCGAGACCATCATACTTTGGGAACAATCCACCTTGCAACAAGTGTAAATACCATCATTGGGTAGCCTGCCAGACATTTCGTTGCAAAAGGTGCAATAAGATAGGGCACACCTCCCGCTACTGTAGGGCCCCAGCCCCATGTGTTTCCTCAACCCGCAAGCCAGAAGTAAGCGCAGTTTGCCACAAGTGCGGTGCAACAGGACATCTCAAGAGAGATTGTCCAACAGAGATGACTAACGAAGGAGTCGACAACTAGACAGGAGTCGACGACAAGGAACCCTACCACAGTTTTTGGTACGTTCCACGATAAACTTAAGCATCGAATTATCACAAAAAGTTTTTGTCAATTAAAAAACATAATCCAAAAACTATTGTCTCGTTAGAGCAAATCCTGTAAATTACGGGAAGCTAGGAATCCTTACGAATGAACCACGATGGTCCCATATGAACGTTAGTATCACCTATGATTAGGATTCCGCAAACTAAGAACGTACGATTCCGCCTTACTTTCTGTCCCTGGGCTAAATAGCGATTAGGACAGAACCCCACAGTCAACCACCTCTAAAGATCCTAAGTATGTACGGTTTGGTCACATCCATCTATAGTGGAAGGACCTGGCAGAATTCGGATTACGAATTCCTTTGCCTTATAAAAGCACCCTCGTGTCACTAGAACACCTAACGAGCAGAAACAAGATAGACCCAATGGTAACAACGAAAACAAAACTAGCAACGATAAGAACATGAACATAGAACACCCTGTCATTCCTAGCAACCGGTGCTCCTCGAATCGACGTAACAACAAGAAGTCCAACGCCATCAATCGGCACGGACAGTCTTGATCCTCACCTTACAAACCTCGAGCTCTGCCAATATACTTTCGCCCTACTCCACCGGGTAACAAAACTCTTTCAGCCGGTAACGGCAAATCCCTAGCAACCAGACGCCTAAGTCCTGGTGTAAGAATTGCCACACGCTTTTCCCTAGCCCCGATAAAGATTTAAAAATGAAGGAGCAAAAGGCATTAAGGGAATCCGAAAAGGTTTCCAACCTCCTCCAGAGGTTCCTATAATCCCTTTGGAAATCTCAACCATGTGCTAAGCGGAGATAGAATGACCCTGGCTCCTAGAACCACCCCAATAACCAAACACCCGATACCACTTGGCACAGTCACAAGAACAGATAGTGTCTGATCGCAAGATCGACATAATAGATTAAGTAGACATCAGACCCAGTCCCTAACCACAAGAAACACCTGTCTAACTCATAAGGGAGAAAGACGAAAATTACCATAAGCACCACTGACTACGAGTAAGCCAAACAAACCCATTCTTAAGAATCGATACTCCCTACCCCGAATTGGAGACATGTTTAACCAACAATGAGGACTGGAAGAGGCCGACCTACCATTAGGTTGGAAAAACCCTAGGGAGAAAACTCCCAAGAATAATCTAAGGCTCATAAGGTCAACTATATCACGCAAACTCAACCTTGGTGACCATGGTACCAACTCCTAAGGCCCAGAAAACTCTACTTTTAGGACACCAGGATCCCGATCCCTAGAAAACCATTCAAAAGGCCTCACCAAGAAAGGGTCTGATAACTCATAGTCTCCGATTAACATAAGGAACTAGTTTTAGACATTTCATCTCCCATGTGCTCAGCACTCATAAGTGTCAGACCACCGAAACTCTAGAAATTCCACCTGTCAAGGTCAAGGTAAACACGAACCCACATCCCAAAGAGAAGCATGTGTAATGGACATTGACAAAGTTTGGGATACCCACTTGCTTCTAATCAAGTATTCATATAACAACAACTACCACTCGAGCATAGGAGTTACACCCCTCGAGGCCTTGTGTGGCCAGAGGTGCAGATCATCCTCTATTAGGCTGAGATGGGAGATACCGAGCCAACAAGATGACAAACGCCCAATAGCACACTCTCTAGACCCGAAATTATTAGAGAAACCATGGAAAGGATAGTCCAAACCCAAACCCGACCCCAAGCATCGTAATACCGACAAAGGAACTATGCACATAGCACCTCAAAACCTTGAAATCTCAAGTAGGAGATCGGGGTATTATTTAAGAACTCCCCTCAGGAAAGAGTGACTCGAGTCAAAAAGGAAAAGTAAACTAAACTCCCGATGCTCCAGACCATTCGAGATCCTCGCACGGATCGGTCCGATAAGCCTACAAACTTCAATTACCCTCCGAGTTTAGTAACGCACACCCTGTATTCCATGTATCGAACCTAGAAAGTGTCTATCGAACAACCCTCCCAGTCCCACTAGACAAGACTAAGGTGAACTAGAACCTCCTAATCATTGATCAGCCTATCAAGTCAATGAACGGGAAAGTTAAGAACACAAAACAAAGCCGCATCCCTATTGTGAAGGTTCGAGAGAACGCTAGGCGTGAACCGGTATTCACTTGGGAACGTAAGGACCAAATAACTCAAAAATACCCTCACCTATTTTCGCATTCAAAACCCTATCTTTCGAAAGAATTTCGGGACGAAATTCCCTTTAACGAGGGGATGATGTCACAACTAGCCTTTTTGGCTAGGAAATTCCGTCCTCAAGTAAGCAAGTACTATTGTGAGACTTGTGCTAACACTTCTAAGTGTACAATATGAGTTCCTAATGAGCCATGAAGTGTTAGAATGAAAACTCCCCAAGTATATGAAATCTCTCCCAATTCTCTTCAAGTATGTGAAATCTCTCCTAATTCTCTCCAAGTATGCGAAATCTCTCCAAGAATAGTGAATCCCTCCTAAATCTCTCCAAGTATGATAAATCTCTCCAAGAATAGTGAATATCTCCCAAATCTCTCTAAGTATGCGAAATCTCTCCAAGAATAGTGAATCTCTCCCAAATCTCTCCAAGTATGCAAAATCTCTCCAAGAATAGTGAATCTCTCCCAAATCTCTCCAAGTATGCTAAATCTCTCCAATAATAGTGAATCTCTCCCAAATCTCTCCAAGTATGCGAAATATCTCCAAGTATAGTGAATCTCTCCCAAATCTCTCCAAGTATGTGAAATCTCTCCCATATGCGAAACTTCTCCAAATATGTGAAATCTCTCCCAAATCTCTCCACGTATCTCAAATCTCTCTCAAATCTCTCTAAGCACCTTCCTTAGTCGAAAACAGCTCAAAATCGGAAGAGGAAACTCAAAAGGACCCTCTCGGTCCGGAACCCTCTTGGTCCGGAACCATCTTGGTCCGTACACCTTCTAAGAAACCAAGAAGATTCTCACCTTCGGAACACCCCTGCTTCGGACCTCCTTATTACTCCGGAAGGACTTCGCTTGCAGCTCCTGACCTCGCGCCTGACTCCGGATCCGAGAAGAGCACTCCGGAACCTCCTTGCCAACCACTTCGGAACCTCGTAGGATTAACCCTCCCCTCCGGAATTTGATCTAAAGCTTCGGAATTCACCATAGAGCTCCGGATTTCGCCTTTTAGCTCCGGATTTTCGTCATTTTCGGACTTTTTCACCATTTTAAGGTATTTTGAGGTCGGGAATCACACCAAACTCGTGTTTTTCTTAACTGAGACCCCTAAAACCCTTATTTTATGCTAAAATTAATTATTTTAAGCATATTTTTCATAAAAATAAATGTTTGAGATTTAGGAAAACCTTATCCTAAATCAAGAAAAGGACAAAGGGATTGACTTTGTGATTTGATGAAATTCCTTATTTCCCATACAAATCTCAGTTAAACACAAAATATTCATGGATAACCAAGCATTGTACACCGGTTCTCCAAGCAAGTGTCATATCACTCTTATCCCTCCACTTAGAATACGTGAACTCCTGTTCTTCCTTTTCCCCACTTCTCATTTTTCACCTCCAGCAAACTTCTAAGAGTGCTCTCAACTCCTTCAAGCTTCAAGTTCATCTCTTCAAGAGAAATTCCCAGAATTCTTGGGTGAGTATTTTATCCTCTTTAAAACAATTATTCTTCACATTATTCTAAGATTTCATCATATTTACACATGAAAATTATTCTTAGAATACTCTAGAGATTTAAGAATCATTCAAGTTTGGAGCTTGGAAACTTCCTCATCACTCTTCGAATCACCCAACAAACAAACCAAGGTGAGCTTCATACCCCACCTTTTCAATATTTTAATGTTTTTGGGGGAGAGTACAAGTCAAATCTTGCCTAAATACTTGAATAATTGCTTATACGTATGTTTGTATGTGTGTGTGAAATATTATTAAATTAATATTTTAGTAATATACTCATGAACGTAAGAATTCTCAATTTCATAAAGAACAGATGATACTTTGTACAAAAGAGCCTCCCAATTATTGGGTGTGTCCAACTTAACCCCTTTATCCATGCTCTCATGTCTAGAGATATAAGTTATAAAAAGGGATCTTGATAAGTGGACACCATTCTAGTAATTTTCGGAAAAGGAAACTTTGTGACTATTTTGCAAACCATCAGGGGGTATTTTGTAAATATTCAATATAAAAGTCTGCGTCAAGAAAATACACAAATAGAGCCTTTATGACAGAAATATTTGCATGTCATAAACTGCTGTCGTAAAACCTCCAACAACTTAAGTAATGTTCTATATGTCACAAAACAGAAAATGTGTGTCATAACCGCCAGTTATAAATTTATACAAATTATAACTTCACACTTTTTCCCTTGACTAAAATGACTTATTTTTCAATAAACAAAAAGGAACGAACACGAGCCTCTAGTTAACGAGCACAATCAACGATATGGAACGAGAACGATATTCTTATTCAACAAGTACGAATTTCATTATTTATCTAACAAATAATGGATCTCTAACGATTGCTCAAAAGGTTGTTAATATTCTAGTCAGACAAATCTCAAAAGTACCTAAATATAAAAATATTAGTGTACGTCTAAGTCCTGTAAGGAGTTATAGCCAGAGTCTCCTAGAGGGAGAGCGGAAATTTGTGTATAGATCTATACGGGGTTGACACCCCGCACCTTCGTTGTTCGCTACAGCTAGACAGGCCAGTCTAGGGTGACAAATGTCTTTTCCAAACCGAGGGCGCCTGAGAAACGCCAAAACAGGCACTTCGTCAGATTAGTATGGTTATAACGACTCACTAGAATATGTTATGTCATCTAGAAATTTATGTAAGGAAAAACCTCATAAATAAATTTTTGGCACGTTGTGTTGACCGTCCTATACATGATAAGTGATGGTCCGTATTTGTTGCGTTGTCTGTCCTTTTTCATCGCGTAGAATGTCCACAATTGCCATGTTGATTCTTTCTCCTAACAAGTATAGAGTCGTAATACTGCTATTTTTACAAATTAAAAAGTGTAGGACTCTATGGAAAACGTTTGTAAACGATTTTGAAAACGATAAATTAACCCACACATATACATAGTTGGAACTAGAACTTACGAATATTTTATAGCAGAAAATATAGGATTTTCTGGAGAAAATGATTTTCTACGATTTCGATAATGATGAACTAGAACGCACACTCAATTTTACTCGATAAGAGGAACACGATTTTCAACCATATTCTCTTTTTGAAAATAAGGGACTTTTCTGGAAACGGTTGACTATTACTATTCAAAAGAACTATTGTCGTACACAGCTCCCTTTTACAAATCACACTACTTTTCAAAATCACTCCTTATAAGGGTGAATAAAAGTAATGACATACACACATATATCCATGATTTTCAAGGCAAGACTCTAAACGATTTCATAGAAAATATCTAATTTTCTGAAAGTACAATGAGAACGATTCTAAACAAGTGCGAACGATTTTATACAAAAATGCTTATGAACTCATCAACTTTTTAGTTGACGCTTTTCAAAACGACTTGTATTCTCAGGGATCTAGTAAGCAGGTAACAAGGGACACGGATGCAAGACTTTTAGCTGTAGCTTGGATTTTTTTTTCTGCTTATGTCTCTTTTGTGTAATTCGAAGAAACAAATACAATATGTAAACAATGTAAGTTTGTTATCTGAATGTATGATGTTTGGATTGCTTTGTTTCATTTATATTCAATTGTTATGATACTGCACAATGAAGTCACCCGCCTCCGGACGTTTCCGCCGTCTGGTCTGGGGGTGTGACAGGTACCCTTACCAAGAAAAGCCTCATAATAACCCTCTCCCCTCCTCAAAAATTCGGTCATACACAACCTCTTAGTCAATCTCCCCCCCCCTCTCTCTCTCTTTCTCTCTCTCTCTCTCTCTCTTTCTCTCTCTCTCTCTCTCACATTACATCTTGGCTCCAATATTGCAAAATCACGAGACCAGATTTTGCATGTTAATATGAGAGAGAAAAAGCTAACATAGATTCAAAATCTCGGAGAGATTCAGTCACTCCATTTTTCATATGTTTACCTACAAGCCTGTACTTTGGTGGCCGATTTTCGTGGAGTGTATCCCCAAAGAGAAGATGAGAGAGATAGCCTATCTAGAGAGACAGAAATTCACTTTCTCTCATTCTTCTCTCTAAAAACACTCAACTTCTCTTTCATTCTCCAAGGAACCTCTCCCATCTCCAAACTCTATTAAACATCTGAAAAATCATCCATCTTCTTCCTTATTTTACGATTCTTGAAGGTGTTGAGGGGTTCTTGCTTCACCAAAAATCAGAATCAAGGTGAGAAACTAAACATATCCGTACGACTTTACAACTTTTCTTCTTCTTCTTCTTCTTCTTCTTCTTCTTCTTTATGTTTTTCTTTGCCTTTCGGAATCTATGACCTATAATGGCTAGAAATCTTTGCTTATATCTTGGTGTTTGTAGCTTCTCACCATAACACATGACATGTGTTAGAAATGGTGAAAATCCGAGATCAAACCTATGATAAGAGTGAAAAGAAGCATCCATGTTCATATGATTTCCAAAATCGAGTTCTACATCTTCTTCTTCATTTCTTTTTGTGTTTTCACATGACAAAAGCCATTTCTAGTAAATCTTGGATGGTTATTCACTCCATGCATGTGATAGAAATCAGATTTGTGGTGCAAATCCTAGTGCAATATTCGGTTCCAAGGAGTTCTCTATTACAAGAACGAAACTCCCACTTTGGGTCTTGGATAACCCTAAATCTATGGCTTGGATGCATACACCTAAAAATTTATTGTTCCTCTATATAATATAGTATATTTTCATTCATTTCGACCATAAAAAAGTATGCATGTTGTAGTTGTGAAAAATTACCCTAAGGGGGCACTCAAATCAAACCAAACATAAAATGCATTCTGTCAGAATAATTGGTTCGGCTTGAAAATCCATATCTAATTCATTACTCAACCAAATCACGATATTCTTTTTCGTAGAATTAGTTCCCTGAGTTAACTTTCGAACCTAAGTGGCCTTACTATGAAATATTAAGAATTTGATTTTTGGCGATTTTTATAAAACAGTTACGCAAACAACATTTTTTTTTTGTGATCACTAGTTTTGCATTACATGATAAAAGGTCTTAAATCCTACAATAAATCTGGGGAAAAATATTTTAAAATGTTAACACATCCATCACATAAGGTCTAAAATTTCATTAATTAAAACCCCGTAGAAGTTTCTACACAAATTCGTGAACTTTCAGCTACATTTGGAACTAATGCACCATGTAGTGCTACATTTCATAAATTGTTGAGGCTGAATACCTCATTTAGATTCGAAATAATTCTGAGAAAAATTGTTTTATGAAAGGTCGTGGTTTTAAGAGGTGTTCTGTGAAACCTCAAGTGCTTAAACAAAATCTATATTTTTCTACAAAAAAAGTATTTAATGACCATAAATTCAAAATAATCATTTACATATGAGATAAAAATCTGAAAAATTGTAGATTATGTGTATGTATGGTGGATTATGTGGTATGCTGAAGAACTCACTAAGCTTTATGCTTATAGTTGTTGATTAAATGTTTTTCAGGTTGTTCGCCGTGAAGAGCTCAGCGGGACTATACACACGCATCGAAGATATTGGTTTCCATTGTTTTGTAATTCGACTCTGTTAATCATATGGTTTTCAAACGATTGGACGTTACATCATGTTTTCAAGTTAAAGGGTTTCAATTGTTCAACCTAATCTAAATGGAAAAAATTGATTTGAAATATGGGACGTTACATGTCTCTTTAAATCGTATAGGCGACATATATATATATATATATATATATATATATATATATATATATATATATATATATATATATATATAGAGGAGGGTTCAATTGAGAAAAAAAAAAGGTTGAGAATGGGGGAATCATTCTCAGTCAATCATTTATTTTTGCCGCAAAGGCCTCCAACGTACCGGCGGATATGGGAAAGGAATGCACATGTGTTTTCCAACAAAACATGTTTCCTTAAACTATGCTAAGCATTACCTTAATATATAGAAAAACATATTTTTTTCGTTTTTTTTTAATTTTTAAGAAATTATTTTTATCGAAAAATGATTTTAAATATACCAAAATTCATGATTTTTTATTCTCTACAAATAGACATCCATATTGATATAGTTTTAAGATAAAATAAAAAATTTATTTTTTTATATTTTCAGCTATCGTTATTCATAAGTGAATAAAAATGAATCAGGTTTTTACTACAGTACATTCGTTATTCACTAATGAATAAAAACTATGATTAATTTTTTTTACAATTTAAGTATCATTCATATATGAATATAACATATATTAAACATAGTACATTCATATTTAAATATTAGACGATGCATTCACTTGTGAATATTACATAGTATATTCACTTGTGAATGTTAGATGATATATTCACTTATGAATATTAGATGATATTTTCATATGTGAATATTATATAGTATTATATGGTATATCACATGAGAATAGTACATAGTATATTCACTTGTGAATATTAGATCGTATATTCACTTATGAATAATAGTTGGTATATTCATATGTGAATATTGCACAGTATATTCATATATGAATATGACAAGGTGTTTTCAGAAATATATATAATTTTTGTATGTTATTCACATATGAATAACATACAGACTTGCATATAGTATTACATGGTATATCACATGAGAATAGTACATAGTATATTCACTTGTGAATATTAGATCGTACATTCACTTATGAATAATAGTTGGTATATTTATATGTGAATATTGCACAGTATATTCATATCTGAATATTAGAAGGTGTTTTCAGAAATATATATAATTTTTATATGTTATTCACATATGAATAACATACAGACTTGCATATTTGTTTTGTGTTTTAATAATCACATATTGATTCAGGTGAGAAAACATATTCATATATGAATATAACGTGGTAATTTAGTTTATGCATTTCATCAAACAGTTGGAGTGCATACAAGTTAACTTTTTTAAAAATGTGATAAATATGATATTTTGACTATTTAAATCTTACAAAATAGTAGATTGGTAGAGAAATATATGAAAATTTTCAAACAAAAAATGATTTGATCTTTTTCTAACCTTAATTTCGATGTTTTATTTGATGATCGATGTTGAATGAATGATACGAATTGAATTTTTTGTTGATTATCGATGATGTTGATCTAATGATGCTGAAAGTATAATTAATCATAGATGTTGAAGATATTCTCGTATTCAAGCAGAATTAAAGGTTGGATTGAAAGAGCAAAAAACGAATTTTTGTTGTCAACTGTTGAATGGTGTTGATAAACGTGTTATTAACGAAGATCGATGATTGATTAACACAGGATGACGTTGATCGATGATTTAATTGAAGAAATCTGGATGATTGTTGAAAGTTGGAGGAGAAATTTGGATGATAACGATCGATTAGAATGAATTTCAACTGTTATCTAATTCTCTACACTTACGTATTTGTGATTGAAAGCTATTATATTATATTTACAAATTTGCCACCGTGTCTTTTTATGCTTAGATTAAATGAGTGGTTGAGAATGATTCCCCCATTCTCAACATTTTTTATTTTCTCAATTGAACCCACCTATATATATATATATATATATATATATATATATATATATATATATATATATATATATATATATATATATATATATATATATATATAGATTTTTAGAGATGTGGAGGCGGCATACGAATTGTGAGGAACGGAAACAATAAAATCAGAAGTTGCAGCCATTTCTTGAATTCACATAGGGTTATTAAAATAGAACTTACAATTTCAGTACTCTAAGTTCAATTTTTTATTCCTAACAACCCGAACCTAATTTTCTTTACAAATTTCAACTTTCAGAAGTTCTTAATTAACATCCTTTACCTTCATAACTAACAGTAGCCATAATTTGATTCAATTTTTAGTTTTCCTTTGACATGTAACCCCCCATCAAATTATAATATTTCAATTAGACACTTATGATACACTCTTGTATCGCAATGGTCATGATAATAGAATTTTAATTGTTATAAGTATTTTTATTTTATTGTCTTAAGTATTAAGATGTCTAGCTCTGAATTACGAGTGTTATATTTGCAGTCCCAAAATATCTATGAACATAGACATAAAAAGTGTTAAAATCTAATTATAAAAAATATAAAAATAAATAAAGTTATACTTTTTTCCATATGGGATACAATAGGGTAACAAGTTGCTTTTTGTTTCCATCAAAGTACAATATCAAAATTTTTACTGTATTTAGTTGTTGCTCGTTTAGGTATTGTGTCAAATCCATTTTCGTTGATGCTGAAGGGTAATCTGCTTGTATTATTAAATCACCGATGAATTCATTCTCGTCATCAACCACAACTACATCTTCACGAGCATGTGTTTAACTTTTAGAAGACTCGGTATTGTCAAACTTTGCTTTGTAGAAAAAAAATGTCAAATCTCTTATGAAGACCCTGTATTACGGCCTTAGCCTTCAAACTAACTTTCGAGTTGAGCATGGGCTTTTTTTCTATATTTTTCAACTTAATCAACTTCTCAAACTTCAACCGTGGATCTAATACAACTGCAAAATACAAAAAGTTATTTAATTTTTCAGGGTCGCCCTAATACTTATCATATTTATCAATCATGTCCTTACCAATGAAACAAAATTAGGTACTTGTTGTCCATTCCTTAATGTGTTTGTACACATCGTATATTTCTCTAAAAAACAATGTGCCCTCAGTTTTGTTGATGTTGATACTATGTCGATTTTCACCTTGAACTTTTTGAGAAATCCAACCATAGCTATAAAAATATTGAAATCTTCTTCTATGGGGGACAAAAATTCCCGAACATATGTAGGATCCATTACAATAAAGTAAATGTTAGTTTAAAACAAAATAAACATAACTTTAATACTCCCTGTTTAGGAGATTTTATCTAATTAAATATACAACTAAAAAATGCATGTAAACTATGTAAACAATAGTTTAAATTGTGAACTACAATCTGGAAAAAGAACCGGGTAAATCGGGCAAATAACAAAGACGTATGACAGTTCAAATTTGGCTTAAAATTCCGCAAACATGTTGAAACAAAAAACTCAACCTCAATACCTCCTGTTCTTTCATGCATTCTTTGAACATTTGAATCCATTGTGTGGAGTTCCTAATGTATTTAACGGCTCGTTGCATGCAGTTAATACTAGATTGGTGTTGATCCAACCATACCTAACAATAAGATTAAGGATATGGGCCATATACCTTATGTGTAATTCCCCCCCCCCCCCATCATACAAGATTGGTAGTTTTTTCATTAGAAATTTGATTGCTTTATCATTTGAACTAGTATTGTCGACGGTAATGGTCATTACATTATTGATACCCCACTCTTGATGACAAGTCAACAATGTGCGCCCAATGTCTTCTCCCTTATGACTATATAAAAGTTTAAAGTTGATAATTCTTTGGTGCATGACCCAATCTTCATCGAAAAGTGGATCATGACCACCCTATAGCTCGACCTTTGACATGAGCTTGTCTAATAATCATTGTTTAGTGGTCAAATGCACATTAGTTAGGGGATTACTAAAGAAATTATTCAACTTAGCCTTTTTATCAACAAAGAAATCGGAGACTCTTTTCGAAATTATGGTTCTACATGGCAAAAATAATTTCCTGTTCAATGCATTAGTATACACAATAAATTTTAGAATATGTTTATTCATTTTAGAAGTACTATTATCACCATATTCAGTTTTGAGCAATATCCTACAATGTTTGCATTTGCTATGTTTAACACCGTTAACCAAAACTACAACAAATTACGCCCAAAAAGCTGCCCTTTTGTTATATTTCCTTTTCTTCTTTGTCATTTGACTTGTTCCAGGTTTGTTTTCATTTTTAGTGTTATCAACCAAGACATATTCATCATCGATCTAAAGCACAATAACACAATGATTTTAATATAATAGAATATCAATGTAGGTTCTTTAACATTGAAATATATTCATCAATCTAAATTACAATAATACAATGATTTACAGTCACATAATACATTGAAATAGATTAACAATTTTACGATAACATATTGTATTTAATATGATAGAACAACAATGAACTTTTATACATCAGCATAAAAAGTCAAATTTCAATGAGTAACATAACATAATAATACAATGAAAGAATAACATTTCAGTAGTAGATTAAGATATGATACTTACTTGAGTTTCTTGACTTGGAACCCAATTTTCGATGACTTAAATGATTCCTTGAAGATGAAGAATGGAGTTCGATTTCAGGAACTAGAATGGAGTTCGATTTCAAAGTAGAAGTGGATGTTTTTTTAGTGTTTGATCACACTATACGAGACGAGGAGTAGGAGGAGGTTTTTTGTGCGTGAATTAGTCATCCAGAAGGCTGATATCATAGTTATGCGTGAATCAATCAAGCAGGAGGTCGATATCACAGTGTAGATTATAGAATGTTAAAATATGATTGATCACAACAACGAGGAGTAAGGGTCCAAGAGGTCGACGGTCAATTTCAATTTCATACCAGTAGGTTTTTTCTTTGTGAAACTTCGATGCTAGGTAGGGTAGGTAACGAGAATAAGCAACCTGCGTTTGATCGATCTAGAGGGAAATCAGGGATTAAAAATGACTTCTCAATTTATGGTTCAGTTCCTTTAGAACCGATTAAGCAGATATTTTGGTAACCATGACCGAAATACCTGAGAACCGAATAAGCCTAAAATACATAACCGAGAACAGGACTGAATAACTTATTCGGTCCTAATTGGGCCCGGTTTCAGTTTTAGTTTGGATATACGGTCCAAACGCTCATCCCTAGCATGGTTGGTTCGTAATGTATAAAAATGAATTTTTCTGCCATTTTCTATTCTTTTTTACATTTTTCTATATAATATTATTTATTTTTTGACTAAAAATAAAAATATAAAAGTAAACCCTTTCTTTCTCCCAACCACTCACATGTTAAGAACATCTTCATCAATATTTGCACTCATGAAGACATACACACACTCAAGCACACACACCACTCTCACCACACTCTGTCACCACCATCTATCCACACCACCAGATCACTATAGATATAGAGATCCACACACACACACACATTAAAATCGATAGATACACAACATATTTGGTAATCGACACCCACACACACATGTAAATCTCCAGATCTAAAACACTGACATCTAGAGTTTGCAACATTGAAAGTTCGTCAAAGAGATAAGGTCATGTGATGATGGTGGTTCGATCTTAAGAGGTGGCGAGCTTCGTGATGGTTTGATGTGGAAAGATTATAAACAATGAGTTTCAGTTATGGTTTACTAGAGAGGATACATGCAACAATCTGATGGTTGGGGTTGTGGGGTAGGGATGGTGGTGGTTTCGGAAAAACCTTTGGATCTCCGATGAGGTTCATAGTAGCAACGGGAGAGAGAGAAAAAAATAGTGAGAGATATAGTAAGCGTCGGAAATGTTGTGTGTGACATCCCCATTTTCACGGCCAGAAAAGACCGATTTTGTTTATGCTTGTTTGAAAATCTGAGTAACATTTTAAATAAAAGTGTTGCGGAATTTGTCCCAAAACAAAATATGATAAAGATTTATCAAAAGAATTTCCAAAGAAATGTATTTCATTAAAAGACTCGGGATGTCATGTTCGATACAGATCAAAAGCATAAACCGTACAACATAAGCCTTACTACATTATTTCGTATTTACAGGCCTATAATCCTTTATCTCTCATCCAAACATCTATGCTCATGCGCCACTACCTGTAATACAAGAAGCTGAGTGGGTCAGGCTTGGGAGCCTGGTGAGCACATAGGGTTTTCAACCCACAATAAATAAGTTTATTAACTTTATCAAACCAAAAAACCCGATTACCCGTTCCCATTATCCTTACTTTACGTCCCTAAAACATCTAACACAAGGGATATAGCCTAAGGACTTTCATCGGGGTGACAACACATACTTCGGGGGTTCCTCAACAATTCATGTAAAATAAGGCAACCATGTGGGGGATGGAGTACTGCTGGTAAACACACAGTTCAAATAAACACCTATAGGTTGCGAGCCTGCTAGCGTTCCACTGGACTGTCTAGAATAGTCCGTGGTCGTCATCTATACTCCACTAGATGACTGGATCATCAATAACATCTATGACGAGGCCTCTCATTATTTTATTTTGTCACACAACAACTATTACGTCTACCCATGTTTTACCCAACACATTTTGTAGATATAAAATACATATACAGTTTAAATCATTTAAAACATGTATAAAATCGTTCATCTAGCATAGATAGCAAGTATACAGATAATATGCACACACAGCACGTATTTTATATAAAATACTTCATATCTACGTGTAAGATGAAAGTAACTATGCACTCACTTGAAAGGTGGTGACTCTGCACTCGAACAACGCTTCGTTATCTCAAAATAAGTTTCCCTCGACAAAACCTAGTATCAATACCACTAGGGTTTAGTCTAACGTTAACCGCGACTAATTAATAGTCTAGCTATTATTATTATTATATAAGCGTTAAACAACACTCTATATAACTCATAATAATAGCCCAAATAATTATTTTAAGGACCTAATAATATTACTATAACTATTTAAAAGCTATATTAAAAATTGCGTAGGCGTAGCTCACTTACATCGGGTTTTCTTAAAAACCGGGCTTTGCTCGGAGCAACATTTCCGAACCGAAAGACCCTTTTTCTCAGGACTCCGGGAGCCTCGGGGCTTCCTTCGGGTGCTAGGGGGCTTACCTAGGCTTAGGAGGGGTTATAGGGGTAGTGAGAGAAAGTAAAGAGAGAGAGAGAAAGAGTTGTGAAAATGTGTGAAAAACTCGGAACTCTCGCCCCCCTTTTATAGCCTGCGAGGCCTCGGACTACGCTGGGCGTAATCCTTGGCTACGCTGGGCGTAGATCGGATAAGGGTGCCAGCTCGCACCAGCTGGCTCGCACTTGCATCGGAATGGAAAAGGTCCAAAGTACGCTCGGCGTACCCGGCCTCGGACGCGGGGCGTAATGGCGAGGCGACGTGTCGTTCATCGGATGCGAGACCGTGGGGAGCAAGGGAAGGCTGGGATCGTGCCACGTCATCGTATCTTGCATCAGATTTCGCAAATTGCACACTCGACTTTAAAAATTCGTAACTTTCCCATACGAGCTCCGTTTTCGACGTTCTTTATATCCACGCGTAGGCGGGAACGTACTCTACAACTTTCGTTTAGACTCCATTGGCTAATTTTGAGTTTATTTTAAAAGTTATATTTTTAACAGGCCAGGACATGATTGGTCCGTTAAAAATTCATAACTTCTTCATCCGACGTCCGTTTTCGTCTGTATTTTTATCGTTATGCTACTATTAACGAGATCTTCGATTCTCATTTTGGTTGTGTCGGCTAAAACCGCTCGATCTAATATTCGAACTTCGGGCTGTACACTACTAAGCCGAAACTTCAAAAAATCATAACTTCCTCATACGAAGTCAGATTTGGGCGTTCTTTTTATGGACGCTCTCGGTTAAACATATTCTACGACTTTCGTTTAGATTGCTAAGGCTAAAAGTCGCTCTATCGTAAATTCACTATTTACGCTTCCTGGTGTCGTGTCGGTTCCGTCGTGAAACTTTGACGGGTCATAACTTCTTCGTTATAACTCGGATTTCGGCGTTCCTTATATCCCCGGAATCCTTGTTTCGACCACTACAACTTTATGTAAAGATATCGAGCTTATCTCACACTTTAATTTTGACGCTTATTTTTATTCTTTATTAATTATACATTTATAATTAAGTTATAAGCACACAAATATACATAATTCACATAGTATTCAAATATTTCATCTTTATTACTTCAAAAATAGTTACAATAGTTGACCTAGACTATTACATCGTCTAAAAATGCTTAGCCTCGAAATCCGGGCGTTACATTGTGACGGCGGTGATGGTGGTGCCAATGGTTGACGATGCTGGTGGCGGTGGCTGATGGTGATGATGGATACTTCTTAAGACAGAAAAATGAGGAATATGTTTTAGAATTAGTGGGTTGGGGTAAGATTTATTTATTAGTTTCTAATTAAATTTAGTTATATATATATATATATATATATATATATATATATATATATATATATATATATATATATATATGTTCAATAAAGCATATATGGATCAAGGAACGAAGTAACCTATCTTAAGCAGCCATTTACTTCTTATCTTCGCCATTGACCCTTAATTGATTAAATCTGGGAGGAAATATGTTTTGGTAATTTTCGGGTCTTATTTATTATATGTCTAACATTTCTCTCCGTTCTATGTTACTATTTGCTATTCACAATCACTCATTGATCGCAATTTTTGCCCCGAATAAATCCTCTCACGAGTTCTTGCAAAATCCAACCTTTTTCATCCAAATTTCTCGTACTTTCTACTTATTTTAGCTAATCATCAGGTAATTTTAACATATATCCAGCTTCCGTTTATGACTATTAGGTCAAATAAAGATTCTCATTTTCTTATCTTCCGATGAAATGTTGTTCATTACAATCTCTTATTTGTATTGTTACTTAGTTGATTGTTAAATTGTCATGATTTTATTATTTAATCTTCAAATAGTTATGTTTTGTTGTTAAGTTTTTTAATTTTATGTTTTAATGTTCAATAAGCATTTCAAGTTTCTATTTTCTATATTAAAATCATGTTTCTGCAACATTGTTGTTTGTAAAATGCTCTATGATTTATCTATCTATCTTGATAATTCTAATATATCATTTTTTTATAAATTTTTTGTGCGACAATATTATATATGTATTTATTCAAAGTTTTTTTTTCTAAATTTTGTTTTGATAATCAATTATATTAAAATAAATACAAATTGTTTGCAAACTTTTAGAGATTTAGAGAATCTTATCTTGTGGATTAGCATATATTTTAACTTTTAGTAGTATCTTATTTATTTGTTTCCTTTTTCATATCATTATCGGGTTTTACTATTTATATAAATTGTAGGTTACAGATTCATTATGAGTTCTTCTCATTCAGATGTTTGTTATACTATTGATGAAGAATCGAAATTTTTTTTGTAATTTTTTAATGTAATTTCACATTTTCTATATAATGTAATGAAAACATGTTTTTATTTTTTCTTTTTGCTGTTCATGATCAAGCAACTTACAGTACGAATATTTTTCATTCACGTAGTAGTAATTATCATCATAGTTTTGATTTTGAACACCCCAAGACTGAGTCTTTAGGCGTGTACCTTATGATAATTTGATACATAAGGAACCTATGATTGGACTGTTATTTGATTTATTGGAGATTGGTCTTGACTTTTACAGGAATTATGATCAAGAATCTGGTTTCGATGTGAATCTCTCTTGTCAAAAAATATATAATGATGGTACTTTTCGTCATAGATATGCTACCTACAATAGATTCGGTTTCACAAAGTCCTTCAAGAGTGAAAATATCAATGAATACTTGTCAAATGTTAAAAAAATGAGAATTGCTTCTAAGAAGAAGGGATGCAATGTTGTTTAAATGTTAAAGAATCTCCGAAGTTCCTAAAAGTTCTACATTAATGTGTTTTTTGAAGATCACAACAATGAACTTGTTACTGAAGATCAGTTGCACTTATTAAGGATTAATAAGAAAATCGATTTTGTTGATGAATCATTTATATATAAGGTTGGTACTTGTAACATTGGTGCTTCAAAATTTTATAACTTGGTAAGTAGTATAATGGGTAGCTATGATGCTAGAGAAGGGATTTCAGTTAACTACAAAAATTTTCAAAGAGATTTAAATTGTAAAGTTGGTGTCAACGATTCCTATATTGTTGTGGATATAATAAAAAAACAGATATTGTATTTTCAAATTTCTCATTTAAGGTCCAAACATATGATGTTGATGATAATCTTACTGGACATTTTTAGGTTGATGATACTTCGAAATCCAATTATAAAAAAATTGAAGATGTATCTTTCGATGCTACTAATCAGACAAACAAGTAATTCCTAATCCTTATTATTAGTAATATTGTTCAATTATTACGTTTTTACAACTATAATTTTCATGTGACTTTTTAAATATTGTTTTCAAGTATTCTATGGTATCTGTTCAATTTAATAGAGTTTACCACCACAAGCGTTGTGTTACTCTTGTTGCTAGTTTACTAGCTAGTGAGATAGAAGATGCATATGTGTGGTTTCTTGAAGAGTTTCGTACAAAATTTGTCAACCAACCCTTGATGATTGTAATTGATCAGGATTCATCAATGAAGAAGGTTGTTAGTTTTGTTTTTCCTGAATCAAAGAACACACTTTGTATGTGGGACATCACTCAAAAACTTGAGGAAAAGGTAAATACTTCTTCATTATTTTGTTTGTTATTTATAAAATTCACATGTTAATGTTTTTTAGCTATCTTATTTATTTAAACATTCAAATATTAATATTGTATACAAAATACTCTTGTGAATTTATGTTCCATCTAGACTTCCCAAGATTCTCCTTTATGTACATGATTCACATATTAATTTTTATGTAGTTATGTTGTTTTTTCTAGACTCAAATGTTAGTTTTAATTTATTTCAACTTGTATATTAATGCTTATTTTTTTTCTTTTTTATATTCATATCGATGTTTATAACCATCCAGACTTCAAGAAGACTTTTTTTTATACTGATTGGAATCTTCAATGTTCTCCATAAGAATTTGAAAGTAACTGGTCAACAATGTTAGATAACGTTGATCTCAAAAAATACAATTGGTTAAAGTCTATTTTTAAAATAAGGGATATATAGATTTCAGCTCACATGAGAGATCCTAAACTTTCTGGTTTGATGTGAACTACTTCAAGATCAGAGAGCTTGAATTATGTTTTCTCATATTTTTGCATCATAAATCAAATTTAGTGAAATTCATGATGTCATTTGATAGTGAAATAGAGAAGAAAAGACATCATTAGTCATTATTAGATTATCAATCCACAACTACCACCCAGAAGATAATGACTCCTTTGCCTATTGAAAAGCGTGCATCAGAAATTTATACGCGTGATATTTTCTTTGACATACCGAAACGGTTATACAATTCTACATTTTTTGCATTTAAGAATTTGTAGTTGAAGATGAAAGTGAAGTTTATGTTTTGATAGATAGGAAGAAGATAAAAAAATTGATTGACAAAAGAGGGAATGAGGATGAAGACGCTGATCATTTTTATCGAAGTAGTGTTCCTAATCTTTTCCCTAATACTCGTTATAAGGTATGTCATTTCATTTTATTTATTATATATGAGAATTAAAAAAGTTTTATCTTTTTCGTTATGTTATTTTTGTCTATAAATTTTTCATGTGAATCTTGCGGTCAATGAGATAGTAAACACTTTATTAACTTTGTCTAAGAGTGATTTACTTAAGAATCTAGTTTTATTCTTAGTTATATTAAAAATAATATTTTCTATCTAATGTGAATATGTGAGTTTATGAATTTTTTTGTAAGTTAACATGTTAATGTGTATAATTTTTATTGAATGACATGAAATAGAGTTTCTTATTCATATATTCATTTGGTTATTAGTTGTAAATACATGCTTTTTGTCCAGGACGGAGTGTTATGTCATCAAATATTTTTCATATTAAATATGAAAGAGTTTGATGAAATTCCATCAAATTTCATTTTGAAGATATGGGGAAAAAATATCATAGTCGATGATGTGTTGAAAAAGTGCTTGTATTCTCATAAAGGCAGTAAAAATGAATGTTTGATTCAATGTGCTTATGTTATTTTTCGTTTATCCATTAATAAGATATCAAATAATGAGGAAGAGTTAAATAAATTTATAAAGTAACTTCAGGAGATTAATAATAGTATTCCTTTATGTACTTTATCAAAGGAATCTTCTAGTAGATCAGTTTATAGTGAAAATATACTTAGAGCTCCAGTTCCTGATGTTATCAATCTTCA
This sequence comes from Lactuca virosa, assembly GCF_052849685.1. Classification (NCBI taxonomy): domain Eukaryota; kingdom Viridiplantae; phylum Streptophyta; class Magnoliopsida; order Asterales; family Asteraceae; genus Lactuca; species Lactuca virosa. The sequence continues at coordinate 417,780,907 of NC_136429.1, forward strand.
TAACCCAGTAGGGATCAAAAACAAAGGTAGGCTAGTGTTGAAAGAATAAAGAGCATTAGAGAGAAAGCAATTAAGGCATCTAAAAAGGGTTCTAGGATGTGCACTTTATTATTGGATTAAGGTGTCTAAACCCATAACTAAATTGGTATATTCTGGTAATTGGAAGCAAAGTCCTTTTTGGGTTGCCCTCATAACTAGAACTTGATTAGAATGACATTTGTAAAAAGAGGATGATTTCTTAGATTATTATATGATGAATAAACTAATTGGAAATTATGAGGATATGATTTGTTAATATATTATATGATTAATATATGGATACTCGATTTGTTAATTTATTGTGTGATTAATAAATTAATAAGAGATTAATTGTTAAATAATTGATTTCATAATTTATATGGTTAATAAATTAATATGACATCAATTAGAATTGGTTAATTATTAATCAGAATTAATATGCAATTAACTTGGGATTAACTGGAATTAATTAAAAGTGCAAGGGGTGAATTGAAATTGTTCAATAGTTGAAAAAAAAAAAGGAAATTCTAGAACCATCCAAGGGTATACGGTTTTGGGAGCTCTTCTAGTATTACCAAAAGCCTCTTGGATGTTGATAAGGAAATGATTTGAATTGAAATTAAATCCATTATTTAATTATTCAAATCTTGTTTTGTCCCTACGTCACCTAAACTATAAATAGGACCTCTTGGGCATCAAATTTCATGGTCACTCTTTCCTAGGATCATAGGAACGAAATTTATATGTATTCTCCTCTCTCCTCACTTGCCTTCTAGTTCTAGGGTTTAGGTGTGAGACATTAGAGGCATCATCCTTTTGGTGCTAGCTTTTTAAGCTCTTCAAAGGAAAGATTGAAATGATTTGTTTCCCACAACAAATGTAAGGAATGTAAAACCTTAACCTTGATTTATTAATTTCGAAATTTCTAGGGTTTATGTTAGTTTTTTTATTCAAAGTATGTTGCCTTCAAAGTGTAAGTCATAGATCCTGTTAGGTTGCACGTGTCATTCTTATTTGTTAAGTTTTTTTTTCCGCATTGGGCAAATTGTTGTAACCTAATAAACCCATCAGTGGTATCAGAGCTGCTTGGTGTGTCTAACATTGAAAGCATATTAGTTGAATCAAATAATTTTTTTTTATTAAACTGTGATCATGACGTGACAGAGGTTTTGTCCTGAACTTAGTGCAGATCCAGATTTTCAAGATTTTTTGCCTAATTTGATTTATGTGGTTGTTATTTGGTAATTATTTGTTTTGATATCTACTAAAATCCGATTTTTTTTTCTTATCTTAGATGATTAATTAAAAACCCTAAATATTAGGAGACAATCTTAGACAATATAAGGTTAATTAATATTATCCTAATGGATCTAAATGATTAATTTAATTATAAGACTAATTAAAAGATAATAATAAATATTAATTAATTGATTGATCAATATAATTAATTTTAAATGTTTAAATGATTAATTAAATAATCAGTTAATTCAAATAATAATTTTAAACCTTGTATTTTGAAATGTTTTAAAATACACCCTTAGATATATATATATATATATATATATATATATATATATATATATATATATATAAATTATGATTAATTACTATATGTATAAGATAAAGTCAGTCGAATCGCTAGTAAGCTTTATTCATGAAGTCATTCTATAAAGAGAGTATAAGGAAACATCCTATAAAATGACCGTTGAATGTGTGACATTTTCACCAACCGCTCTCCTATGTGGTGGAGGGTCGTTAGCTAAACGGGTTTAATAGGACATAAAATATTAAAAGTATAATCTATAAACTACTAGAACCTTCTTTAAATTCCAAATCTAGTTACTTTAGGAAAAATTTGAAATTGTATGCTAATCCATGAAAACACGCATCATTTCTTTATGAGTCATTATTGTAGCATGTGTGGTTAACCGACACACTAATTTGGGAGTATAAAGATGAAATGATGAAACAACTCGTGTTTATGATTGTTGATGGAGCGTGTATGGTTAACCAACACATCAATGGAAGATCATAAATTGATCGAGAGTGTTTGAGTGGGTTTGCATGATTATTTACATCTTAATTGTGATCCTCAGCATCCCAGTCAGAACTGGTAAGAGCATAATTGAGATTAAACATGTCATTGATAAGATTCAATGAATCTTAAAGATCTAGGAATTTCATGTGATTGAGATTGGTAAGATGACTCTACCTACCTAAAATAGTTTCGTGATATGAATAAGGCACCCCTCTTCATATTATGAAATGAAAATATGGATCCTAGCCTTAATTTAATTATAGGTTAATAATTAAGGATTTAAAATCAACTAACTTGAATTCTCTCTTCTCCTAAAATTATAGATGTCTTATGAAAATGGAATGGTCTACCTCGTTCTTCAGGAGACGATCTTCCACATTCAAGTCAATGTGAAGTTGTCTTCCCTTCCTAAGGAAATAGTGGAATTATATATCATCTCTATTTAATTCTTCCACCTCCTCCTCCTATGACTCTCCCAACGTCACGTTTTCTCAAGTTCAAAGATATGGAACTACTCAAGCCCTATTGGCATGTAAACATGAAGATGGAAACTTTGTGTGTGCACGTTCTAAAAATGAAGTTGTACATTGATAAGTTGGAAAGGAAGGGTGCAGTGTTCCCAAAGGAGCAAGCCAATGATTTGGTTCTTCTTTTTCTTCATAAGTCATATGGTAAGTTTGTTAAGAACTTTCATATGATGAATATCGATGTGACCTTAATTGATTTGACCCATATGTTGATAGTTGCTGAAGCAGAAATGCTTAACAACACAAATGAAGCATAAATTTTTATGAGGTCTAATCCCAATAGTTCCATGGACATTAACAATGGTAACATTGGTGATACATGAATGATTTCTATTCCTAATCAAAAGGAATCATCCAAGATTAAACCATTTGATCGTATGGTAAAGAGAAAGGCTCATTCTAAGATCATTACCAATGTTGACCCCAAGGAGTCCATTTGTTTCAATTTCCAATTGAAGGGGCATTGGAAATGGATTTGCCCAATGTCATGCCCTACTAAAGTAGAAACACGAGGCACAACAGTACAAAGGGTTTCATAGCAAAAGATAAAGACAACAGCAACCATAGTATTAAAAATCATTACAATTTACAATATATTTTGAACAATTTTTAAAAGAAATTACAATGTATTAAAATAAAATAACACGCTGAAATGCTCCTACAAGTGATGTGTCCCTACATTCCACTTACTTGATGATTCCTGAAAAAGCATGTAAAACGAGTGTCAACTATAGAAATAGTTGGTGAGTTCAAAGGTTTACAAAAATGTGGTTTCCTGAATCATAATCAAGGTTTTGATAGAAGTTTCCATAAGCAAATGTACATTGCTAAAATGAATAAATAAGTTTTTTGTCATCATGAGAAATAAAGTGTGTTACCAAAATGAGATGCAAAGTTCATATGCTCATGGGAAATAAAGTTTGATGCTATCATGAGAAACAAAGTTCATTGTTATCATGAAAAATAAAGTTTGTTGCTAAAATGAGTAAGAAAGTTCATTGCTATAATGAGTAAAAAAGTTTGCATAACAAAGTTCATTGCTATCATGAGTAAATAAGTTCGTTGTCATCATGAGAATTATGGTTCGTTTCCAAAATGAGATACAAAGTTCATATTTTCATGGGAAATAAGTTCGATGCTAAAACGAGACACAAGGTTCGTATGTACATAATGGTCAAATCATGAGTTCACAACCTAAGCATAATGACCGAGGGGTGCCCGATTAAGATCTACGTGTATCGCTCACATAGATAGAAATGGTAAATGCAATACACGAAGTGGGCGAGTGAGGATTTGTGTAAGTCCCACAAACGCGAACCAACCAGTGATCAAACACAATCATGATGCAAAAACAGTAACAATTAGAATGAGTAGAAGCAAAGAAGTACCAACAATGCACATGTTGTATTCAGCCGTAAACATCTAGTACACTTGGAACACACACACACACGTCTGACTCATCTGGCACGTTATTTTTATGACCACCAGCCGCAAACACTTTCACGGCCATGAACAGGTTCACGACCGTGAACCCTACTCAACCGTAAACACAACCGGAAACACCTATTACATGACCCAAAACCCTATCAGACCTATACATATAGATGCCTAGCTTAAACCAACAAATTATGACCTAACAGTCTCCCCCTTGGTTTCAGCTAGCATAGATTCAGTCTTTCTCAACTACTAACATATTAGACCTTCCCATAGCTCCTAGCCACATATTCTTTTCAGTAATCTCTGCTATCATCCTCGTAAATTCTTTGGCAGCAACTTCCAAAATTTCATCAGCGACGTGAATTTGATGTTGAGCCAACGTATGGATGTCCCTTTCTACAAATTGAAGCAAATCCTTCTTGTCAACCATCCGAAACACACCATCTGGGAATTTGATGACAGTAGATGTTGTGGCTTCATCATAAACCCAATATTTCATGTTCCCCAAAGATCCATCACGAAAGTTCTGGACACTCGGAATCTGTTTCATATGATTTGTTGAAGGCCACATCACAGTCTTGAATGGAAAGTTGGTTGTTCGATCCAACACATCCTTGAAGTGCTTGACCAATGATTCTGAAGTCTTCATCCCGTTAAATTGTCGCTTCACTTGATTTTCCAAAAAATGCTTGAATTTAGTTGCTTGGGGATCATTAGATGGATTTGAAAATGGAGCATTAGCAAGTTCAGACAGATCCACCCTTGTTAAAGAGCTAAAATCATGTTTGTCCTTGTAGTACTCCACATTTCCGCTTTTTCACTTCACCACCCACAGATTTAATTTGTCGTGAAGGCCCCACATCGAAATCCCTCACCTACTGCCATACTTAGACCCGAACCTCTTCTTGCTGAGCTCAGTCACAGTGAGTTGAGGTTGGTCTCCATGAAGATTCTGATCGAAATTCTTCTTGAAGAGCCATTTTCCTTTTTTCTGTGAAGTAACCTGTTTCCCAGCCCTTTTGATTGTAATTCTTGGCTGGGATTGCTCCGGTTCCTTTTCAAAATGGTCGACGATTGTAGTGGTTTTGACAGTAGTAGAATCGACAATGGGATCTTGTTAAGATGTCTGGGCTGGGTTAATGGTAGTGGTCTCAGCTCCGCCTGGTTCTCCGACAGATGATTTGAATTTGTCGCCAAATTCATCAGCAAGTTTGTTTTTAAGGTCGAAGTAACAGGCAGTCAAAGCTCCAAGATGAGTCTGCAAGTCAGAAATTTGTTTTGACTTTAGAGTATTGTCTGCTTCAAGCCCAGTAACTCGGGTGTCGAGTTTCTCAATCAAAAAATCTTTTTCAATGAGTCTGTGATTCATCACACCAATTTCTTCCTTGAGCTCTGCCACAGATGGGTCTGCTCCCCCTGAACTTTCTTCCCCTATTGATATACCTTTGCCTCGTGGACAAGGGTCTGAATCATGTTGATCAAGAAACCTGGCAAGTCTTTCAGATACGACATCATACGCAGGTCGGGAAGGATAACCCACAGGAGCTGAAGAACTCCCGGCTTCAAATGAAGATCTGACACCACTTAGTCCTTCATGGGTTGGTACTTCTTGAGTTGTTTGGGTTGGTATAGCAACAGAAGTAGGTTGTTGGACTGGTTGAGCTTGTTCTCTTAGTAGCACTCCCGACCTGGGATCAACTCTTCTTCTTTTCAGTGGCGGCTGGGAGGCTTGTGTCATTAAAGGATCAATTTCAAACGACACAGAGGATGGAGTAACAACTGGAAAAGGGGAATACTTGAAGTTGTATCCACATTCATTGAAGGATCAGCCATTTGTTCAGAGGTAGGAGGCGTCACATTGAGAACATCACGAACTCCCTCTGTCTCCGTTGCCGGTTGTGCAACATCATGGACATTTGCGAAGAAATCATCGAGGTCCTCAGTACTTATTCTTATATCTTGATCTTGCTCAGTACCAAAGAATAGATCTTCATTATCATAACCTGTAACATCTTCACCCTGATCCATATCATCTTCATTTACAATATTCTCCATTAAGTTCATCTCGAAATCATTCTCATCATCATCATTAGCATCCTCATCATCATTTTCTTATTCAACTGTTACTGGCACATGCTCTTCGGCAACAATCGCCACTGGAGCAACAGGTTCCTTTTCGTGTTCAGAAGCAGTAATCACTTCATCTTCAGTTTCTTCATAAGCTGATGAACTTTCAGTCTCAGACGCATTACTAACTTTTGCAAATTGGACAAATTTCACCAAAGGATATTTGCCTTGGAACATGAACTTTCCTTTTCTGTTTTGCTTCATAAGCCCGAAAGTGTTAGGACCAATGGATTTCAAATCAAGTATTTCTCCTCTTTTCTCAAGTTCTGGGTATTTGCTGTTGAAGATCATCTGTAGGAACCTCAGAAACATGAGAAATTTTTCTTTCTTCTTTCCTTACAAGTTGTTATCATCTCGTTCAGGATGTATCTCGAAAAGTTGAGGTCGAGACCCGTAGCGAGAGCAACAATGGCACCCGTGTTTAGTAACGAGATCTTGTCGGCACTAGCTCTCCGTCTAGAGATGCAACTCACGAACACATGGACCAAGAACCTCCAATAAGGTGGCAATAGTTTCTTGATCATAGGAGGAAACACACCCTCATAGCCCATTCGATTGATAATCTCCTCAATCTGGTCCATGGGGATCTATGTTGGAAATCCAAACTGGTCATTGATCTGTAATACTTCACGGATGACTTGCTCTATTACAGTGATCTTCCTTCCATTGACAGTTTCTTCTACGAAGATTGCATCATCATCTTCTTTGCGCAACGCAACTGTGTTCCAGAACTGCTTCACAAGATTTTGATAAATCATTGGGCTGGATGTGAGAGCATATCCCAAACAACATTTCTTCAGTCCATGAATCATGGACTTGAAGTCACTATGTGTAGCTGGTGGATCAACCAAAAAGATGGCAAGGTTATGGATGTCTGCAAACTTCAAATCTGCCATTGTTGACCTGCACCAACCGAGCCAAGTAAGAAAAACAAATATTTAAGCAATTAAACTTAGTTTTTCTCATTAATCAATTAATTAGGCTTTAATATTGATTTTAATTGAGCAAAAATTGTGTTTATGTCCAAAAGAGGGTTCACGGCCGTAAACAGGTTCACGGCCATGAATGCATTTGCGGCCGTGAACAGTTCAACAGACGTGAACGCCTCAACAGTGCCGAAATCAAATTTCATTCAATAAACCCTCTAAACACGATCGATTCCTGTTATATTTAGTATGAATGATGTCGCCTTAAACACAAATCAATAAGCAATTTCGACAGAAAACAAGTAATGAAGATGAATTGCGAAAAGCTGTCGAGAGAGGGAGGATGAAGGGTTCACGGCCGTGATCACAAAATGAGGCTGATGAAGGTTAACGGCCGAGAACTCAAACCTTTATACTTGGACCCATACCCTGACCAATACCCATGGGCTGCAAACTCAAGAAGCTTCAAATCTAAGCCCAATACTCCAAAATTTTTTTGAAATAAAAATATTTTGATGACTTAAAAATTAAAATAAAATCTAAACAAATCAAACTAAACTAATTTTGACTAAATTTTTAAATTTTCAATTTTTTAGAAAAAAAATAAAATAAAATAAAAATAAAAATAAAATAACATAACACAATTTTTTTTCACCATTGCAGATATTCTTTTTGTGATTTTGGGATCAAAGTTTTAGGACAGTCTTAGTCCGTTTTTCAGTACCTTTGTGACTAGATCTGGTCAATCGCCGGTTTGTGGTCCATTTAAAAACAAAAAATTGTGACAGATGAGGACATAATACAAGTGACAAGGTATTTGACCCTATGATCCTAAATAATATTCCTAGAAGACCATTTAGCTGACGACGACCACGGATATTGTTGTCCACCTAAATTTAGTAGCGAGATCTACAGACAACCGATTGAATGTTCAATTTTAGGTGTACTAGAACGTGTTTCCAGCTTCATGACATACTCAGGTAATCAAGGACTTCCAGAATACTCCTTACTTTAGGTGAGCAGACAGTTATTAGGAGGGAAGTCAGATTTAGAATGCATATGTTGTACACCAAGGTCGGATTTTCCAATCACACCGAGGGATAAACATCTGACTAACTGGATAGAGGGATTGAGAAATAGAATGATGCATATGCTGTGTTCCAGGTCGGATAAGGACTTATCACGTAAAGGAGACAACATATGACTAATAGACAGAAATAATTTGCATAGATAAGAAGATGCATAGAAGTAGAGTTGCATATGTTGCAGTCCAGGTCGGATCTTCTAATCACGGAGAGGAGGCAACATATGACTAACAGAAAGAAAGTAAGAAAATAACCTTCTACAGACCTACTTTATCGGAATTCCCCAGTCGCCCTATTAGTACCAGAATTAAGAACATGCGTGCATACATCGAGGAAAAATTACGCCACAGTTCTAGATACAGATTACGTAAGTGTAGCCCGCAGATTCCCATATATATCTCACTGCTCAATCTACCGGAGCGTCGTATTGTCAGACCAAACGGGACTATCTAAGTCATATTTGTCAAGTCCTTTCATAGTCCAACTATACCTAGTCTGGTCCATTTAAATTTTTCGTGCCTACCAGCGCATCGAACACAGAGCCTAGACAGTTCAGTGTTGGTACCTTACACAAACCAAAATTGTATGTTATCACTCGGTTGATATCACTTCCCCACACATCACCTGCAAACAAACTCCATTAAAAACATATTTTTGGATTTTCTGATTTTTTAATTTTTGTTTTGTTTTTGTTTATTTATCCCCCTAAATTTGTGCATGGGGAGAAAGAAAAGGAAATGCGCAAATTTAAACTACCTAAAAACAAAAAATCAGTCCTCAAAACGAATCATTTTAAGAAAACCAACCAGCACATCGAATCGAGCTTTGTTAAATGGTTTTGTGAATAGATTCGTCACATTAGTAGCAGTGGGAACCTGTTCTAACCGAATGAGCGAACGCTCATAACAATCTATGATGAAATGAACTTTGATGTCGATGTGCTTGGTTTTGGTGTGCTGGACAGGATTTTTAGCTATTTGGATTGCAGCTTCATCATCACAGAATATTGGAGTTTCTAGAAAGTTCAAACTGTAATCTAATAGTTGATATTGAATCCAAATGACTTGAGAGCAACAAGCAGAAGCAGCAACGTATTCCGCCTCCGCCGTTGAGGTTGAGACTGTCCGTTGTTTGTTGCATTGCCATGACACCAGACGGTCACCTAGGAATTGACATCCCCCAGACATTGATTTCCTGTCAAGTTCACAACCTCCATAATTTCTGTCAGCGAATGCATATAAATCAAAATCAGAATTTTTAGGATACCAAAGACCCAATTTTGGGCTGCCTTTGAGATACCTAAAGATTCTTTTGACAACAATTAAATGAGAGAGTTTAGGATTAGCCTGGTATCGTGCACATTGAAAAACTGCAAACATGATGTCCGGCCTGCTCCGAGTTAGATACATCAGGGATCCGTTCATCGATCTGTACTCAGTCTGATCTACGGATTCGCCTTCAGGATCTGGAGACAACAGGGTTCATTCAGCCGTCGGCGTCAAGGCAGATTTTGCGTCTTTAAACCCGAACCTCTCAAGAATGTCTTCAACGTATTTTCCTTGGTGCAGCAGAATTCCGGTTGAGCTTTGACGTACTTGCAAACCCAAAAACATCGTCATTTCTCCCAAGGAACTCATCTCGAACCTCTTCTTCATAATCGTCTCGAACTCCTTGCAGAGCTTCTAGGTTGTTAACCCGAAGATGATATCATCGACATAGATCTGAACAAGAATTATGTCTCCATCAACAGGCTTTATAAAGAGCGTCTGATCGATCGTGCCTCTGGTGTAACCATGTTTGAGCAAATGATCTGTTAGGGTAGCATACCAAGCTCGAAGAGCCTGATGCAAACCATACATAGCCTTATCCAACTTGTAGACATGATTCAGAAATTTTGAGTTGACGAAACCGGGAGGCTGATCAACGTAAATCTCCTCTTTCACAGCTCCATAAAGAAAGGCAGTCTTAACGTCCATCTGATAGACAGCGAACCCCATGTAGGATGCATACGCCAGGAAGATACGGAAAGCTTCAAGGCGCGCTACAGGAGCATACACCTCAGTGTAGTCAAATCCTTCAATTTGTCGAAAGCCACGAACAACCAAACGTGCTTTATTCTGCACTATGACCCCACAATCGTCTTGTTTGTTGCGAAACACCCAACGGGTATCCAATGAATTCTTTCCTTTGTGCAGTTTAACCAGCTTCCAAACCCCTAATTTCTCGAATTGATTCAGCTCTTCATGCATTGCATCAACCCAACTAGGCTCATTCAACGCCATTTCGACATTCTTTGGCTCTATCTGAGAGATGAAGCAAGAGTAGAGGCATGTGTTTACGTCACCACTTTGACTTCTCGTTCGAACACCGTCGCCTAGTTCACCAATAACATTCTATATAGGATGATCGTGTTGCAGTATGGTAGGAACTTCGTGGATGATATCATTAAGCGTGATAGGAAGGTTGTTGATATTGATGAATCCATCATTTGCTGAATCATTCTCCTCAGATGATCTGGAATTGTGAGAGGAACTAGCCACATACTCATTTGCAATTGGCTCGGGAAAGAGAAGCTCCTTGAAATTTTGAGTGGCAGCGGAAGTATCTCTGGTCATGAAGTCTTTTTCAGCTGGAGTGAGTGGAGTGGCTTCAGCATCAGGATTAATTCTTTGAGTTAAAGAATCTGAAGGAGAACTTGGAACAGCTTGATTCACCGAAGGAGACGTAGAAGATACAAATGGTGGACTGTAGACAACCTTTTCCTCTTCATCTTCAAGAACAACCTTCAAGCCTAAGCAAGTGCCTAATACATCATCTGAAAACACTCTGAATGATTTGAATAAAGAAGCGTAATCAAACAACTAGTCAGGACCGACTCGGGCGTCTGTCTCATTCTCCTCCAGCCAGCAAACATCAAAAGATTCCACGATCTGCTTTGTCTTCTTGTTGTAAACACGGTAAGCTGTACGTGCTGCATATCTCACAAAGTAACATTCATCGGCTTTAGAGTTGAATTTGGGGTTGGATTCAAGGTAAAGAAGGGTGCAAGGACATCCAAAAATACGGAAGTGAGCAACTGATGGCTTGTGATTGTATAGAATTTCGTATGGGGTCTTCATCTGAGCTTTGTTGATCAACACACGATTCTGAATGTAGCAGGCTGTGTTGATCGCCTCTGCCCAAAAGAAGATCGGTAGTTTAGAACCACACAGCATTGTCCTTGCGGCATCCATTAATTTTCTGTTTCGCCATTCCGCAACACCATTTTGTTGAGGTGTCCGAACGACACTATATTGACGCACTATCCCTTTTTCTATGCAAAAGTGATCCAGAACAGCGTTCTTGAATTCTGTATCATTATCCGTTCTGAGCGCTTTCACCTTCTCATTAGTCTGATTCTCAATCATCACCGCGAACTTCTCGATCAAGTCTGAGATCCCACTCTTGTTGGATAAGAAGAAGACCCATGTGAAACACGAGTAGTCATCTATCACAACCAAGTAGTAAGAATTTTTGTTGATGCTGAGGACATTGATAGGACCAAACAAATCCATGTGCAATAATTGGAGAACCTTGCTGATTGAATTAACCACCTTTGGCAAATGGGGTTTTTTATGATGTTTACCCTGAGCACACGCCACACATTTTTCAAAAGTTATGAAGTCTTTAACTGGAAGGCAACGCACGATCTCGTTCTTTGCAAGGCGATTGAGATTCTTGGCGTTTGCATGCCCGAGACGACGATACCAAAGCATCGCATTATGTTCTGAGACTTTAGAGAAGAGGCACATGACTTGTTCCGGGATATTATGATTCATGTCGATGATGTAAGCGTTACCGTCTCTTTTTGATTTCACCAATATCCAGTCTTCAGGGATGATACCGGGTTTCAAGATAAGACATTCTTTATCAGTAAATGTCACACCCCAAAACCGGAACGGCGGAAACGTTCGGGGGTGGAGGACGTCATGTTTAGTATTACAAGATATGAATTATAGTAAGAAAGTAATGAACAACCATTTCATTTGAAAGAAAGTGTTTACAAAGTGTGTGTTCACCAAACATAGAATACATAAGCAAATAACAATCAAGACTTGAAGCTATTATGCTCCATCTTCCGAATTCCCAGCACGAGTACCTGTCTACTAGGTTCCTGAGAATACAAGTTATTTGAAAGAGTTGATCAGCAATTAAGCTGGTGAGTTCATAAGATTTTAGTGATGTAAGTAAGTTGTAAAACGTTGTTGTAAAATGTAGTTGAAAATGAATTTGAAAATGTAGTTGTAAAATGTAGTTGTAAAATGTTGTAAGTTGTAAGTTCTGTTTTAGAAAAGTTTGCCTGTTCCTCTAGAAAATCCTATATTTCCTACTTTAATGGAAGTTAAGTAAAAATGACTCTACAATCCCTTCTATGAGTACTAAATGGATACAAGTTATATAAGACTCAGAGTAAACAAACAATCGATTGTGTGCATCTACCCTAAGGCGGAAAGCACACATCCCATTGTTTGTTTGATCATTGTGGTATATAACCCTGGTATATTCACTTGTTACTCATGGAGTTAATTGTAATGGTTCCTTTATATTTAATGAAAAGATTCTTTAAGAAAACCCTTATATCTTATAATAAAATGGTGACCACAGTGATTACTTCTATAATAACTTAGTTTATACTGGATATATATGATCTAATATCGGATAGAAAGTTAATTGGGTGAATCTGCCCTAAGCCTACAACCAAACAAGGAACAAGAAGTAAGGCGGAAAGCACACATCCAACTACCTATTGGGTATTAATTATATATAACCATGATGTATAAACTAAAGTATTATAGAGTTAATCACCTAAGGTCTTTTAAGTTTATACTGGTTTAATAAAATGGATTAAACCTTTAACTGGTAAGTTTCTAGTTTTGTATACCAAAAGTTCTGATTTGGAAAGTATGTTTTGTACTAGAAAACTGTGCATTGACTCTGTGTCCTATGACTTGACCCATACTTGGTACCCTTATGATGACTTAATGTACACTAAGCATATATATATATATATATATATATATATATATATATATATCCAGAATCGAATAGAAAATAGACTGGTGAATTCGTTCCAAGCCCACAACCAAACAAGGAACAGGAAATGAAGCGGAGAGAGCACATCCTATTACCTGTCGGATCCTATTGATATATATATCCTTTGTTGTATACATTAAGGAATCATAAGGTTAGCATTATGGTCCTCTCTTACTAAACTTAGCCTTCTACCAAGGCATCTAATGTTATCTATGTTTGTTTCTTGCATGAGTTGTGTAATTTCCCAAGTGAGACTATCATTAACCAAAAATATAGTTTTTACATTACTGTTTATTGTCAGAAGATCATAATGTGAATGAAATGGGGAAATAATAAAGTACTATAGTGTTGTATTATAGTAACTACTGCTGTACTTTCTACCTTAATCTGGCCGTTAATTAAGGTTAAATGTGAAATGGTTGCACCATACTATCGACTAATAACACGACGATGAAAGACGTCGGAAGAAATGACATTTGGCACCCGTAGACTTGCAAGTCCCACTTCAGCTAACAACAAGGTGTAGGATAGTCAATCCAGTATAGATCTATACACAAATTCACGCTCTCCCTCCAGGAGATTCTGGCTACAAATCGAGCCATGACAGGTGATGTCGTGCCCCGAACGATGGTTCATATTTATGTTATTGTATACTTGTATATGTAATGTATGTACTAGCTGTATTGTATGTTCTCTCTGTCTAGTATGTGTGTATGTTCTGTTTGTTTCTCATCATAGTATGTTCTCTTGTATAATGTATAGTATGTACTAGCTGTATTGTATGTTCTCTCTGTCTAGTATGTATGTATGTTCTGTTTGTTTCTCATCATAGTATGTTTTGACTCATGTATGAACTGACTCTTTGTATGCTTCATTGTACTAGAAGTAATGAATAGTATCTTCCTAAACTATACCTATTATAGTTACTAACGTTTTACTTGAACTGTTATTGAAAAGACTCATTTTACTACTAAGTTATGCTTGTACTTTAAAAACGGAGTTTGATTAACTATAAAGTAACATAACTTTAAAAGAGTTTTTGAAATGTTTTGATCACTTATAAAAGACATAAGCAACATTTTGGAAGATGTTTATAACAAACAATTACACAATTATCATTGTGTTCATTACGAGGTATGAACTCACCTGATGTGGGTGATTCAACGAATATGCGTGTATGGATGAGAAGTTCCACGAATGAAGTCCCGAGACACAATAAGTCCTAAATGACATATATTGGCATGAATATAGTGTTTATAAGCAACTATATGAAAGAAAACACCTTCCGGGACTAGGAAACACTTTGACCAAGTGTTGGAATCACATCTGATTCATCAAAGGAAAGTGGAATGGTAATACCATGAGTTTACTACCATGGGTTTATGGCCAAAGGGAGTTTACGGCCATAAACTCATGGTCAAACATGCATAAGTGTTTGTTTGAAGGCTAGGGAAGCTTGAGGGACCTTTGCTCTACACAAGGATGAGAAAGACCAACTCAATGGAGGCTTTTGATGAGTTTACGGACCAAACGAGTTTACAGCCGTAAACTCATGGTCATTATGCATTTGAGAGTAGTTTAAGGTCCTATTCTCATCAATGAAGGGTTCTAGATCACAAGCTTTGCATCTAGGAGGGTTTATGGCCCAAATGGCACCCTTAAAGGGGTTTACGGCCATGGGAGATGGCTTGGCCGTAAACTCCTTTTGTTCTTGTGTTCTTGATGTTTTCAAGGCTCTAAGCATGAGTCCTAACTAGATATCAAGTGTAGGGAAGAGTACTTACGATATAGAGGCTTGAAATGGTTGATTTTGGCCAAGAACACTAGTATGTGTTCTTGGTGTTCTTGGTGTTCCTTGAAGTTCTAAGAAAAGATGATTTCTATGGATGAAATCAATGGATGAAACTAGATTAAGAGATGTATCAACTAATCAAGGAAAAACACTTACAACTTTTGAAGATCTTTAATGAAAATCGGGATGATAGTTGAGAGAGAAATGAAGTGTTCTTGAGTTGGAAATGAGAGAATGAAGAAAGTTGAAGGATATGAGCCTATATGAGGGGAGTTTACGGCCCACCTTGAGTTTACGGCCGTAAAATCAAGTGTTGTGGCCGTGAACTCTAAATGAAAAGGGTAAGGCTTGATTTGTTGAATAGTGTCTCTAGCAGGTACATTCTAACACGCATTCCTTAAGTGTACCAGGCTTAAAACTCCTTAGAATGACCTTTAACTAGGCGAGAACTCATTATCAATGAGTCTGATACTTAGTTGAGTTGACTGACTGAGCTTTTAAAATAAAAATTTTTCGGGTTGTCACATCATCCCCCCGTTAGATGGAATTTAGTCCCGAAATTAGCTTTCTTAGCAGTACTACTGGGGTTGCGCTCCTTTGATTGGCAGAATACCTACTCATAGACCTGGCAACTTTGCCCTGGTGTTCATGATAGGATTCGTACTTGGTCCATCTATCATTACCTCGTATATACAAGTCGTATATAATTAGGATTAGTAAGACGGTCGGATGTGCGACTCTGCCCCAGGTCCACAACCAAACAAGGAACAGGAGATAGGGCGTAAACCCACATACTAAATCTGCGTAATCATAATCATATACCACCCTCGCATGTACACTCAATAGTGATAGGTGGGCTGTATTCATCCATAGCCTTTGTGCTCGAACTTGGCCTGTTCGACGAGTGGTATTTCGTGACGGTCTGCGAACATTCGTCGATAAGGCTTCGGAGGACAAAGTACTCTTCGCACGAGTACTTCCGGGTTTAGAATACGAAAGATAAAACTGAGGTTTAGGTCGGACTGTCGATACGAATGACGTAAGTTTCGAGAACTTGGCGATCGAGGCGATAGAAACATATGAACTTAGTATGGTGAGGACCACGCCAATTCATGACGAATGATAGTAACGGACTCTTTACTGAACAAAGTTTTGGCCAATTTGAAAGAAACGTCTGTTATACGATGATGTATCCCTAGTGTGTTCGATAATGTACTCCTAGTATGTTCGACAATGTACTCCTAGTGTGTTCGACAATGTACTCTTTGTAAATGATCCAGGGCTTTCTGTTTTCCCTTTGATGTTAACACTCCTACGTATCGTACCGCTACGTGCGCATACATACAAATGAGAGTGCTTTGATTAACTGGTGATGATACTTTATATCATGATCCTCCTTGGTACCACTACGATCGCCTGTTATATACAAGTTATGAATATTTAAGATGAATAGGACAGTCGACTGAGTAACTCTGCCTCAAATCCTCAACCAAATTAGGAACAGGGATTAAGGCGGAATCACTCACTCTAAGCCTGCAACCTCTTAGTTATTCATAACCATGATGTATATGCTACGCCATCATAACTTCTCTAAACGGATCTTTTAGTTCTCTTGAATACTGTGATCTATCTCAATATGTGAGTTATTATAATTACTTTTTAAGTGTTTTCCCCAAGTTTTAATCTTATATGAATATAAATTAAATTTCAAAGTAATTACTATTTCGAAACCGTACCGCTGCTCGTCGACGACTCCAGGGTAGATTCTCCTGCGGTGATCATCAGAATGCGTCCATCCGCTCCTGAGTTCTTTGTTATCGGGCAGTCCCTCTGATAGTGTCCAGTCTCACCACAGCCATAACAGGCTTGGTTTTCTTCAGGTCCGGGGACTTGGGAGATCGGTTGAGCCGGTGCCCTGCAGAAACGAACTGTGTGTCCCTTTCTGTGGCAGTTCAGACACTGCATTTCCCGGCATACTCTGGTGTGGTGATAGTTGCACTTTCCACACTTTGGGAGGGTTCCAACATATCGACTGGCAGGTGCTGTAGCAGCAGGTGTTGTAGCGACGTACATAGTACTCGCTTCTTGCTCTTGTGGGGTGTCGTGTGTTGTTCGCTTCTTCTTCCTCTTGTTCCCCGACTTCCGTTTATAGTCCTCTTCCCTCGATGGCTACAGGGACTTCTATACCATGGCGGACTCCATGGTCGATGAGTCGCTGGGCCAGGCGTTTGGCGCTATCGAATGTGACTGGGTTAGAAGACAACACATCTCCTTGGGTAGGGGCAGTCAGACTCCAAATGTATCCTTCTATCTTCTTGCTCTCCGGGGTAACCATCCCGGGGCATAGAGCTGCTAGGTCGCTGAACCGGTCAGTGTAGGTCACGATGTCTGAGCCGACCATAGTGAGCTCCCATAGTTCTTGTTCCAGCTTTTGAACTTCGCCCCTTGGGCAGTATTCTTCCAGCATCAACTCTTTTAGGTTTTCCCATCCTATTGAGTTAGCCACTGATAGGGTCAGTGACATAACATGGCTGTTCCACCATGTTAGGGCTTTGTCAGAGAAGGTGCATGCATGAAACTTCACTTTGCTCCCTTCTGGGCACGAACAGATTTCGAAGACCGAATCTGTTTTCTCGAACCATCGCATCAGAGCGATGACTCCACCATTTCCATTAAAGGAATTTGGTTTGCAGTTCATGAAGTCTTTATACGAACACACCCTTGGGTGTCCGTGAGTAGCTCTGGGGTTGGCTAAGTGGGTACCGCTACCAGATCCGAAGGTATCACTTTCATCGAGGTGAGCTATAGCAGTTGCCACTGCGGAGGATATCGCTGTGTGAAGAGTAGCAGCATCGAATTGTGACGGTGGAGTTGGAGTTATCAGAATAGTGCGTCTGTTTGATCTGCGAGGAGGCATCTTGGATAAAAGAATACAAAGATGAGACGGAATAAGTCTAAAGTAATGGCACAAGCCGAAAGCTGAAAAGACAAGGTTATCCTAGTTCTGGGTGTATCGGGTCCTGACTTCCACAGGGTTCTAGAAACAGTTCATAAAAGAGTCTATACCTAATAAACTCTATGAATTTGAAATGGCTATCCTCGAATGAATATCTGTTGCCTGAATAACTGTTACCAGCTGCATGTAAGAAAATAATCCTAACACATAATGTGAGCAGTGTCTCCACTCGCTCATTAAGTTAACAAGATTATTATTTATTAGTGTGACGTGTAAGACGTTTTGGTTACTTCTGTTGATCCCTCATTAAAAGCTCCTCATGAACTTGCTCTTGTTTCCTCCTGACTCTTCTGTTGTCTACTATGGGGAAGTGGTTACATCTATCTGGGCTTGTCGTGCGAGAATGGAAGTGACTAAAGAATCTATGAGATTAATGGTAACTTTAGGGGGTGATCCTTACAGAGTCCTGCTATAATTGTACAATGTATACTAGTTGTATATAATTCAAGATTAAATAGACCTTCGAATAAGTGATCCTACTCTAAAATCACAACCAATTAAGGAATGGGTAGTGAAGCGTAGATCACAATTTCTAAGTCTATAAGATCTCAATTATATAAAACCTTAAGAGTATACATTGTAAGATTATAGACTTATTCGTAAGGGTCTTTTAAGTTATCACATAAGTTATTTATATGGTGCCTAAAATACTCCTATAGTATTTTAACGTAATGTACTTGGTATGTTTTAAACTTTTATCGCGTTATGGTATCATAGAATACTCCTATACTATTCTAACTCTAATGTACTTGATCTAGTATTCTCTTGACTGGTGTTTAGGTAAGTTTTAAGACTGTTGCAACACCACATCGCTCCCAAACACATGTCGGTCACATCTCGAATGAATATAGTTGATCAGGCTATATTGATCCTAGCTATGATTACATAATTGTTCAGGTTTGACCACAGTGTTCAACCTTTAAATACTTTAGTTCAGTTCTTCTTGTGATACTTGGTCTAGTATGTACATGTATAAGCAAGTACGTATATTTTTATAACTTATCGTTATACTCTTAAAATATATCATTATCCATAGCACTTAAGCCCCATTGTATTTATAGTTGTATATCTTTTATCGGTTGATATACTTAGTTCGCTATAAACAATGCTCTGATACCAATCTGTCACACCCCAAAACCGGAACGTCGGAAACGTTCGGGGGTGGACGACGTCATGTTTAGTATCACAAGATATGCATTATAGTAAGCAAGTAATGAACAACCATTTCATTTGAAAGAAAGTGTTTACAAAGTGTGTGTTCACCAAACATAGAATACATAAGCAAATAACAAACAAGACTTGAAGCTATTATGCTCCATCTTCCGAATTCCCAGCACGAGTACCTGTCTACTAGATTCCTGAGAATACAAGTTATTTGAAAGAGTTGATCAGCAATTAAGCTGGTGAGTTCATAAGATTTTAGTGATGTAAGTAAGTTGTAAAATGTTGTTGTAAAATGTAGTTGAAAATGTTTGAAAATGTTGTTGTAAAATGTAGTTGTAAAATGTTGTAAGTTGCAAGTTCTGTTTTAGAAAAGTTCGCCTGTTCCTCTAGAAAATCCTATATTTCCTACTTTAATGGAAGTTAAGTAAAAATGACTCTACAATCCCTTCTATGAGTACTAAATGGATACAAGTTATATAAGACTCAGAGTAAACAAACAATCGATTGTGCGCATCTGCCCTAAGGCGGAAAGCACACATCCCATTGTTTGTTTGATCATTGTTGGATATAACCCTGGTATATTCACTTGTTACTCATGGAGTTAATTGTAATGGTTCCTTTATATTTAATGAAAAGATTCTTTAAGAAAACCCTTATTTCTTATAATAAAATGGTGACCACAGTGATTACTTCTATAATAACTTAGTTTATACTGGATATATATGATCTAATATCGGATAGAAAGTTAATTGGGTGAATCTGCCCTAAGCCTACAACCAAACAAGGAACAGGAAGTAAGACGGAAAGCACACATCCAACTACCTATTGGGTATTAATTATATATAACCATGATGTATAAACTAAAGTATTATAGAGTTAATCACCTAAGGTCTTTTAAGTTTATACTGGTTTAATAAAATGGATTAAACCTTTAACTGGTAAGTTTCTAGTTTTGTATACCAAAAGTTCTGATTTGGAAAGTATGTTTTGTACTAGAAAACTGTGCATTGACTCTGTGTCCTATGACTTGACCCATACTTGGTACCCTTATGATGACTTAATGTACACTAAGCATATATATATATATATATCTAGAATCGAATAGAAAATAGACTGGGTGAATTCGTTCCAAGCCCACAACCAAACAAGGAACAGGAAATGAAGCGGAGAGTGCACACCCTATTACATGTCGGATCCTATTGATATATATATCCTTTGTTGTATACATTAAGGAATCATAAGGTTAACATTATGGTCCTCTATTACTAAATGTTGCCTTCTACCAAGGCATCTAATGTTATCTATGTCTGTTTCTTGCATGAGCTGTGTAATTTCCCAAGTGAGACTATCATTAACCAAAAATATAGTTTTTACATTACTGTTTATTGTGAGAAGATCACAATTTGAATGAAATGGGGAAATAATAAAGTACTGTAGTGTTGTATTATAGTAACTATTGTTGTACTTTCTACCTTAATCTGGCCGTTAATTAAGGTTAAATGTGAAATGGTTGCACCATACTATCGACTAATAACACGACGATGAAAGACGTCGGAAGAAATGACATTTGGCACCCGTAAACTTGCAAGTCCCACTGTAGCTAACAGCAAGGTGTAGGATAGTCAATCCAGTATAGATATATACACAAATTCACGCTCTCCCTCCAGGAGATTTTGGCTACAAATCGAGCCATGACAGGTGATGCCATGCCCCGAACGATGGTTCACATTTATGTTATTGTATACTTGTATATGTAATGTATGTACTAGCTGTATTGTATGTTCTCTCTATCTAGTATGTATGTATGTTCTATTTGTTTCTCATCATAGTATGTTCTCTTGTATAATGTATAGTATGTACTAGCTGTATTGTATGTTCTCTCTGTCTAGTATGTATGTATGTTCTGTTTGTTTCTCATCATAGTATGTTTTGACTCATGTATGAACTAACTCTTTGTATGCTTCATTGTACTAGAAGTAATGAATAGTATCTTCCTAAACTATACCTATTATAGTTTACTAACGTTTTACTTGAACTGTTATTGAAAAGACTCATTTTACTACTAAGTTATGCTTGTACTTTAAAAACGGAGTTTGATTAACTATAAAGTAACGTAACTTTAAAAGAGTTTTTGAAATGTTTTGATCACTTATAAAAGACATAAGAAACATTTTGGAAGATGTTTATAACAAACAATTACACAATTATCATTGTGTTCAACTTGTATTCCCCTCCTTAAAAGCATTTAAAACAGTTAAAAGATTCATTACAGGGTATGAACTCACCTGATGTGGGTGATTCAACGAATATGCGTGTAAGGATGAGAAGTTCCACGAATGAAGTCCCGAGACACAATAAGTCCTTAATAACATATATTGCCATGAATATAGTGTTTATAAGCAACTATATGAAAGAAAACACCTTCCGGGACTAGGAAACACTTTGACCAAGTGTTGGAATCACATGTGATTCATCAAAGGAAAGTGGAATGGTAATACCATGAGTTTACTACCATGGGTTTACGGCCAAAGGGAGTTTACGGCCGTAAACTCATGGTCAAACATGCATAAGTGTTTGTTTGAAGGCTAGGGAAGCTTGAGGGACCTTTGCTCTACACAAGGATAAGAAAGACCAACTCAATGGAGGCTTTTGATGAGTTTACGGACCAAAGGAGTTTACAGCCGTAAACTCATGGTCATTATGCATTTAAGAGTAGTTTAAGGTCCTATTCTCATAAATGAAGGGTTCTAGGTCACAAGATTTGCATCTAGGAGGGTTTATGGCCAAAATGGCACGCTTAAAGGGGTTTACGGCCATGAGAGATGGCTTGGCCGTAAACTCCTTTTGTTCTTGTGTTCTTGATGTTTTCAAGGCTCTAAGAATGATTCCTTACTAGATATCAAGTGTAGGGAAGAGTACTTACGATATAGAGGCTTGAAATGGTTGATTTTGGCCAAGAACACTAGTGTGTGTTCTTGGTGTTCTTGGTGTTTCTTGAAGATCTAAGAAAAGATGATTTCTATGGATGAAATCAATGGATGAAACTAGATTAAGAGATGTATCAACTAATCAAGGAAGAACACTTACAACTTTTGAAGATCTTTAATGAAAATCGGGATGATAGTTGAGAGAGAAAAGGAGTGTTCTTGAGTTGGAAATGAGAGAATGAAGAAAGTTGAAGGATATGAGCCTATATGAGGGGAGTTTATTTCCCACCTTGAGTTTACGGCCGTAAAATCAAGTGTTGTGGCCGTGAACTCTAAATGAAAAGGGTAAAGCTTGATTTGTTGAACAATGTCTCTAGCAGGTACATTCTAACACGCATTCCTTAAGTGTACCAGGCTTAAAACTCCTTAGAATGACCTTTAACCAGGCTAGAACTCATTATCAATGAGTCTGATACTTAGTTGAGTTGATTGACTGAGCTTTTAAAACAAAAATTTTTCGGGTTGTCACATCATCCCCCCGTTAGATGGAATTTCGTCCCGAAATTAGCTTTCTTAGCAGTACTACTGGGGTTGCGCTCCTTTGATTGGCAGAATACCTACTCATAGACCTGGCAACTTTGCCCTGGTGTTCATGATAGGATTCGTACTTGGTCCATCTATCATTACCTCATATATACAAGTCGTATATAATTAGGATTAGTAAGACGGTCGGATGTGCGACTCTGCCCCAGGTCCACAACCAAACAAGGAACATGAGATAGGGCGGAAACCCACATACTAAATCTGCGTAATCATAATCATATACCACCCTCGCGTATACACTCAATAGTGATAGGTGGGCTGTATTCATCCATAGCCTTTGTGCTCGAACTTGGCCTGTTGGACGAGTGGTATTTCGTGACGGTCTGCGGACATTCGTCGATAAGGCTTCGGAGGACAAAGTACTCTTCGCACATGTACTTCCAGGTTTAGAATACGAAAGATAAAACTGAGGTTTAGGTCGGACTGTCGATACGAATGACGAAAGTTTCGAGAACTTGGAGATCGAGGCGATAGAAACATATGAACTTAGTATGGTGAGGACCACGCCAATTCATGACGAATGATAGTAACGGACTCTTTACTGAACAAAGTTTTGGCCAATTTGAAAGAAACGTCTGTTATACGATGATGTATCTCTAGTGTGTTCGATAATGTACTCCTAGTATGTTCCACAATGTACTCCTAGTGTGTTCGAGAATGTACTCTTTGTAAATGATCCAGGGCTTTCTGTTTTCCCTTTGATGTTAACACTCCTACGTATCGTACCGCTACGTGCGCATACATACAAATGAGAGTGCTTTGATTAACTGATGATGATACTTTATATCATGATCCTCCTTGGTACCACTACGATCGCTTGTCATATACAAGTTATGAATATTTAAGATGAATAGGACAGTCGACTGAGTAACTCTGCCTCAAATCCTCAACCAAATTAGGAACAGGGATTAAGGCGGAATCACTCACTTTAAGCCTGCAACCTCTTAGTTATTCATAACCATGATGTATATGCTACGCCATCATAACTTCTCTAAACGGATCTTTTAGTTCTCTTGAATACTGTGATCTATCTCAATATGTGAGTTATTATAATTACTTTTTAAGTGTTTTCCCCAAGTTTTAATCTTATATGAATATAAATTAAATTTCAAAGTAATTACTATTTCGAAACCGTACCGCTGCTCGTCGACGACTCCAGGGTAGATTCTCCTGCGGTGATCATCAGAATGCGTCCATCCGCTCCTGAGTTCTTTGTTATCGGGCAGTCCCTCTGATAGTGTCCAGTCTCACCACAGCCATAACAGGCTTGGTTTTCTTTAGGTCCGGGGACTTGGGAGATCGGTTGAGCCGGTGCCCTGCAGAAACGAACTGTGTGTCCCTTTCTGTGGCAGTTCAGACACTGCATTTCCCGGCATACTCTGGTGTGGTGATAGGTACACTTTCCACACTTTGGGAGGGTTCCAACATATCGACTGGCAGGTGCTGTAGCAGCAGGTGTTGTAGCGACGTACATAGTACTCGCTTGTTGCTCTTGCGGGGTGTCGTGTGTTGTTCGCTTCTTCTTCCTCTTGTTCCCCGACTTCCGTTTATAGTCCTCTTCCCTCGATGGCTACAGGGACTTCTATACCATGGCGGACTCCATGGTCGATGAGTCGCTGGGCCAGGCGTTTGGCGCTATCGAATGTGACTGGGTTAGAAGACAACACATCTCCTTGGGTAGGGGCAGTCAGACTCCAAATGTATCCTTCTATCTTCTTGCTCTCCGGGGTAACCATCCCGGGGCATAGAGCTGCTAGGTCGCTGAACCGGTCAGTGTAGGTCACGATGTCTGAGCCGACCATAGTGAGCTCCCATAGTTCTTGTTCTAGCTTTTGAACTTCGCCCCTTGGGCAGTATTCTTCCAGCATCAACTCTTTTAGGTTTTCCCATCCTATTGAGTTAGCCACTGATAGGGTCAGTGACATAACATGGCTGTTCCACCATGTTAGGGCTTTGTCAGAGAAGGTGCATGCATGAAACTTCACTTTGCTCCCTTCTGGGCACGAACAGATTTCGAAGACCGAATCTGTTTTCTCGAACCATCGCATCAGAGCGATGACTCCACCATTTCCATTAAAGGAATTTGGTTTGCAGTTCATGAAGTCTTTATACGAACACACCCTTGGGTGTCCGTGAGTAGCTCTGGGGTTGGCTAAGTGGGTACCGCTACCAGATCCGAAGGTATCACTTTCACCGAGGTGAGCTATAGCAGTTGCCACTGCGGAGGATATCGCTGTGTGAAGAGTAGCAGCATCGAATTGTGACGGTGGAGTTGGAGTTATCAGAATAGTGCGTCTGTTTGATCTGCGAGGAGGCATCTTGGATAAAAGAATACAAAGATGAGACGGAATAAGTCTAAAGTAATGGCACAAGCCGAAAGCTGAAAAGACAAGGTTATCCTAGTTCTGGGTGTATCGGGTCCTGACTTCCACAGGGTTCTAGAAACAGTTCATAAAAGAGTCTATACCTAATAAACTCTATGAATTTGAAATGGCTATCCTCGAATGAATATCTGTTGCCTGAATAACTGTTACCAGCTGCATGTAAGAAAATAATCCTAACACATAATGTGAGCAGTGTCTCCACTCGCTCATTAAGTTAACAAGATTATTATTTATTAGTGTGACGTGTAAGACGTTTTGGTTACTTCTGTTGATCCCTCATTAAAAGCTCCTCATGAACTTGCTCTTGTTTCCTCCTGACTCTTCTGTTGTCTACTATGAGGAAGTGGTTACATCTATCTGGGCTTGTCGTGCGAGAATGGAAGTGACTAAAGAATCTATGAGATTAATGGTAACTTTAGGGGGTGATCCTTACAGAGTCCTGCTATAATTGTACAATGTATACTAGTTGTATATAATTCAAGATTAAATAGACCTTCGAATAAGTGATCCTACTCTAAAATCACAACCAATTAAGGAATGGGTAGTGAAGCGTAGATCACAATTTCTAAGTCTATAAGATCTCAATTATATAAAACCTTAAGAGTATACATTGTAAGATTATAGACTTATTCGTAAGGGTCTTTTAAGTTATCACATAAGTTATTTATATGGTGCCTAAAATACTCCTATAGTATTTTAACGTAATGTACTTGGTATGTTTTAAACTTTTATCGCGTTATGGTATCATAGAATACTCCTATACTATTCTAACTCTAATGTACTTGATCTAGTATTCTTTTGACTGGTGTTTAGGTAAGTTTTAAGACTGTTGCAACACCACATCGCTCCCAAACACATGTCGGTCACATCTCGAATGAATATAGTTGATCAGGCTATATTGATCCTAGCTATGATTACATAATTGTTCAGGTTTGACCACAGTGTTCAACCTTTAAATACTTTAGTTCAGTTCTTCTTGTGATACTTGGTCTAGTATGTACATGTATAAGCAAGTACGTATATTTTTATAACTTATCGTTATACTCTTAAAATATATCATTATCCATAGCACTTAAGCCCCATTGTATTTATAGTTGTATATCTTTTATCGGTTGATATACTTAGTTCGCTATAAACAATGCTCTGATACCAATCTGTCACACCCCAAAACCGGAACGTCGGAAACGTTCGGGGGTGGACGACGTCATGTTTAGTATCACAAGATATGCATTATAGTAAGCAAGTAATGAACAACCATTTCATTTGAAAGAAAGTGTTTACAAAGTGTGTGTTCACCAAACATAGAATACATAAGCAAATAACAAACAAGACTTGAAGCTATTATGCTCCATCTTCCGAATTCCCAGCACGAGTACCTGTCTACTAGGTTCCTGAGAATACAAGTTATTTGAAAGAGTTGATCAGCAATTAAGCTGGTGAGTTCATAAGATTTTAGTGATGTAAGTAAGTTGTAAAATGTTGTTGTAAAATGTAGTTGAAAATGTTTGAAAATGTTGTTGTAAAATGTAGTTGTAAAATGTTGTAAGTTGCAAGTTCTGTTTTAGAAAAGTTCGCCTGTTCCTCTAGAAAATCCTATATTTCCTACTTTAATGGAAGTTAAGTAAAAATGACTCTACAATCCCTTCTATGAGTACTAAATGGATACAAGTTATATAAGACTCAGAGTAAACAAACAATCGATTGTGCGCATCTGCCCTAAGGCGGAAAGCACACATCCCATTGTTTGTTTGATCATTGTTCGATATAACCCTGGTATATTCACTTGTTACTCATGGAGTTAATTGTAATGGTTCCTTTATATTTAATGAAAAGATTCTTTAAGAAAACCCTTATTTCTTATAATAAAATGGTGACCACAGTGATTACTTCTATAATAACTTAGTTTATACTGAATATATATGATCTAATATCGGATAGAAAGTTAATTGGGTGAATCTGCCCTAAGCCTACAACCAAACAAGGAACAGGAAGTAAGACGGAAAGCACACATCCAACTACCTATTGGGTATTAATTATATATAACCATGATGTATAAACTAAAGTATTATAGAGTTAATCACCTAAGGTCTTTTAAGTTTATACTGGTTTAATAAAATGGATTAAACCTTTAACTGGTAAGTTTCTAGTTTTGTATACCAAAAGTTCTGATTTGGAAAGTATGTTTTGTACTAGAAAACTGTGCATTGACTCTGTGTCCTATGACTTGACCCATACTTGGTAACCTTATGATGACTTAATGTACACTAAGCATATATATATCTAGAATCGAATAGAAAATAGACTGGGTGAATTCGTTCCAAGCCCACAACCAAACAAGGAACAGGAAATGAAGCGGAGGGCGCAGACCCTATTACATGTCGGATCCTATTGATATATATATCCTTTGTTGTATACATTAAGGAATCATAAGGTTAGCATTATGGTCCTCTATTACTAAACGTAGCCTTCTACCAAGGCATCTAATGTTATTTATGTCTGTTTCTTGCATGAGTTGTGTTATTTCCCAAGTGAGACTACCATTAACCAAAAATAGGGTTTTTACATTACTGTTTATTGTGAGAAGATCACAATGTGAATGAAATGGGGAAATAATAAAGTACTGTAGTGTTGTATTATAGTAACTACTGCTGTACATTCTACCTTAATCTGGCCGTTAATTAAGGTTAAATGTGAAATGGTTGCACCATACTATCGACTAATAACACCACAATGAAAGACATCGGAAGAAATGACATTTGGCACCCATAGACTTGCAAGTCCCACTGTAGCTAACAGCAAGGTGTAGGATAGTCAATCAAATATAGATCTATACATAAATTCACGCTCTCCCTCCAGGAGATTCTGGCTACAAATCGAGCCATGACAGGTGATGTCATGCCCCGAACGATGGTTCACATTTATGTTATTGTATACTTGTATATGTAATGTATGTACTGTTGGATAAGGTGTCTAAGTCCATAACTATTTCTGGTATGTACTTGACCCGACCCGGCATGGTCCATTTGGGTTGCATGGCACCATGCAATTGGATAAACTAAAATGAGAGAAATAACACTTATGGTTTATTAATATATTATAAGTTCTAATATATTAATAATATTACTTAATTAGTTTGATCAAGAATTAATTTAGAATTAATTAAGTGATCAAAAGATAACTAATTAAATATATGGGTAGATTATGTAAATCTTCCATATCTTATATAGTGGGCTAAGAGGCTCCATGGATTATCAAGTTGGGTTCCACCCATAGGATGCTCCATGGATGCTCCATGGGAGTTACAAACCCATGGGTCATGGAAATGAAGAGTCATGACACATTAGGGTTTACATGGTGTAACCCTAGATGTGTCAACACTATATAAGAAACCCATTCTCCACCAAAATAGGCTACACAATAAGAAACAAGAGGGCTAGAGCCGATTTTGCAAGTGTAAGATTCTCTCAAAGTTTACTCCTTTGCATTTGGTGTTGTGTGAAGCATTTGAGGCATCACACTTGGGGTGCTAGGCTCACAAGGTTTCAAGGATCATAATCAACAACAAGGTAAGTTATTCTATCTTTCATTCAAGTTAAAAATGTTCCCCATGTATGCTAGATAGGAATATAACCTTGGAATTCAACTTTCCATGATTATTAGACAAACATAGATCCAAGGTTATTAGGGTTGCATGTACACTTAGGAAGTGTTAGAATGCTCAAAACCCATCAGTGGTATCAGAGCCTAGGTTTGTTTGTTGTTTTTTTTTTGTGTGCAAACAGCTTGAAAAAAAATCGTTTTTCTGTTTTCTGCTCGTATGAAAGTTTGCACATTTGTTGCTGGAAATGGACTAGAAACATTACCCTAAACTGTTTTGATGTTTTAAAGCTTGTTTTAGATGGTGTAATGTTTATGCTAATCCATTTACAATGGCAATTATTAAAATTACAAGTTTTTTTTTAAGTGTAATTTTTGATTCTTGAAAGTGTTCATATTCATGTTCTTGAACTTATGAAAATTAGATGATCATAGGAATTGTTTGTAACCTTCATGGTAGTTTAATTCATGATCATAATGTGTTTTAATGGAGTCCATAACTTGTCCTCAAGTTATGGAAAACCAAAAGTCTCACTTTTATTAAAGCCATTAAAAGAACACAAGAGTTATAAAAATGAAGAGTCTTCATTTTTATTACTCAATTAATTCATAAGTTATAAGAAATGAAAAGTTTTGGAAGTTTACAAAACTTGCCCTCAAGTTTTGGAACATGTAAAGTCTTGATTAAAACTTTAGTTCCAACCCTTAGAATTTTAAAAGTTAAAATTCAACCCTTATACTTTATAATATTATAAGTTACTAATATATATATGTATAACGACAAGTCGTCTTACCGCTAGTACGCCTCATTCACGAAGCCGGTCTATAAGGGGGGTATAAGGTTGTTGCCTATAAAATGGAAACTTAATGGGTGTCCACTCTCACCCACCGCTTCCTTGATCGGTGGAGGGTCGTTAGCCGAACGGGTAGGACAAGGACTTATAAATTCTCATTAAAAGTATGATGAATATTATAAAGTAACTAAATGCTTTTATTAAATTCCCAATCTTAGTTACTTTAGGAAAATGTGAATAAGGTGCCAATCCATGAAATTACACTTTACACTTTGTTTAAGTCGTTGGTGGAGCGTGTGTGGTTAACCGACACACTAACTTGGACTTAACAAGGTAGGTAAAGGGTGACTTAAGGTTTACCATAGCATCGGTGGAGCGTGTGTGGTTTACCGGCACATCGATTGAGTGATAAACCTTGAGGGTACCAAGTGATTTGCATGGTTACTTCACACCTCGTTTTGTGATCCTCGGTATCCCAGTCACAAAACTTGGAGGGCACACTCGAGATTGAAACATGCCTTTGAAAAGTTCATTGAATCTCAAAAGAATCTAGGAATTTCTAAGAACCAATTAAAAACCTAATATCTATATTTTGTTTTTCATGGTGGAAATTGGTGAATCGTCATTCACCTACCTTTCAAATATGTTATAGCTTGGATTACGGCATACCTCTTCTAAGTTATAATATATTGTGATTGGATTCTAGCCTTAATATTACATTTGGGTGTTTTATTAAGGACTCTCTTAATATCTAAACTAATCTTGTTCTCTTCTTTCAGATGTCTTCAAACAATGCTGCTTCTGGCTCTAATCCTAATGGCTCCTTTACCCATATGAACTTGTGTGGGAAAGTCACTTTTGATGGATCCAACTTCAATGAATGGATCAGAAACATCAGGATGATTACCCGCTACGAGGACAAAGAATATGTCCTTGACAAGGAGCTTAAGGAGATTGATGAGACCACTGCAACTCCCCAGGAGATCGCTGACTTCCGGGAACATGAAAGGGATGCTACAAAAGTGGCATGCATCATGTTGGCCACCATGACAGCGGAACTCCAAAAGTCCTATGAGGACTTCTACCCTTTTGAAATGCACCAAGATCTGATGGAAAGATACCATCAAAGTGCACGACAAGAGAGGTATGCAATCATATGCTCTATCATAACAACCATGATGAAGGACGGGGAATCCGTCACGAGCCACATGCAGAAAATGCAAAGGTATGTGGATCGGTTGCTGAAGCTTAATGTGAACTTCCCTGAGGAGCTTGCAATAGATATCATTTTGCACTCCTTACCATCGTGCTATGATCAATTCTGCATGACATATCACATGAATAAGGAAGAGGTCACACTCAGCAAACTTCAGGGACTCCTCAAGACCGCAGAAACAGGTCTTAAGGGTAAGTCGGTTGTTAACACTCCTACTCCAAACTCCGCCCCGGTTTTGGCAATCGGGAAAGGTAGAGGGAAGAAGAGGAAGAGCTCTTCGAAGGGTACCAAGGCTAGGACCCTTGATGGCTCTTCTTCAAGTGGAACCAAGAAAAGTTTTGTCACTCCTTCTTCTGACCCTAAAGAGGCTGAATGCTTCTATTGCCATGAAAAGTCACATTGGAAGCGGAACTGCCCAAAGTACCAGCAAGATGTGAAGGATGGGAAAGTTAAACCCAACCATGCAGGTATTTACACTATCTTATCTAATAACTCACCCCATTCTAACTCTTGGGGTCCTTGATACCGGTTGTGGTATTCATATCTGTTCTGATTTGTAGGGACTAAGAAGAAGTGAGAATGTGGAGCATGGAAGAATAAACTTAATCATGGGGAATAGGAAAGCTTTACCTGTCACCAAGATTGGAGTTTATACTTTATT
Organism: Lactuca virosa; assembly: GCF_052849685.1. Taxonomy (NCBI): domain Eukaryota; kingdom Viridiplantae; phylum Streptophyta; class Magnoliopsida; order Asterales; family Asteraceae; genus Lactuca; species Lactuca virosa. The sequence goes on from NC_136429.1 coordinate 417,812,292, forward strand.
GCTAAGTAGTGGGTTTAGTTTAGATTTGAATAAGTGTTGTTATTCGCCAGAAATGGCAAGAAACATTATTTCCTTTCATGCATTGTATAAACAAGGTTTCACCTTTTCATTTGATAATGAAGTTGGTTCGATTAATGCTTTCTTTAATAATGTTCTTTATTTTAAAGCATTACCTTGTGATGGCGTGTATGAAACTGTATCTGTGGTTGATAACTTAGGAAATAATGTATTGTGTATTGATTCTGTTAATAATAATAACTTGGATAAAGCATCATTATGGCATTGTCGTCTTGGACATATAAGCATGAAACGCATAGGCCAACTCCAAAAGGATGGAGTATTGGAGTCATTTGACCTAAAGTCAGATGATAGTTGCGAATCATGCTTACTTGGAAAAATGACAAAGTCACCCTTCACAGGTTCTTGTGAGAGGGGTGAAGGTTTGTTGGATCTTATACACACAGATGTGTGTGGGCCCTTCAATCATGCCACAAGGGATGCTAATCGTTATTATTTGACTTTTACTGATGATTACAATAGATATGGATATGTCTACTTAATCAAGCATAAGTCAGAGACTTTTGAGAGGTTTAAAGAGTTTAAACAGGAAGTTGAGAATCAATTGGGCAGGAACATTAAGATGCTTCGATCCGATCGAGGTGGTGAGTATCTTAGTTCAGAGTTCCTCGACTATCTTAGGGAATGTGGGATTGTCTCATAATTGACACCTCCCAGGACACCGCAGTTGAATGGTGTAGCTGAGAGGCGTAATCGAACCGTGTTGGATATGGTTCGTTCCATGATGAGTCGAGCTTCGCTACCAATCTCATTTTGGGGGTATGCCTTAGAGACTGCCGCCCATATCCTTAATCTAGTTCCCACAAAGAAAGTTGCCAAAACTCCTCATGAGATGTGGACTGGTAAAGTACCCAAACTAGACCACATTAAGATTTGGGGTTGCGAGGCTTTCGTGAGACGCGAGACTCATGATAAGCTCGAACCTCGAAGTGAGAGGTGTATTTTCATCGGCTACCCACAAAAATCCTTTGGTTACCTCTTCTACAGACCTAGTGAGAGTGTGGTCTTTGTAGCTAGGAGGGCGTTCTTTCGAGAGAGAGAGAGTTCATAAGCCAAGGAGACAGTGGGAGGCAAGTTGACCTTGAAGAAATTCAAGAGTCAAGTGGTGAAGGAACTTCAAACCCTAGCACTTAACTTGAGGAGGAAACTTCTGTTGAGCCAATTGACAAGTGTGTACCTCTGAGGCGTTCCACAACGGTTAGGAATGCACCTGAGCATTACTATGGATTCCATATTACTGCGGAAGGTGATACACTTATCAGTGATGAGACACTGATAGGTCTGGATGAACCTAACAGTTACGCGGAAGCCATGGCAGGCCCTGAGTCAGCCAAGTGGAAAGAGGCAATGGACAGCGAGATACAGTCCATGTATGACAATCAAGTTTGGAACTTGGTTGAGAATGTACCAGGTCGTAAGACTGTAGGGTGCAAATGGATCTTCAAGAAGAAGACCGACATGGATGGTAATGTACACACTTATAAGGCACGACTGGTTGCAAAGGGTTTCTCACAAACTCCAGGAGTTGATTATGATGAGACCTTTTCTCCAATGGCCAAGATTAAGTCTATTAGGGTTCTGTTAGCCATAGCCGCATTTCATGACTATGAAATATGGCAAATGGATGTCAAAACCGCTTTCCTTAATGGAAAGTTGGCTGAGGATGTTTACATGAGTCAGCCAGAGGGTTTTGTCAACACAGAGTACCCTAATAGAGTGTGCAAGCTTGAGAAATCCATTTATGGGTTAAAGCAAGCACCTCGCAGATGGAATCTTTGCTTTGATGAGAAAGTCAAGGAATTTGGCTTTTCTAGGAGTGAAGATGAATCTTGTGTATATGTCAAGGCTAGTGGGAGTATAGTTAGCTTTTTGGTATTGTATGTGGATGTCATACTACTCATAGGAAATGACATCCCAACTCTGCAGGAAGTTAAGTCCTGGCTTGGGAAGTGTTTCTCTATGAAGGACCTAGGAGAAGCTGCCTATATTCTAGGGATAAGGATCTTGAGAGACTGGAGTAAAAGACTAATTGGACTTAGTCAGAGTACCTACTTGGATAAGGTGCTGAAGAGATTCGGCATGCAGGACTCCAAGAAAGGAGAGTTACCCATCCAGAGTAACGCCAGATTGAGTAAGACACAAAGCCCTAGTACTGAGGCTGAGATAGCAGAAATGAGTCGAATACCTTATGCTTCGGCTGTAGGATCGATCATGTATGTTATGACGTGTACTCGACCTGATGTAGCCTTTTCTTTGAGCATGGTTAGTAGGTATCAGGGGAACCCTGGCAAGGCACACTGGACTGCGGTAAAGAATATCCTCAAGTACCTACGGAGGACTAAGGACTGGGTCCTTACCCTCGGTGGGAGTGAAGACTTGAGAGTTGTAGGGTATAGTGATGCTAGCTTTCAGACTGATAGGGATAATTTCCGCTCTCAGTCAGGCTGGGTCTTTACCTTAAATGGAGGAGCAATTTCTTGGAAGAGTTCCAAGCAAGAGACAGTGGCTGATTCAACTTGCGAATCAGAGTATATAGCAGCTAGCGAGGCAGCAAAGGAGGCGATATGGCTGAAGAACTTCATTGGAGACCTTGGAGTTGTACCAGCTATTAAAGAGCCAATGGAAATTTTCTGTGATAGTGAAAGTGCAGTTGCCTTAGCCAAGGAACCAAGGGATCACGGGAGATCCAGACACATCGACAGAAAATACCATTTCATCAGACATCGAATAGAAGAAGGACTCCTCGTGGCAAAGAGGGTATCATCGGATGAGAATCCAGCAGATCCCCTCACGAAGGGACTGACTCGGGTTAAGCATCTCCAGCATGCTCGGAGCATAGGGCTGAAGGATGATATTAGATTTAGTAGTTAGATAACCTTGAAATTTGTAAAGTGTAATTGACATTAGATGATGAATAAAAGGTGTTTTATTTATGAGTAAAGTGTTGCTATCTCTTGTCGATCGTTTACTATATTTCTTTTGCATGTTTTGACTTCCAGAATAATTATGTTTGGTATATCATATTATTTGAACCTCCACAGTCGGTCATATGTCGGAAGTAGGTATGAATCAAGACTGTCATGATTGGTTGCAGAGGTCTAAGTTGTTGGACATGGCTACAACACTCATGAGTGCTCATAAGTTCTGAGCATTGGACTCAACCCACGCTCACTGGAATCACTTCATGGAATTTATCTCGAGTGATCGTGAGACGGTAATATCATATAAGTCTTCAAACCTAGAGATATGATTTGTTACTTATGAGTTGGTTATGCATTGATTGTACGTTAACGCATTGGTAACTCGATGTTATAAAACGTGCTTTTGTGTATAATTCAATGAGTGGTAGAACAAACATATGAGTCGAAGTTTATCTGTTCCTTCTTGGATTAGAAGCTGATATCTGGGCCCCTCGATGATTTTGTTTTGACCTATGTACCGGGCCCTATCAGAACTAAGTTGATGTGTTCAATTAAGTTCTTTGTCAAACAAATCGGAAATCGGGAAACAAACTGCTGGACACAAAGTAAGACACTGTTCCATGTATTTGTCCGGCTGATATCTAGAACATAGGATTATATGATCACTTATCTTAAATGGCGTATCATCATCTTCTCAGTTCCGAGAGACCTTGAAAGAGCTACGATTGCCGATCGGTTCCTGAAGTATTGCAGTTATAGTTATTAGACTTATCCAAGTGGGAGACTGTTGGATAAGGTGTCTAAGTCCATAACTATTTCTGGTATGTACTTGACCCGACCCGGCATGGTCCATTTGGGTTGCATGGCACCATGCAATTGGATAAACTAAAATGAGAGAAATAACACTTATGGTTTATTAATATATTATAAGTTCTAATATATTAATAATATTACTTAATTAGTTTGATCAAGAATTAATTTAGAATTAATTAAGTGATCAAAAGATAACTAATTAAATATATGGGTAGATTATGTAAATCTTCCATATCTTATATAGTGGGCTAAGACGCTCCATGGATTATCAAGTTGGGTTCCACCCATAGGATGCTCCATGGATGCTCCATGGGAGTTACAAACCCATGGGTCATGGAAATGAAGAGTCATGACACATTAGGGTTTACATGGTGTAACCCTAGATGTGTCAACACTATATAAGAAACCCATTCTCCACCAAAATAGGCTACACAATAAGAAACAAGAGGGCTAGAGCCGATTTTGCAAGTGTAAGATTCTCTCAAAGTTTACTCCTTTGCATTTGGTGTTGTGTGAAGCATTTGAGGCATCACACTTGGGGTGCTAGGCTCACAAGGTTTCAAGGATCATAATCAACAACAAGGTAAGTTATTCTATCTTTCATTCAAGTTAAAAATGTTCCCCATGTATGCTAGATAGGAATATAACCTTGGAATTCAACTTTCCATGATTATTAGACAAACATAGATCCAAGGTTATTAGGGTTGCATGTACACTTAGGAAGTGTTAGAATGCTCAAAACCCATCATGTACTAGCTGTATTGTATGTTCTCTCTATCTAGTATGTATGTATGTTCTGTTTGTTTCTCATCATAGTATGTTCTCTTGTATAATGTATAGTATGTACTAGTTGTATTATATGTTCTCTCTGTCTAGTATGTATGTATGTTCTGTTTGTTTCTCATCGTAGTATGTTTTGACTCATGTATGAACTGACTCTTTGTATGCTTCATTGTACTAGAAGTAATGAATAGTATCTTCCTAAACTATACCTATTATAGTTTACTAACGTTTTACTTGAACTGTTATTGAAAAGACTCATTATACTACTAAGTTATGCTTGTACTTTAAAAAAGGAGTCAACTATAAAGTAACGTAACTTTAAAAGAGTTTTTGAAATGTTTTGATCACTTATAAAAGACATAAGCAACATTTTGGAAGATGTTTATAACAAACAATTACACAATTATAATTGTGTTCAACTTGTATTCCCCCCCCCCCCCCCCCCTTAAAAGCATTTAAAACAGTTAAAAGATTCATTACGGGGTATGAAGTCACCTGATGTGGGTGATTCAACGAATATGCATGTAAGGATGAGAAGTTCCACGAATGAAGTCCCGAGACACAATAAGTCCTAAATCACATATATTGGCATGAATATAGTGTTTATAAGCAACTATATGAAAGAAAACACCTTCCGGGACTAGGAAACACTTTGACCAAGTGTTGGAATCACATGTGATTCATCGAAGGAAAGTGGAATGGTAATACCATGAGTTTACTACCATAGGTTTACGGCCAAAGGGAGTTTACGGTCGTAAACTCATGGGCAAACATGCATAAGTGTTTGTTTGAAGGCTAGGGAAGCTTGAGGGACCTTTGCTCTACACAAGGATGAGAAAGACCAACTCAATGGAGGCTTTTGATGAGTTTACGGCCCAAAGGAGTTTACAGCCGTAAACTCATGGTCATTATGCATTTGAGAGTAGTTTAAGGTCCTATTCTCATCAATGAAGGGTTCTAGGTCACAAGCTTTGCATCTAGGAGGGTTTATGGCCAAAATGGCACCCTTAAAGGGGTTTACGGCCATGGGAGATGGCTTGGCCATAAACTCCTTTTGTTCTTGTGTTCTTGATGTTTTCAAGGCTCTAAGCATGAGTCGTAACTGGATATCAAGTGTAGGGAAGAGTACTTACGATATAGAGGCTTGAAATGGTTGATTTTGGCCAAGAACACTAGTGTGTGTTCTTGGTGTTCTTGGTGTTTCTTGAAGATCTAAGAAAAGATGATTTCTATGGATGAAATCAATGGATGAAACTAGATTAAGAGATGTATCAACTAATCAAGGAAGAACACTTACAACTTTTGAAGATCTTTAATGAAAACTAGGATGATAGTTGAGAGAGAAATGCAGTGTTCTTGAGTTGGAAATGAGAGAATGAAGAAAGTTGAAGGATATGAGCCTATATGAGGGGAGTTTACGGCCCACCTTGAGTTTACGGCCGTAAACTCAAGTGTTGTGGCCGTGAACTCTAAATGAAAAGGGTAAGGCTTGATTTGTTGAACAGTGTCTCTAGCAGGTACATTATAACACTCATTCCTTAAGTGTACTAGGCTTAAAGCTCCTTAGAATGACCTTTAACCAGGCTAGAACTCATTATCAATGAGTCTGATACTTAGGTGAGTTGACTGACTGAGCTTTTCAAAACAAAAATTTTTCGGGTTGTCACAGTAAAGTGGGTAGAATAGCCTTTGTCGCAGATTTGAGAGACACTCAATAAACTATGCTTCAGTTCGGGAGCAAAGTTGACGTTCTCAAAGCTTAGCACTCCATTGGTGACAATTCCTCTCTGTGTGATCTTCCCGCCTTTACCTCCGGCGAAGGAAACATAGCCCCCATTAAATGTCTGAATGGCGTGCAGTTGGGAGATGACTCCGGTCATGTGCCTGGAACAACCGTTGTCGACGTACCAAGGTCTGACTACATTCCCCCGCAGCTGTTCCTGCACAATGCGCAGGATTAATGAGATTTAGGAACGCATGTCATAACAACACTGGGTTTTCCCTTGACATTAACAACAAATTTTTCTTTTTTAATTTTTGATTTTAATTCGCTACCAGAAGCACCATTTGAAGATTAAGATGATTGGATATTTTGATTTTTGGGCACCTATTGGTATTTAGGTTTTGAAATATTCACAGGTGATTTTGAAATGTTTTTCTTTTATTTTAAGTGTTTGGATTTCTGTCTAGGATTAGTCGAGGATCCAGATGCTGTCTTTGACGATATCGATCTTGGCTTGGCCGCATTCGATTTCGTCAAAGCACCTGTGGCTGTTTTATTGAAAACCTGTTTATCCTTTTTAAGTTTAGCCTTTTTTCTATCCTTATGAACATTTCAATCATCATCACGAAGACGATATCTCGAGGACTTTCTCGTGAGAGACCTTCCTCGTGACTCATTTTCTCTTCTTCGTGCAGAAAAATGAACAAATTCTCGATTAGGACAATTGCGAGCTATATGACCAGCGGTTCCACAGTTAAAACATGTTTGCTTTTTATCGTAAAAACTGATACCGATCTTTTCTGGTTTATTTTTCTTATCAACTCCCTTACTCTTTCCACATGTGCAAGTGCATGATTCAGGTTGTGTGACAGGTGTAGGTGTAGTGTGTGTGCTAGTAACAGAAACATCAGAATTATTAGACACATCACCACAAGCAACATCTGAAGCATCAGAATTAGACATAGACTCATCACCAATCAAATCATCAGTTTTAGAAACAAGAACAATATTGTCTGAAACCGAAACATCATTTTTCAAAACATAATTATTCTTAGCACTACTCTCTCCAGACTCCTGCTTTTCTTGACTTAGAGATAAATCTGCATGGGAATTTGAAATGTTAGTATCTTTTTCGCTAGCACAACTCTCCAACACGGGTATAGGAGGTTTGCCATACACAAGAAATGGTTCTCTGTCTATCTCCTCATGGGTCAAAGGTAAAGCTATATAATTGTGATTAAAAGGAGGAAGGTCACACTCATCTCCTAGACCTACTTGTTTTTGGTCGTTCCATTTCATTTGTTTTTCTATTATAGTTTCAACCTTTTCACTTGACACATCGAATTTCTTGAAGTTAAAATCAGCATTTTAAAAACAGATCTTCAATGTGTCAAGTTATTCAGTTACAGCAGCAAGTTGTTTCTTAATGTAATTATAGTTCTCACACTTGTTACTGTACTCCTCCTGCAATTTCCTAAAGTCCTTAGTCTTGGCCTCTAGTTGTTCTTTTAATGGTTTCTGGCCTTTCCTAAGGTTGTACCCCTCATATTTAAGGTCCTCGTTCTCCCTTTTTATCAATTTAATTTGCTCATGTAAAAATTTAACAGTCTTAATGCAAGTTTGAGAACAAGAGATTTCACTGACCTCCTTTTCAGACTCTGGGGTAGTCTGTACCATAAAGGCAAATTGCAGCTCCATTTCAGCTTTTTCTTCTGGGACATCATTGATCTGGGCAAGGTGAGCAAGAGATTTCACTTCTTCTGGGTCCACTTCAGCTTTTTCTTCTGGGACATCATTGATCTGGGCAAGGTGAGCATTTTCAGGTCCTGAGATGTTCAGTGCCTGAATCTGATCTTCCCAGTCAAATGACTGAGCCACCACTGCCAGATTCGCTGTTTGGTTGTTGGTGGTAGCTCCCCTGATGCTTCCGACTAGCACCATTGTTCGTTCACTATTTTCCCTCCTGTCTGGCTTTGGGCAGTCTCTGGCAAAGTGACCAGGTTCATGGCAGTTAAAGCATCTTAATTTTCCCTTGTTGAAGCCGACCTTCTTCTCCGCGTTTATTCCCCAGTTTTTTTTGCCGGATTTCTTGGAGAAGTGCTTGGCCCTGAACACAGCCATAGCAAAATGCCATGTGATGTCCATCTCCTCAACATCCTTTGGATGTATTTGATCAAGATCAACAAAAGAAAGCTGAGGAGGTAGCTCGCCAGCCACAAAGGCATTGTAACAGTTCACAAGTCCGGTTGCTTAATCCATGTTCTCATCAGTTTCTTTGGGAGCAAGAGTGGGAATAGGTGCTTTCGAGGAGGATGCTGCTTGTTGATAAGGCAAGGATGGTTGAATGTTATGCATCGGTGGATCAACATGAAATTGTGGTTATGGAGCAACAAAGGTTTGAGGTTGTGGAGTGGTGAATGATGAGAAGACACTGTTGGATGAGATCCCAAGGTTAGCAGTGGAATATGAATTTACATGATTGATCTGTTGGATTAATGTCTAAGTCCATAACTATAATTGGTAAGACTTGACCCGACCCGTCATGGTCCATTTGGGTTGCATGGCATCATGCATTTGGATAAACTATAATGAGAGAAATAACACTTAAGGTTGGTTAATATATTATAAGTTCTAATATATTAATAAGGTTATTTAATTAGTATTGATCAAGAATTAATTTGGAATTAATTAAGTGATCAAAATGAGACTAATTAAATATATGGGTTGATTGTGTAAATCATTCATTCTTATATATGTGGGCTTGTGATCCAAGATTCCTTATGTTGGACTAAGTCCATGGGGTGACCCATGGATACTCCATGGAGGTTAAAATCCATGGAGCATAAGGAATGGGTAAAGTTATGAGTTACATGGTGTAACCCTAATAGCCACCATATAAAAGAATCTCATGGCTCAAGAAATCATGCACTAATGTGTGAATATGAGGGCTAGATGATTTCAAGGAGTGTTCCATTTCTCTCAAGTCATTCCATGTGCATTTGGTGTTGTGTGAACCATTTGAGGTGTCACACTTGGGGCACTAGGCACTCAAGCTTCATGGAGACAAGCTACATCAAACAAAGGTATGTATTCTATCCATTTGATTACCCAAGTATCAAGTATTGTATGCTAGATAGGGTAATACCTTGGAAAGTTCATAATTGCATGTATAATAGAGAAAACATAGATCCAAGGTATATAGGGTTGCATGTACACTTAGGAGTGTTAGAATGCGCAAAACCCATCAGTGGTATCAGAGCCAAGGCTTGTTTTCTTGTTATACTTGCAAAATTAGCTGAAAAATCGAATTGTATTAGTTTAAAAGTTATGCTAATTACTTGGAAAAAAATTTTGATGTGAATTATCTTTGTTCATATGAGTTTATTAGATTAATAGAAAAGTTAATTGATTATGTGTTTTCAATCCATTTTAATCTAAGAGTTGATTCTAAAATGTGTTTTTGTAATTTGTCCTCAAGTTATATGAAAAGTCACATTTAAGTTTCATAAAAGTCATAAAAAGTTGTCCTCATTAAATGGTTTTATGACTCCATAACTTGTCCTCAACTTATGGAGGTTCAAGAGTCACTTCATTAAATGATAAAATGTGTAACCTTAATTAGTTCCATAAGTTACAAAAATAAAGAAAAGTTACATTCTTTTATTAGTTTAAAGTCTTCCATAACTTGTCCTCAAGTTATGGAACTTGAAGAGTTTTTTTTAATTAAAACTACTTTAAACACATAAGTTATGGAATTAATTAGTTTTGAATATTTTCAAAACTTGCCTTTAAGTTTTGGAATTTGTAAAGTTTTCCCCATGAATACTTTAATTCCAAGTTAGCCCTTAGAATTTTAAAAGTTAAAATTCAACCCTTATACTTTATAGTATTATAAGTTAATAATAAATATATGTATAAGAGCAAGTCAGTCTTACCGTTAGTAGGCCTCATTCACGAAGCCGGTCTATAAGGGGGGTATAAGGTTACTGCCTATAAAATGGCAGTTTAATGGGTGTCCACTCTCACCCACCGCTTCCTTCACTGGTGGAGGGTCGTTAGTCGAACGGGTAGGACAAGGACTATAATTCTCCCTTCATTAAAAGTATTAATGATAAATACTAAGTAACTAAACTTTTTATAAATACCCAATCTTAGTTACTTAGGAAAATGTGAATAAGGTGCTAATCCATGAAATTACACTTTGCACTTTGTTTAAACCGTTAGTGGAGCGTGTGTGGTTAACCGGCACACTAACCTGGATTTAACAAAGTAGGCAAAGGGTAACTTAATATTTATCATAGTATCGGTGGAGCTCGTGTGGTTAACCGGCACATCGATTGAGGGGTAAATATTAAGGGTACCAAGTATATTTGCATGGTTACTTCACACCTTGTTTTGTGATCCTCGGCATCCCAGTCACAAAACCTGAAGGGCACACTCGAGATTGAAACATGCCATTGAAAAGTTCAATGAATCTCAAAAGATCTAGGAGTTTCAAATCCAATTAAAAACCTAATTACATTATTTCGTTTTTCATGGTGGAAATTGGTAAATTGTCATTTACCTACCTTCAACTATTTTATAACTCGGATTACGGCATCCCTCTTCCAATTATAAATAGGTTGTTGGATCCTAGCCTTAATATTTCATATTGGGTGTTATATTAAGGACTTTAGATCAACTATCTTGAATATCTCCCAAAAGATGTCTAGTTCAGACATCTATGATCTTCCCAAATCTCTTGGAACTTTACTTCCTCCACCTCCTCCAATTATTCTCCCTAACCCACAAGTTCAAGGTCACTCAAGCCCTAATGGCAAGCAAGGTCTATGTGTGATCACATCTTAGAGATGAAGTCACATATTGACAAGCTGGGAGAGTTGGGTATCAAAGTCTTGAGAAAGTTGGATGTTCAATCACTTTCTAAGTCACATAGTGAGTTCCTTTGGGACTACTATGAAACAGACTATGACATGAACCTTAATGATCATATCTATTTGCTTGGTGCTGCTGAATCAACAATGATTTGGAACGATAGTAAAGCAAATTTGATTAGAAGATCAACTTCCCAAAAACTTTATGGACAGTGATAATGGTGACACTGGAAATCCAGAAAAAGCATTCTCTTCCCAATGGAAAGGGATTGGCCATAGTCAACCCGGTTGACCAAATGGTAAGGAGAAAGGCTAAGTCTGAGATAGTCCCATTACCAAAGGGTCCATATGTTTATTTTGCCAAAGGAAGGGGCGTTGATTGGAAAGCTGCCAAGTTTACCTAAGGATGTTAAAGTCAATAAGTCTGACTCTACTTCAGGTAGAGCCCATTATCTAACTCTGTTAAGTTTCTATTCTAAGATCCTCATTACATGATGTGACTGGGTCACATGTTGATGTTTTAAGAATCAAAGAATAGAGAGAAAGCTTAAAGGAAGTATATGCTGATTCTGATCGCGTAGGTGGATTTCGATCGCATCAGAATTTTGAAGCTGTTACTTAGAAGTTATGATATATTGCTTAGGAATAGATAACAACAAGTTTTTCCGTATGCATTTGCACTATAAGGATAAGTTTTTTCCGCAAAGTTTTGAAATAAGATAAAAGTTTTTAATTTTATATTTATTTTAAATATCCTTACAAGTGGCATTTGTGAAAAATGGTTGTTTATATGATTCCATTGATAGCAATATTTGAAAAAAAAATGGACTTGATTCTTTCGTTTGTGGTAGTGTCATAATTTACCAAATAAGGAAAGATTCTCATTCCCAAGGCTTCAGTTGGATAGAAACTTGGAATCATGCAAGTTGAATAGTATGATGAATGAGAACTTTCAAGCATTGGAAAATTAAGACTTGTTCACATGGATGTGTGAGTCAAGTTAAGGACTAAAGGGATCGAGTACACATTCTTGTGCACTGGTCAAGTCCACCACAAAGCTCGTTAAGACTATTCGTCATGATTTACTAAATTTTAGTAAATATGGTTATACTTACAAGTTTAAGTATAATTCTGAAACATTGGAAAAGTCTCAATGTATGGCAGAACGAATGGGAAGAATCAAATTAGGCAGACAGATAAAAGTTTCTCAAATTTGAAAAGATGGGAGAGTACTTTAGTATCATGTTTTGTGATCATCTTAATGATTAAAGAACCACATCACAATTGGTCTTCTAAGGACATCTTAGTGCATTCTTATGACTAAGAAGAGGAGTCATGAATTGTTGAAATGGTTAAATCAAGAAGATGAGTCATACTTCGTTTCAAAACAAGTCTTAGAGTCATACTCCAAGACTATAAGTTGAGTGACATATCTTAAAGAAAGGTTTATAACACTTGTCAAATGTAAGAGTAAAAGTGTCCTACTCTTGTACATTTGAAGTTGGTAAGTTGTGATGTTTTGGATTAAACAAAGACCAACTAAGGCCAATTGTGTGAAGTGTTTGTCTTGATAAAGAATCCGCACTATCTCTTGAATATTTGGCAAGATAGTCTTATATGTCAAGAGGACAGTGCGAGTCTTAAAGATCCTAAAAAGAATTTCAAGAACTAATCAAGAATAAAACCTGAGGTTCTTCACTAGCACACGACTTGAGGTTTATAACCTATCATGTTGACATATTCTGTGCCCATTCCAGTTAAAGTTGGCTTTGCATAGGAGTTCTGAAAGTTCTCAATTGGTTGCATAACAACTTGGAAGCAATGGCAGGCCCTGTACTGCCAGGTGGCAAGAAGTTAAGATTGCATAAGTTCAGTCCATATGAGTTGGGATTTGTCATTATCCTTGTCTTGTGACTATGGTTTTGACGATTCACATGGATAAGAACACATACACCATAAAATCTAAGGGTCATAAGGTTTCTCTCCGATTCATGAAAATGATGGTGAGGAAACACTTCCACCAAGTAGATTTGAAGTAGATGGCAAAAGGTCTAAACAATTGAGACTATGATTACGGCATCCCTTTTCATAGTTATGAAATTGTTTAGACACACATGCATGCTATCTAAGGAAAGGTGTATGATTTTGATAAAGTTTTATCAAAGCATCTCGTATCAGAAATCTGAACTTTGGTAAGGAAGTCAATAAAGTATTGATTTCTAGAAGTCCATCTGATTTCTGAGTACATGTCAAAGCTAGTGGGAGCATAAGTGTTATGCTAATAATCATCATGTTAGTGGGAGCATGATAATTGTTGTTAGTGTTGCAAGTTAGCAATGTTAATTATAGAAAACAAAAGTTTCAATTCGTGAGGCTGCAGGGATTGAAAAAGTTGTTTTGCTATAATTAAGGGAGATGATAAACTTCATTTCAGTTCTAAAGGCTTAGATTGAGACCTTAATCATCTTTAGTCAAGAATATATATATGAATTTCATGTTGGATTGGTTCAACTTAAGGAAATTCTATATATTGCGTTCTCAAAATTTGATTATGATTACGGCATCCCTCTTCACAGTCAAATTTTGAAAACATCGCAAATAAAAATATTGTAGCAAAAGACTGGTCTAGAATCATGTCTTTATGTGAGACATCATGAATCGTGTACCATTTGCTTTGGGTACAGGATCGATTGCATGTGCTATAATATTTGTCATTTCTAAATATTTCCAAATGCCCAGAGGCATTAAGAAGGGAAAAGGTCTAGAATTGGATATGACTAAAATGATTAAATAATTGTCGAGGACAATCTGAGGTTTACCAAAGATTGGTTGCTCAGGGACAGTTGGAAGTATAGTGCTAATTTTGGAAGGACCATATTGACATATTCTGAAAAGAGGCATCTCTTATTCAGAAGTGATAGTCAAAATGAGAATATGGAGTTGTCTCCATAGGTGGAAGTTATCTGTGTAAGATTAGAAAACTTAATGCAAGAAGCATGTCCAAAGCAATGTACTTTGAATATGAGACTTAGTTTCCATGGAGTTGATCTCCATTGGAATACCTTATAATGACTATTGACAAGTCTTTGTGACTTTGTACATATTCATTACAGGAGGGTCAGTGCATATAAGTTTAAAATCTAAACAGATTTCGATAAATGATAGGAATTTGAAATTCTCACATTTTTCGATAAGGATTTAGGAGTGTGAAATTAGAATCATTGAAATTATGTTCAATTGGTTTATTTTACAAAGTAAGGATCATAGACAAACATAGAGTGCATACTTGGTGTATGTCAAAGCTATTGTTTAAGAAAAACATAGTGTACATGCTTGGAGCATGGGACAACTAGTGTTTTTAATTCAAGTATAAAGTTGATAAAACCGAAATAATGAATAATGAGTAATCAGTATGGTGATAAATAAAAGTGTTTATTTATATTCATAGGGTTTGATACCATATTTGATTCATTTATTCTTGTGTTTCACTTTGCATGTTTTGACTTCCAGAATAACTAAGTCGCTCTTCCTGAATGATTAAGTTATTCAAACCATCCACAGTCGGTCATATGTTGGAAGTAGATATGAATCAAGACTGTCATGGGTTGGTTTGTAGAGGTCCAAGTTGGTGGACAAAGTGGTGCTACAACACTCATGAGTGCTCATAAGTTCTGAGTATTGGATTCAACCCACGCTCATTTGAATCACTTCATGGATTTTATCACGAGTGATCATGAGACGATAATATCTTATATTCTTCAAACCTAGAGATATGAGTTGTTACTATGAGTTGGTTATACATTGATTGCACGAAAACGCATTTGGTAACTCGATGTTATAAAACGTGCCTTTGTGTATGATTCAACAAGTAGTAGAACAAGCCATATGAGTCGAAGTTTATCCATTCCTTTTACCTTCGGTATAAAAGCGATATTTGTGGACCCCTCGATGATTTAGCGATGACACATGTGAGTGCTTGGCCAAGCCAGGACTGATTTGATTTGTTCAATCAGTCAGTCATCATAAATCGAAAATCGGGAAAAAACAAATGGACAGAGAGAATGATTATAATCCATGTCTCAGTCCATATGATATCTAGAATGGAGGAATATATGATCCCTTATCTAATGGACAAGTCATTGACAACGTCAGAGTTCGACAACGGCTTTAAGAGCTACGATTGCCAGTTAGGTTTTGAAGTCATACTCAATAATAGTTTTAGACTTATCCAAGTGGGAGACTGTTGGATTAATGTCTAAGTCCATAACTATATTTGGTATGTACTTGACCCGACCCGGCATGGTCCATTTGGGTTGCACTTCACCGACACAATTTATATGGATAGTCTTCTGAGAATAGTATATTTATGATTTATATTAATATATTATATGTTCTAATATATTAATATGGAATCATATTATTTAATTAGTATTGATCAAGAATTAATTTAGAATTAATTAAGTGATCAAAAAAGAACTAATTAAATATGGACTCTTATATATATGGAATGGGCCAAGTTCATTTAGGTTGGGCTAAGCTTTCATGGATGGTCCATGGAGCTTTTAACCCATGGATCCTATGCAAATGAAAGGTCATGGGTATTAGGGTTTACATGGATGTAACCCTAATCCTCCATAATATATAAAGGGGTTCTTGGCTCACAAAATTGGCACAAGTGTGTGAAAATAAGAGTGGGCCGATTTTAGTGTGCATACATATTCTCTCAAGTTCTTCCAAGGTGTTTTGGTGATTTGTGATTCCATTTGAGGCTTCCACACTATTGGGGCTAAGCTCTTAAAGCTTGAAGACATCAAGCTACATCAAAAGGTATGTCATCTAACTAGAACTTTGTAGTATAGGTGCTTCATAATATGCTAGTTAGGATGAAACCTTGGAATAGTTAATATTTGCATGTATAATAGAGAAAACATAGATCCAAGGTTTATAGGGTTGCATGTACACCATAGGAGTGTTAGAATGCTCAAAACCCAACACTTGCTAGACCGAGATATAAAGGTTCCCAAACCATCATTGAGATTACCAGCCTCGCACATGGTCCAACCACCAAGTTCCCAAGAGTCCAAATAACAAGGCTACCCAGCCTATAAACCCCTCTATATCACACACTGATCACCCACTTAATCCTGTTACTCAAGGAGTGTTCCATTTCTCTCAAGTCATTCCATGTGCATTTGGTGTTGTGTGAACCATTTGAGGTGTCACACTTGGGGCACTAGGCACTCAAGCTTCATGGAGACAAGCTACATCAAACAAAGGTATGTATTCTATCCATTTGATTACCCAAGTATCAAGTATTGTATGCTAGATAGGGTAATACCTTGGAAAGTTCATAATTGCATGTATAATAGAGAAAACATAGATCCAAGGTATATAGGGTTGCATGTACACTTAGGAGTGTTAGAATGCGCAAAACCCATCATGATCTCCCTCTGCTTGTCATCAAGGTCGCAAGCTTTGATAATCTCCATGGTTTCTGCAAGACTCAGACGGTTGAGGTCCTTCGTCTTCTTGATCACTCAGACATTCATGTCCCATGACTTTGGTAGTGAGTTCAGCAGCTTCTTGTTGATCTCAGACCTTGTGACCAAAATACCAGCAGAGCTCATCTCAGTACTGAGAGTGATGAACCTCTAAAGTTGAGCTTCTAAGGATTCTCCCAGAATTTGATCTAACATATTAAAATTTTGCCTAAGCATGTCCTGACGACTCTGCTTCATATCCTCGTTTCCTTCGTATACCTCAATCAGTGCTTCCCACAAAGCTTTTGCAGAAGAGTATTCTCTGAAACCCTGAGAATCTCTGGAGATAGGGCCATGGTGAGTGTGGCGAGTGCTTTCTCTTACTCTTCAATTTTCTCAAAGTCTTCATCGGTGTAGTTTTCAAATTCCTTGTCAATGACTGTTCCATTCTCAAGTGTTGTGGTGATTCGAACCGGTCCTTTCAAGATGCTTCTCCAAATCTTGAAGTCCTTCATCTTTATGTACTTTTCCATGCGGTAATTCCATTCGGGTAAACCCTCAGCAGATAAAAAGCGCGGGATTCTGGTATTGGTACCCATAATCGAGTCCAATTCCTGATAAGCTGTTAAAGTTTGTGATTCCATTTTTTAATTTTCTGTGATTTCTTAATTGAAAATAAAGGTTTGTAAGGAAAAGCAACCGTAAACGATGATGTATTATAACCAAGAGAGTTCACGACCGTACAGAGTTCACGACCGTACACAAAAAATGGTTCACGGTCAGTTTATGGTTCACGGTCAATTCACGGTCAATAACAGTTCACTGTCAAGAATTGATTCATGGTCAAGCAATGGATCACATTCCAACAATGACTCACGGTCAAAAAGATGATCACGGTCAATGTAGATAAATGGCTCACGGCCGTACACAGAGTTCACGACCGTAAACACTTCAACAAGTAAAACTGTAAACGCCCAGAAACAGATGAAAACAAATGATTTTAAGCTGATTTCGATTCCTTTGGGATTTTAAGCTGATTTCGATTCCTTTGGCCTTGAATCTTCACGATCTAGTGCAGAAAACACACAAACCACTTGAATAATGACGAAAACGAAGAATCCTTCAACCGAAAACACAACTTGAATACGTTTTGAGACCGGTATGGCTCTGATACCAATTGTAAGTCCCACAAACGCAAACCAACCAGTGATCAAACACAATCAAGAAGCAAAAACAGTAAGAATTAGAATGACTAGAAGCAAAGAAGTTCCAACAATGCACACGTTGTATTCAGCCGTCAACGTCTAGTACACTTGGAACACACACATACACGTCTGACTCATCTGACACATCTGACATGCTATTTATATGAACCCTACTCAACCGCAAACACGTATTACATGACCCAAAACGCTCTCAGACCTATACAGATAGATGCCTAGCCCAAACCAACAAATTATGACCTGACAAGTTGTCTACCTCATAATAGCGCTATCCATATTGACCATGGGCTCAAATGAGTTAATGCGTTGTGTGAAATGATTCCAAGGACTAAACCATGATAAGGCCTCATGAATTAACAATAGCTACACATACATAGCAAATCACTTTTGATACAATTGAAAATAAGTATAACAAACATAATTGAGTAAACGACATGCTTTTCCACCCGAAATAGGGGGTAACGTGAATACTCACAATGCTTTGAGATAATGAAAGTGGTGCCTTGAACTACACTCTATTCGTAACACTACCGATTCCTACAATGCTGTTACACACTAATGAGTGTCTAATCGAAATCTAATACTAGTATACTTACTACTACAATAGAATTATGCCAATATTGTGTCAAAATTTTGATATTGATAAGTTACAAACATTTTTCTATGAAATTTAGGTTTATATGAATCAATTTGTTATATAAAAAATTCAAGTGGAAATTCCCATTAATGAAATGTTCAAATTTAACATTTTAGAGGTGTTCCAATGATTAAATATTCAATAACTAAATCAATTTTATTCTAAAAACTTTCATACTTTAGATTTCAGTTCTTAATATAATTTAGAACCTCCTTGTAATTTTTCATGATTTTTAAATATGTTTAACTATTTTTCGACTATTTAATTCCTTGAAAATATCATAAAATTGTGAAAAGTACTAAACAATGTCGAAAAATTACCAATTTTCTTGTACAACTGTTATACATTGTATATAATATGGGAAAAATATCAAAAGTTGGTTTTCAACTGATGAAAACTATTTTTGGATTTATGGGTGTTTAATATTAGGAAATTCGAAATAAATGGCAAACAGTTGAAATAAATCTTCAAACATTTTTTTAATGGCTATTTAATATATTTAAACATAGAAAAGTATTGAAACTGGTTTTTAAATAGGTTAACCTGTTTTTTATGATTTTTGTGTATTTAATAGTAAGATGATTAGAAAATTTTTCAAAATTTTTGGTTGTTGTTAAACTGTAATATACAATGTTATTCTATTTTATTATGATTTGTTGAATAGTTTAACTATATCTCCTAGATTTATTCTCACAAATAAGCATTAATTCAAGAAAAATTACTAAACAGTAAGTAAAATTCATTAGTCTTTTTATATAAACTTAATATGTATAATATATTATTCTGATAAAGTTTCATAATTTATGGACAAGTTTAGCTAGTTATTATCAATTTAACACCTTAAACTTTCATTAAATCGGGAAAAATAAGAAATATTCATGGAAAAATCTGTAAACTTTTTCAATAGAGTCCTTATGATGTATAGAAGGTGCTCAAATTATCAAATATGGTTTTTGACTTTCATAACTGTACTTTACTATTTATTTGTTCTCAACAAACATAAAATCGAAATGAATACAAAGTAGCCATATAAATGCATTAAACTTCATAAAATGTTTTTAATTAATGTATAGGTCATATCAAAGTTTTTCCAAAATATATTAACTTTCAAAGGTATTTTATGTGACTTATTGCCTTATTTTCTTGCAAAAATTACAATAACTCGAGAAAAAGGAGTTATTTTCTAAAACTTTCCAGATAATCTTACTTTGTTGTTTGGATTCTGGGAAAAACCAGACTTTATCAGAAAAGGAGATTTAGATATTTATTTGTGAATAAATCCTTTATAAGCATTCTTAACAATGTACTTTGATCATCAAGCCTTTAAGCTTTATGGTCATCACATGCATTATGATTTGAAGACCATGAATGAACTTATTTTGTTCAAAATGATGTTTCTAAATGAAAATTTTGAATGCATGTGGTTTTGGATCTTTAAAACTTGTAAAAACTCAAGTTGATGGATTTGATTTAGGTTTTGTCATTGGATTTCACCTTCTAATAACATGCATGCAAGAAAATTTGAAAATTTTGAAATAAAAGTGAACAAAATGTTATGAAATTGATTTTACCTTGAAGATCAACTTCAAATGATGAAGATTCTTGAGTAAAATGAGGGATATTTTGTGGAAATTTTGTGGGTTTTAGAGCTAATTGATAGTAGGAAAAAATGGAAGTCTTAGAGAGAAGAAAAGAGAGAAAAAAGAGATTCTATCTCTCTGGATACTCAATATCTCTCGTCATCTCTTTGGGGTTTTTCTCCACAAAAGTCGGCCCCCAAAATACATAGATGTATGTGAAATCATGAAGAGTTGAATGTAAAAATCTCTCCCAGTTGTTCTGCTTCTAAGTCCATCATTGTTAGAGAGAAGTAAGAGAGAAGTTTTAGAGAGAGAAAAGTAGGAGGTGGAGTGAATGGGAAGTGAAAATGATTAACTTTGGGAGGAGAAATGAGGAGAGAAAGAGGGATCCGAAATTTGAAGAGGAGAGAGGAGATTTTATTTTCTTTTCTTTTTTAAATTAATTCCTTATTTTTTATAAAATTTCTTTCAATTTATATAAAACGTGTATTTTATATAAATTTTGTTCATAACTCATTTTTAGCTTATAAAATAAGGCTAAATGTTAATGACTTAAATTTTATTTCTCTTGATTATATTTTTTCTAATTTTAATTATTTTAGAATAATATTATAAACTTCATAACCATTTTATATAATTATTGACGCTAAACCTTATAAACTTAAGTTTTTAAGGGTTGTAGGGTTTTAAGGAGTTTGTAAATCTTTGGATATCAAAATTAATTGAATTTTGAGACTTCAAACTATTTTAGAGTTTCATAACTCTTATTCAACATAGAAATAGTGTTTGTAATTTATTTTTATCAGTTTATTGGCATTCTTATGTAGTGGTTTCGAGATTCAAGTGAAATTGAGGAATCAAGTATACTAGTCCTAGTTTCAACTTTGACTTAAGTTCCTATGAGACTCTGGCCTAATTTCTACTTCTAGCTCAAGTGCATGATGTTTCTACATGAATGTACAAAGATGCTGAAGTCAATGAATGACTCGAATTTTGATAGTTTTTACTGTTAAAGTAGTTGTAGAATTCACTTATCCATGTGAAATCTAAGTACACTATCCTTCGATTCTACTTGTTTCCAAGTTTTCTAGTAGGTTATGAATTAGCCTTGAGCTACTAAGTCTGGCATGTGTCGTGCCTATTCATGCAACCGAGCTTAGTCAAATCTAGAACCGACTCGAATTTTGACGGTTGTCACACCCAACATACCTGAAGGATCTTGAAGATGGTAAAGTCAATTTTTATGACTCTACCTGAGGTATATCAATTATATAACTCCATAAGCTCCTATTCTTAGGCTCTTAATACATATTGTGATGCTCATATGTTGATGGTGTTGCAGAATCTAAAGGAAAGAAGGAAGTTTAAGCAGAGCAAGCTAAATCTGAGTATAGGAAGTGGACTTTGGTCACATGGTTCGATGGTCATAATTTAGAGCTACTACTGGGTCGTAAGGACAATTTAATAGATTGCTATAAGTCTTCGGAGATGTCTATAAATATAGTTTTTCATTTCGTCCACTATAAGGACAGGTTCCAATTTTCATTTTCACTTCAATAGAAGCAAAGTTTTGGTTTATGTAGTTGCCTAATCTTATTTCTTTGCAATGGAATTAACAAAGTGTTGTTATGTTTCTAACAGTAACAATATTATTTATGGATTTTATTCTTATGATATCGCTTATGATATAGTCATAATTGACCAAGTGAAAAGAAATCACATCGCCAACTAGACAGATACTTGGAGTCGTACAATCCAAATTCTATAATATATGAGAATCTTGTTCATTAGAAAATTATGAATTAACTCATTGTTCACATGTTTATGCAAGGCAAGTGAAGGACTAATGGATCTAGTAAATGTTGATATGAACTCTTTAGATCCACCACATGGATGGTAACTCTATTTTTTATGATTTACTGATGTTTCAGTAAATATGGTTTTGTTTGTATGATTAGACGGAATTCTAATACTATTGAAAAGTTCATGAGTAGTAGAAATTAGTGTCATGTTTTATGATCATCTTAGTAATTGTGGAATTGTATCACACTAAATCCTCCTAGAACATCAAAGTGCATTTGTACGAATAAAAAGAGGAATCAAGCATTTTCGGAAATGGTTCGATCATAAGATGATTCATACTTTGTTCCCAATCAAGTTTTAGAGCTATGCTCTAGTAACTAGGAATTGTATAGTGAAACTCCTTTTCAATGAAAAAGGTTGATAACACCTCGTAAAATGGGAGTAAGAATTCTTTCCTTACTCTAGCACATTTGGAATTGGAATTGTGATGTTTTCGTTGATCGAAAAACAAAAGACAAACTGAGTACTATTCTATGAAGTGTTTTCTTGTAGGAAATCCGCACAAACTTTTGAATAATTTTTTAGAGGAAACATATATGTCAAGAAGTCAGTGGGAGTCATGTTGATCTTGAGTTGCAAGATTCGACTGATAATGAACCTTTAGTTATGACTAGCATGCGACCTGATGTTGATAACATGTTGTGTTTTAATTGACATATTTAGGTGCACTTCCAGTTGAGATGGTAATTTTTATGAGTTATATGTTCTTCATTTAACTACAAAATCAAAGCACGTTGTTTAGTAAGTGTACATTGATCAATATGGGTGAGCTGCTAACAACATGGAAGCACTGGTGGGCTCTTATGCTGCCAGAAGGCAAGAAATTTAATAGTGAAATTGAAGTCCATGAAGGAAAACTGAATTTGAATTTGGTTTGTCCTATACCCTGTCCTATAACTGTATGTTGGAATTGAAAGGTCCATATGGATAGGAACATATACACCTTCAAATACAGGTGGCAAAAGGTTTCACTCTAATTCATGAAAATGGTTATGAGGAAACACTTTCACTTGTAGATTTTAAAGATATAATAAAGATCAATACGCATATTGGTTGTATTAATTGCATTCTCAAATTCAAAATATGATTCCGACATACCTCTTCATATTTCAAATTGTGCGGAATGGGAAGGGATTGTTTAAACTTTCAGGAGATATGTTTATCACGTCTTGAAAGGGTTTAAACACATACACTATCCGGATAAAGTGCATACTTAAGAAGCCTAATTAGAGGCTGGACCAAGCGTCGTGTAACAGAGATCCGGGCTTCTGTAAGAAATTCAAAGGGTATTGATTTCTAGAAGTCTAGTTGATTTCTAAGTACATGTGAAAGCTATTGGAAGCATAATTGCTATGTTGGCATTTCATGTTGACAATACTATTCATAGGGAACAATGTCTCTAGTTTCAAAGTTGCAAAATTTGGGAACTGTTTCGTTATAGTGGACTTAAGGGAGAGGGCACCCATACTTCGTTACGAATCTAATGGTTTATATCGAATAGTTTAATAGAACTTATTAAAATACATATTTGAATATCATGTTAAAACGTTTCAACATAGGAGATTCGATATATGGAAATATTATAGCGAGAGATTAAACATATATGAAATCCTTATGAAGGAAAGAATGAATAGAGTCTCATATGATTCAGATATAGTGTAACATCTAGTTTTGAGGTATGTTTTATTTTTAATTTAAAATTCGACATTGGGAGTTGCCACGGCGTGGGGAAGGATAGCCATGACGTGGCGATGCATTTTCTGGTTGCGGGTATCTTTTGGATCACCACAATGTGGCAAGGAAGGCTACAAAATGGCCAATGCTGACGTTTTAAATCCTAATTCTCAGGTATTGCACCCTATTTAAAGAAATGAGGAGGCTAGGGTTTGCTCACCCTCAGCCTCCACCACCCTCTTTTATTCAAAATAGACTGTAATTCCTTTTCCTCCACTGTTGAAGCTTTCTTGAGTGCTTTTGAGAGATCTTGAAGGAAGAAGCAAGAAGGAGTAAGCCAAATATCAACAATAACGTCCCTACCTCCCTTCCTAATTCAATTCTAGACCCTTGTATGTGTTCAATGCTCCACTTTTTTCATAATAAGTTGCTAGATCTTGGATTTTGTCCCATTTTCTTTATAATCTTGTTAGATGGGATGGTGAGAAATCATAAAGGTTACAACTTTATGAATCTCTAGATCATTTGGACTAGTTCGTGGTTTGGATCTTAAGTTTGGTTGGTTATTTGAGCCATGCATAAGTTTCTGGCCATAAAACCCATTTTGAGCTAAGTTGAGTCCAAGACATGCATTGGACATGCATGTCTAAAAAGCACCAATCTTTAATTTCGTTTTAGTGTTATAAGCTCTTCTGGAGCAAATAGGTTTGATACGTAAGGGAGTAAGTGCTTCTTGGTTAAGCCCATGCCAAGGTTGTGCTTTATAGACCTAAGACTTGAGATCTAGACCCCTTGGTGAGTCTCAAGGAATAAAGTTCGAAACTTTATCCATTTAGACAATAATAATGATCAAATATGGACTTTAGAAGCCCTAGGGTTGGAGGATCCAACTTTACCTATTAAGACACTTTGAACCCAGTGCTCACAGTGTGGTGACTAGAGAAACGCATATGTTTTGTCGTTTGAGGGCCACAACGTGTCGAGTCAACTTTGACTTTTGACTTGCATTGACGTTTGGTCAAACACCTAGTTTTGGAAGAAAATCTAAGGGTGTACTTTGTATGGCTGTATAGGTGGTTTATAGCATATGTATTTACATTAGTAAGAGCAGTAGCGGTTGATCATTGTTTGTTAGGTGAGTATATTCACTGTACTCGTGGGTAGAAGGCACCAATGCCGTCCCACTGGATTACGTTTGTAAGATGATAATTGTCTTTGTTACACTTGCTACTATGCCTATATGTGCTTGTTGTCTTTGTGAGTCTTGCTTATATGATTGTATGCTTAGCGACAGGGTGAAATATACCCAGTACCGGCTGAAAGATACCATAGGAGGTGAAATAGACCCGGTACCAATCGAAAGATATCGAAGTGGGTGAAATAGACCCAATACCGGTTGAAAGATATCGAAGGGGGTGAATAAACCCAGTACCAGTTGCAAGATATCGGAGGGGTGAAATAGACCCATTGTAGTTTCAACCTGTTATGCATGTTTGGTGTGTGGTATTTTGGGAAACACACTAAGCTTTGTGCTTATAGTTTTATGATTATGGTCTCAGGTACTTCTGGCTCGAAGGGGAAGTGTCCAGCATGATCGCACCGCATCCAACAGTGTTCCTCATTTTATGACATGATTTGTACTCTAATAACTATATTATAAATTATCTCATTTTTATGGATTTTGTAATGAATGAATGATGTTTCTGTTAGTTTAAAAATAAAATTTTTAAATAGAAGTTTTTGGGACGTTACAAGTTGGTATTAGAGCCTTGGTTTGAATGATTCGGGCACACTCTCGGGTGTGTCTGAACTCAAACTGAGGAATTGGTAATATTTTTAGAAGCAAATGGATTTTCTAAATAGATTTTTGAAAAAGAAAATGGGTGCGATGCATGCAATTAGCCGAGCTGAAGTAAGTGTTTCCCAAAATACCCATATATGTTTATTGTTTAGTAAATGTATATATGTATAGCATGCTTGATTATGGCTAAGGATTTTCTCGGACTCGCATTGTAGGATGCTAGGATGGATGACTTGTATGTCAGTTGTATGAACCTTTAGAACTTATGCTAGTATAGATTTCAGATGATCAATGCTCGAATGATGCTTGCTTTGTGCTTCTAGGGACTCCACTGGTATCATCTAATTATTAAGCGAATACGTTAAATTACATGTTGTAGGGATTAGATAATATTCTAAGGTTACGTTCATCCCTATAACACAGCTCTTGTTTGAGTCCAAACGTTGTAGGGTGGGACCTAGCAGTCAAAAATTATCTGGTGTCGGTAACATCTAATTGTATTCGTGAGGTAGTTAATTATAAGGTATTGGAGGGAGTCTCGTTAGCAGCTGATGGAAGGGAGTGGTGGGAGAGGAACCTTAGAAAATCTTAGGAAATATTTTAGCGCATCGGGCACTCTATATCGTGAGTAAGGTAATTAATAGTATGGAAGGTATAGTGTAACGTCTCAAAAATAATGACATAAAATTTTCGTTTTTAGATTAATAAATCATTTATACATATCATCTCCATAAAACGAAGGTAAAAACGATTTAGAAAAACATCATTAAATCGGTGTAATTCACAAAATGCGGAAACATGTGGTGTGTGCTCTGTAATCATCCCGAGCCCTTCCATTTGAAAACTGAAGTACCAGAAACATAAACTGAAAACCATAACCACAAAACTTACTGAGTTCCCCAAGATACCTCATACCACACATACATAAATCACATACTAGGCCCCCACCCTCCATCGGGCCTCACTCGGTCTCGAGTCCCAATCGACCTCGGGCCCCGCTCGACATTAAGCCCCGCACGGATTACAGATCTGTCAATCACAAATCCCCGCCCGATACACACATAATCATCTAGCCATATAATCATATAAATATATACACTTACTAACACATGCAATAATCACAAAGACTATAACATACCATACCATCATCAAGCCCCGCCCAGCATCAGCATTTGATCGGTAAGCATAAAAACAGATAGTAATAACTAGCATACAATATACTTATCAGGCACCGCCTGGCATCGAGCCTTGGCCGATAAGCATACCATCTCATAACGAATGCAAGACTTACACAAACATATAGGACTCTAACATAAAAACCCATCGGCCTACATTGGTACCTTTGACCCGCTAAACCTAGTGAGGAAACTCACTTCGCACTGCCGAATCACACAGACGATCCTTGGCTGCTGGCTAACAGATTCCCCGAACTGTCAATATCAAAACAACACCCAATTAACAATTGGGTTCCAAACCATAACCATAAATCCATACTTGGGGTAAAAATACCATTTTACCCCTAACCTAGCTTGGTCCAAGACTACGGCTCAAACTCACATCCTGAAAGGCCCAAAAGCCAAATAACCAACCAAGGCCCAAATATGGCCCAATTTTCCAAATTGGGCCCAAACTCCTTACATGGGCCTTACCCTAAATCCCAACCAATTTTCCTAGTCCAAAACACTTGTACTCAGATGGCCCATTAAGAACTTAAATACCCAAGCCCAAAAAGGAAGCCTAACACGAAGCCCAAAGGCCAAAACCCTCCTGACTGTGTACACGAGGCGTACTCAGCTGTACGCTAAGCGTATATACAATTCAGCTTGTATGTTGCGTGTACAAACTTGTATGCCAACCGTACTCATCCATTAAGCCAATTTCGACATTCAGCTCTTAATTCTGAAGTCCAAAAGTCCACATCACATATCTGAGCACACACAACTATCTAGAACCATAAAGTCACTGACTTATTGACTTTGCATGCCCCAACAGAACCAATATTAAAGATAAAGCATTATACTTTCACCAAAAGGACACCATCTCATATATGGGGGATTCCAAACCATAAAGGAGGCAATATTATGCATCTAGTACCTCAGAAACAGTAAGAGTGGAAACTCATAGCTCCTGGAGTGGTAACAAACCACTAGATCTGATTCTTAGGGTCAAAAAGGGACCAACACACATACCACATAGATCTAATCCAATAATGAACAAGATTAAAGATTTTTACCTCAAACAAGCTGGAAATGAAGCACATAATCAAGATCTACAATCTCTTCCTTGATCCACAACCTTGCACCAAACTCCATCTTCTTAGAAATGACCCAAAAACACCAAAATGCACACCATGAGCTCAAAATCAAAACCATGGAGGCTTAGAGATGATTTCTAGGGTTTTAGGGAGTTGGAGGCTGATAAAGAGGCTAGCCAGAAGACTTATGTGTTTATATAGGATATAACTTCCAAATTAAGGTTTTCCCTTTACCCCTCATTCGTTCCGCGTACTACTCGTACGCCCAGCGTACGAGGTCTCGCAACCCCAATCTGACCCTCGTAGTACGCTAAGGGTACACAATATTACGCCCATCATAATACCCTTCACATCAGTATGCCCCGTGTACTTCCTAACTACGCCCCACGTACTAGGGTTCCCTATTAAACCCTTAAGCACTCCGAAGGCCATAACTTCTTCGTTATAAATCCAATTCTGACAATCCTTAAATCCATGAAAACGTAACGATTAGCCCTACAATTTAATCAACCTATACCTACCTTACCATTTCCTGAACAAAACTCCATGTTCCATAAAAGCCCGAGCTGACAAATCACGGAAATACCCTTTGACTCCAAAGCACAAATCGAATACCCGAAACATCCAAATTACATTATCCAACCCTAAATGAGTCCAGATCTCAATTATTTTAAGGGTACCAAGCCCGTTAATACCCAATCCCTTATCACTACTCCAAAATTGGAAACAATTCGAAACATGGCGTTTCAAATCTCCCCCACTTAAATTAGATTTCGTCCTCGAAATCTTTCCATACCATCTCCGGCACGCCCAACAACTTGATCAACACACCCACAACCCCGAGCATACCCCAACCTTCCCATTGCAACCAGAAGCAACCCTCATGGGGCTCTACAACCCGAAGATGAACAAATCCCTTGCAACATAATCACATTTACTCAATCTGAAATCTGAAGTCTCGAGATAGTCTGACTCCCTGACATACCGCCCATACGGAATCATTGTTGAATCCATTCCACTTATCTCCCAACAGACTAATAAAATTCTGATAACTTGAGGTTCCCCTTAGAAAATAGAATCACATACGAAATATCCATGTAGAACACTTATACTTGACATAAGGCTCAAACAATCCTTCGAGTAGGAGAGACTTATCCTTGCAATGGTTAGACTCAGACGAGAGCTGTGCAACAACATCAAATCATTTAAGATTATCCAATCCCAACTGCAAGTGACCTGACATCTCCTCCGAAAAACAAGCTACTCCACACACGAGTTCCAAATAAATAATATTTCCTTGATTTATCTGTTGGATTTGGTGCCTAAGCCCATAACTATAACTGAGATGTACTTGACCCGATAGTAGCATGGTCCTTTTGGGTTGCCTTCATCAGTGGAATTTGATAGGATGGACTTTTGAGAATAAGGTTATTTGTGATTTATTAATATATTATAAGTATAATATATTAATTGAGAAATCATATTATTTAATTAGTATTGTTCAAGAATTAGTTTGGAATTAATTTTGTGATCAAAAGAGATTAATTAAATATGTGGGGATTGATTGTGTAAATCAATCATTCTTATAATGTGGGCTAATGATCCATAGTTATTTAGGATGGGCTAAACCATTGAGATAATCCATGGATAGTCTATGGAGGTTAACCCATGGATCCTAAGTATATGAAAGGTCATTAAGGTTTACAAAGTGTAACCCTAGCATTTGCCACATTATAAATACCCACCCCTAGAGCTAAAATCAGCTAACACATACATTCTAAGAGAGTGAAGTTGGTTTTGTGCTAAATAACCTTTTCTCTAAAGCCTCCTCTTTCATTTGGTGTTTGTGAACCATTAGAGGCATCACACTTGGGGTGCTCAAGCTTTCAAAGGTCAAGAACTCTACCCTTCTCAAGAGGTAAGCATCCAAACTAAGGTTTTATTATATAGCTTCAATTGTATGCTAGCTAGGGTGAATGCTTCGGAAAAACAAAATGCATGTATAATTAGAGTAAACATAGATTCAAAGCATTTAGGGTTTCATGTGAACCATAGGAGTGTTATAGTGCTCAAAACCCAACAGTGGTATCAGAGCCAAGGATTGTTTTCTATTATATTTGATGCTTATTAGTTTTTCAAAGCTGACAAAGTCGAAATTTTGGCCTCTGACTGGTGAACTCGCCGAGTCCATGAACAGACCCGACGTGTCCACTTAGTAACAGAGCAACTCGCTGAGTCCAGTTCATGCACTCGACGAGTTGAAGGCTCTATTTGCAGAATTTCGAGTTTCTTGGCCTGGTTTGGATTGGGAACACTACCACAAATTGTTTTGGATCATTGGAAATGTTTTTTATGATATGGTAGTGCTTGTACTCATCCAACCACAAGATAATTGTCAAAGTTTTAAAATAATTGTTGGTTTGATATGATAAACAAAATTGCTTTCGAATTGTTGACTTGAAATTATCTTGATTATGATTTTAGTTAGATCATAGATTATGTGATAATTTTAGTTGTTAGAAAAATGATCTAGATGAATTTCAATGACGTCCATAACTTGTCCTCAAGTTGTGACAGTCGTCAAAATTCGAGTCAGTTTTAGATTTGACTAAACTTAGTTGCACATATAGGCACTACACATACTAGACTTAGTAACTAGAAGCTAAGTTATAACATACTAGAAACTTGGAAACAATTAGAATCAATGGATAGTGTGCATAGATTTCACATTGATATGTGAATTCTATAACTACTTAACTGTAGAGACTATCCATATTCGGGTCATTCTTTGACTCGAACACCATTTCATGAATCATATTCACACATCATGCACTTGACCTAGAAGTAGAAATTAGGTCAAAGTCTCATAGAAACTTAAGTCAAAGTTGAAGAGTAGGACTAGTATACTTGATTCCTCAATTTCGTTTGAATCTCGGAATCACTACATAGAATGCCAATAAACCGCTAAAAATAAATTACAAACAATATTTCTAATTTGAATAAGAGTTATGAAACTCTAAAATAGTTTGAAGTCTCAAAATTCAAGTAATTTTGATATCCAAAGATTTACAAACTCTCAAAAACCCTAAATGCCCTAAAAACTCACATTTATAAACTTTGACCTTAAAAATTCTATAAAAATAATCATGAACCTTATAATATGATCTTATAACAATTAAAATTATGAAAATGCATTCAAGGAAAATGAAATTTAACTCATTAACATTTACCCTTAATTTATAAACCAAAAATCAAGAGTTTCATGCATAAAAACTAGGTTAAGGTGCACATTTTATAAAAAGTTGGATATTTTTTTAAAAGATTTGAATTTTTATAAAAGAAACAAGAGAGAGGGAGCCTCTCCTCCCCTAAAATCGGATCCCTCTCTCCCCATATCTCTCTCTCACACTCTCATTCTCCAACACACACATCTCTCTTCTTTCTCTCTCTAGAAAACTCTCTCTACCTTCTCTCTACTTTTTCTCTCCAAACACCACTCCATTCTCTCTTCCTCCCTCTAAAGAACCAAGAAATATTCCAGAAAACAAACCCAAGAACACTCCTCAAACTCGAAATCTTCATCATCTTGTGGTATTCTTGAAGGTAAAATCGATTTCTACTTCACTTTTCCTTCAAGTTTTGCTCTTTTCTTACACTTTCTCCTTCTTCATCTTCTTCAAACTTGTTTTCTTTTTGTTAAAATGGTTTTTAGAACATGATGGATGTGTTTTAACACCATGCATGTATGATAAACAAGGTTGCATGTTCATGATCTTAGTGCAAAAATCGATTTTAAGGATTAAAACATCAAACTCAAGTTAAGAGTTTTTGAGAAACAAAATTTTCTTCATAAATGCATGTATACATTTTGATAAGTTTTAATCTTTTGATCTCTGGAAACATGACCAAAATATGAGGTTATCATGATATATTTAAAATACTTCAAAAGGTTTACTCAAGGAAATGATGAAAACCCACTTTTCTAACCAATCATCATGCATGCAATCTGCCAGATTTCTTTACCTGACTTTAAACTGTCATATCTCACTCATTTCTTAGCCAAAATTCGTGATTCTTTTTCTGAAATATAATATTTTGAGTTAGCTTTCAAACTCATCTGACCTCACTGAAAAATACCAAAATTTCGATTTTTACCAATTTTTACAAAACTGTTGCTCAAACAGCACTTTCCTTATGAACATTTGTTTTGTGTTGCATGTTCAAAGGACTTATTCATCACTAAAAATCATTCAAAAATTATTTTGAACTCTTAATATCATGTATTAATAGGTACAAAAAGATCTTGATTCAAAAGTCTTTGTAACATGTTGCAAAAATTGTCAAAGTAACATCACTAATCTTTACATAAATCACAAGAACCAAGTTTTCTCTATAATTTATTGAGCCTTTAGGCATGGTGTTCAACATCAAAAATAAGAACACAAATTGTCATTGTTATCAAATTGTATGAAGATGCATTCTGGAAATTTTCAGCTCAATATATATTTTATTTATTTTTATATGAAAATAATAAGAAAATAAAGTGTTAAATCATATAAAATACTTAAGCTAGTAAATAAATTATGGAAAAATTCTTGGATGATCCTTTAAGTTAATAAACATCTCCCATTAAGTTTCATCCATTTTTGTTACTGTTTAATATGGTTTTGAATTTTCTTTTTGTTTAGCTCTAATAAATCATAAAACCACATTAGGGAATATAAAAATGGTATCTAATAATTTTCGCAGCTTATACTCTCTGTGGAACACTTAGAAAAATATTTTCAGAATTTTTCATAGTGTATTCCTATTTTTCTCCGATTTTTGTATTTATAATGGACTAAAAACAGGAAAAATAGTTTTACTCATCCAAACATTATGAAAATTTACCAGAACACCTTTTAGTACATTAGGATGCTACATAAAAATTTTGATGATTTTTCTCTTCTGTATACTATTTTTCTTCTATTTTCCCAAGATTAAATACACTTAAACCTAATTTTTATTAGAATACATACACAAAAATCATAAAATTGGGATAAACAGTTTAGAAATTTATTTTTATATTTTTCCTAGCTTAATAATGACTAATAACAGCGTTATAAAAATTTTGGACAATTTTGGAAACTATTTTCTATTTATTTCAATTTTTATTAGAATAAATGCTCAAAAATCATAAAATTGGGTTAAATTGTCTGGAAATCTATTTTTATATTTTTCCCAGGTTAAGTACGTGTAATGACATTACTATAAAAAGTTTGGGGAATTTTCTTAACCGATTTCTATTTTTCATGAATTTTTATATATTTAGAGAATTAAATATATGAAAAATGGTTATGCATATCCATAATCCATGAAAATTTATCTAGAAGTCTTTTAACATATTTGGAACCAAAATCTGAAGTTTGGTAATTTTTATTAACTGTTTAGTATTTTTCATTATTTTATGGTTATTCAAGAAACTAAAATCATGAAAAATAGTCAGACAAATCAAAAATTCAAGAAAATTTGTCTTAAGGTCTTTGACTTCAATTAAAACTGAAATACAAAGTTTGGGAAAGTTTAGAACTAAATTGATTTCGTTTTGAATATTTAATCATTGGAACACCTCTAAAATGTTAAATATTAACATTTCAATAATGGAAATTTTCCACTTAAATTGTTATATAACAATTGATTCTTTGAAACTTAATTTCCACAAAAAAATGTTTGTAACTTATCAATATTAAATTTTGACACATTATTGGCATAATTCTATTGTAGTAGTAAGTATACTAGTGTTAGATTTCGATTAGAGACTCACTAGCGAATACCATTATTGTAGGAATCGGTAGTGGTACACGTGGAACGTAGTTCAAGGCACCATTTGCATCATCTAAATGCATTGTGAGTATTCACCACTCCCCTTTTTTCGGTTTTTACGTTTTGGGGTGGAAAAGCATGTCCTAAACTATTTATGTTCGTTGTATTTATTTGACTCGTATAAACTTGGTTGCTATATTTTTCATATTGTGAGTATTCATGCACTCCCCTATTTTCGGTTTTTATGTTTTGGGGTGGAAAAGCATGTCCGAAAAACTATTAATTGTTCGTTGTATTTAAATTGATTTGTATCAAACATGATTGCTATTTTATTGCTATATCTCTCTATGTATGTCTATGCAACACGGAACATGAGAACTTATCGTACTAAGGCCCTTCCCTTATCTCTAACCATTAACTCTTTGAGCCAATGGTCATTATGGATAGCTCTATTAGGAATTGACAACTCCTCACTCGCCCTATTGCTGGAGTGCATGATACCATATTCATCTATGGAACGATAAGCATAGATCTTGATAGGGCTTCAGTCATAGGTTTGGTTGAGACTCATTGTTCGCTCATACACATACAAACTCGTTACTTATTATAGCAATAAACTTGTTTATTAATTATAGCAATGAACTTTGTTTCTCATTACAACAACGAACTGTTATTACTGAAAACTTATATACATGTTTTAGCAATGAAATTGTTTGCTCCTTGTAGCAACGAAATTGATTGCTTATTTTAGCAATGAAACTTGTTTACTCGTTTGAGTAACGAACTTTATCTTCCATGAGAATATGAATGTTGCATCTTATTTGGGCAACATACCTTATCTCTCATGATGACAAAGAACTTTGTTTTTACAAACTTATTTA
Organism: Lactuca virosa; assembly: GCF_052849685.1. Classification (NCBI taxonomy): domain Eukaryota; kingdom Viridiplantae; phylum Streptophyta; class Magnoliopsida; order Asterales; family Asteraceae; genus Lactuca; species Lactuca virosa. The sequence goes on from NC_136429.1 coordinate 417,846,679, forward strand.
CTCATTTTAACAATATACTTTTATTATTGGAAACTTTTATCAAAACTTTGATTTGAATTCATGGAACCAATATTATTTTGTTTATCTGTGAGTACTCACCAACTATTTTTATAGTTGACGCTCGTTTTACATGCTTTTTCAGGATTCATCGAGTAAGTGGCACTTAGGGACACTTCACTTTTAGGAGCATTCGCATGTGTTGTATTTCAATTTACATTGTAATTTCTTTTAAAAGTTGTTCAAACCCATTGTAAATTTGTAATGCTTTTTAATACTATGGTTGGTGTTGTCTTTTAACTTTTGCTATGAAACCCTTTGTACTGCCACGCCCTGTGTTTCCGCTTTAGCGGGGTGTGACACAAGTTATGGAAAATGAAAAGTCTCGTACATTAAAATCCAATTAAACTCTTAAGTTATGAATGTGAAGAGTTTTGAAAAGTTTCAAAACTTGCCCTTAAGTTTTGGAATTTGTAACGTCTCATATATTTATAAGTTTTATAATATTATAAGTTTAATAATATACATATATATATATATATATATATATATATATATATATATATATATATATATATATATATATATATATATATATATATATATATATATGAGACTAGTCATTCTTACCGTTAGTAGGCCTCATTCACGAAGCCGGTCTATAAGGGGGGTATAAGGTTACTACTTATAAAATGGTGGTTTAATGGGTGTCCACTCTCACCCACCGCTTCCTTGACTGGTGGAGGGTCGTTAGTCGAACGGGTAGGATAGGACACTAATTCTCCCTCATTAAAAGTGTAATGATAAAATATAAAGTAACTAAACTTTTATTAAATTCCCAATCTTAGTTACTTTAGGAAAATATGAAAATGGTACTAATCCATGAAATTACGCTTTGCACCTTGTTAAGTCGTTAGTGGAGCGTATGTGGTTAACCGGCACACTAATCTGGGACTGACAATGTGTGGCAGAGGGTAACTTGATGTTAATCATAGATCAATGGAGCTTGTGTGGTTAACCGGAACATTGATTAGGTGATCTGTAACATTAGGTGTACCAAGCTAATTTGCATGGTTATTCACTCCTTGTTTGTGATCCTCGGTATCTTCGTCACAAACTTGAAGGGCACAATCGATATTTAAACATGCCATTGAAAATTTTAATGAATCTCAAAGATCTTGGAATTTCAAACCAATTAAAACTTAATAATCTATTTCGTTTTTCATGGTGGAAATTTGTAAATCGTCATTTACCTACCTTCAAATATTTTATAATTGGATTACAGCATCCCTCTTCGCAATTGTAGAATATTGTGTTGGGTCCTAGCCTTAATATTTCATATTGGGTATAATATTAACGGTTATCATCTAACCAAAACTTTGTTCTTCTTCCTTTTCAGATGTCTACCCCAAACAATGCTTCCAACCCAATCCTTTCAGGCTCTTTCTCCCTCATGAACCTATGTGGGAGGGTCATTTTCGATGGCTCGAACTTCAATGACTGGATTCGTAACATCAGAATGGCTATTCATTATGAGGTCAAAGAATATGTACTGGATAAAGAGCTTAAGGAGATTTGTGTAACCACTGCCACTCGTGAACAAATCGCTAAACACACTACTCATGAGAGGGATGCAAAAAAGGTGTCGTGTCTAATGATTGCTACCATGATTGCTGAGCTACAGATGTCCTATGAGGACTACTATCCTTTTGAAATGTATAAAGATTTGATGGAAAGATAGCGTCAAAGTGCTCGGCAGGAGAGGTATGAGATCATTGCCTCCATGATCACAACCAAAATAAAGGATGGTGAACCCATCACGGCCCACTTGCAAAAGATGCAGAGATATGTGGACCGCTTGCTTAAATTGAATGTCAATTTTGATGAAGAGTTGGCCATAGATATTATTCTACACTCTTTACCTTCTTGTTATGATCAGTTTCGTATGACCTATCATATGAACAAGGAGGAGGTCACTCTTAGCAAGCTTCAAGGCCTTTTAAGGACTGCAGAAAGCAAGCTGAAAGGTAAATCGGTTGTGTCTACTCCTAATACTACTACTTTTTCCCCTGTTCTGGCAATCGGACATGGGAAGGGAAAGAAGAGGAAGCCTCCCTCCAAGAGCCGCAAGGGAAGGTCTCTTGATGGATCCACTTCTAGTGGGACCAAAGCTGGTTCTGCTAATCCCTCTTCCAATCTGAAGGATGCTAACTGCTTCCACTTCAATGAAAAAGGGCACTGGAAACGAAGCTGCCCTAAGTACTTGCAGGACATAAAGGATGGGAAGATCAAACCCTCCTTTGCAGGTATTTACACTATTCAATCTAATAACTCATCACATGCTAATTCTTGGGTCCTTGATACAGGTTGTGGTATTCACATTTGTTCTAATTTGCAGGGACTAAAAAGATGTAGGGATGTGGAGCACGGGAAGATAAACTTAATCATGGGAAATATGAAAATGTCGCATGTGACCAAGATTGGAGTTTATTCTTTATTTCTTAGTAATGGTTTAAATTTAGATTTGAATAATTGTTGTTACTCACCCGATACGGCGAGAAATATTATTTCCTTTCACGGTTTGTATAAACAAGGTGTTACCTTTTCTTTTAATAATGAAGTTGGCACTATTAATGCTTATTATAATGGTGTATTTTATATTTAAGCATTACCTTGCAATGGTGTATATGAAACTGTGAATGTTGTAGATAACCTAGGAAATAATGTGTTACACATTGATTCTTCCAATGATTTGGATAAGCCATGCTTGTGGCATTCTTCCAATGTCAATAAGAAGCGCATAGCCCACTCCAAAAGGATGGAGTTTTGGAGTCATTCGACTTAAAGTCGGATGACACTTACGAATCTTGTTTACTAGGAAATATGACCAAGTCACCCTACACTGGTACTTGTGAAAAGGGTGAAGGTCTGTTGGATCTCATACAAACTGATGTGTGTGGACCATTCAGAACCGCCACAAGGGATGCTAACCGCTTCTATGTGACTTTTACTGATGATTACAGTAGATATGGCTATGTCTACTTAATCAAGCACAAGTCAGAAGCCTTTGAAAAGTTCAAAGAGTTTAAGCAAGAAGTGGAGAATCAATTGAGCAGGAAGATAAAGATGCTATGATCCGATCGTGGAGGAGAGCATCTTAGTATCGATTTCCTTGACTATCTTAAGGAATGTGGAATTGTTTCACAACTAACGCCACCTAAGACACCACAACTTAATGGTGTGGCTGAGAGGCACAATAGAAGCTTGTTTGACATGGTTCGTTCCATGATGAGTCGAGCTTCGTTACCTATCTCATTCTGGGGTATGCCTTAGAGACTACCGCCCATATCCTTAATCTAGTCCCTGCTAAAAAGGTTTCCAAAACACCTCACGAGATGTGGACAGGGAAGGTTCCCTCGTTAGACCACATCAAAGTTTGGGGTTGCGAGGATTTCGTGAGACGCGAGACTCGCGACAAGCTCGAACCTCGGAGTGAGCGATGTATTTTCATCGGCTACCCGCAAAAGTCCTTTGGATGTCTCTTCTATAGACCGAGTGACAATGTTGTCTTCGTCGTGAGGAAAGGAGTCTTGCGTGAGATAGAACTCATATGCCAAGGGGACAGTGGGATGCAAATTAGCCTTAAAGAGCTTCTAGAGTCAAGAGGTGAAGGAACCTCAAACACTAGCAATCAACCCGAGGAGGAAACTCTGGTTGAGCCAATTGACGAGTCCGTACCTCTGATGTGTTCCAGTAGAGTTAGAGTTCCACCAGAGTTTTATGGTTTTCATATAACAGCTGAAGCTGATACATTTATCAGTGATAGCACACTGGTAAATTTGGATGAACCTAATAACTATAGGAAAGCCATGGCAGGCCCCGAGTCTGCAAAATGGAAAGAGGCTATGGACAGTGAGATTCAGTCCATGTATGACAATCAAGTTTGGAACTTGGTTGACAATGTACCGGGCCGTAAGACAATCGCGTGCAAATGGATCTTCAAGAAGAAGACCGACATGGATGGGAGAGTACACACATATAAGGCGCGACTGGTTGCAAAGGGCTTTACTCAAACTCTGGGAGTTTACTATGATGAGACCTTCTCACCAGTAGCGAAGATTAAATCTATAAGGGTTATGTTAGCCATAGTCGCATTTCATGACTATGAAATATGGCAAATGGATGTCAAAACTGCTTTTCTTAATGGAAAGTTGGCTTAAAATGTTTACATGAGTCAGCCAGAGGGTTTTGTCAATGCAAAGTACCTTAATAGAGTGTGTAAGCTTGAGAAATACATTTATGGATTAAAACAAGCATCTCGCAGATCGAATATTTGTTTTGATGAGAAAGTCAAAGAGTTTGGATTTTCGAGAAGCGAGGATGAGTCCTGTGTATATGTCAAAGCTAGTGGGAGTATAGTCAGCTTTCTGGTATTGTATGTAGATGACATACTACTCATAGGAAATGACATCCCAACCTTGCAGGAAGTCAAGTCCTGGCATGGGAAGTGTTTCGCTATGAAGGACCTCGGAGAAGCTGCTTATATTATAGGGATAAGGATTTTGAGAAACAAAAGTAACAGACTAATAGGACATAGTCATAGTACCTACTTAGACAAGGTGTTGAAACGTTTCAGCATGGAGAACTCCAAGAACGGTGACTTACCTATCCAAGGCAATACCAAACTGAGCAAGACTCAGAGTCCGAGTATAGAGTCTGAGACAGCAGAAATGAATTATATATCATATGCTTCCGCAGTTGGTTCGATCATGTATGCTATGACTTGTACTCGTCCTGATGTGGCCTTTGCTTTGAGCATGGTCAGCAGATATCAAGGGAACCATGGCAAAGCTCATTGGACTGCAGTTAAGAACATTCATAAGTACCTGCGGAGGACTAAGGACTGGGTCCTTACTCTCGATGGGAGTGATGACTTGAGAGTAACAGGGTATAGCGACGCGAGCTTTCAAACCGACAGAGATAATTTCCGCTCTCATTCGGGCTGGATATTTACCCTGAATGGAGGAGCAGTGACATGGAAAAGTTCCAAGCAGGAGACTATAGCTGATTCAACGTGCGAATCAGAGTAGATAGCAGCAACGAAGGAGGCGATATGGTTGAAAAACTTCATCGGAGACGTTGGAGTCATTCCATTCCTAAAGGAGCCTCTGGATATTTTCTGCGATAATGAAGGGGCGGTTGCCTTAACCAAGGAACCGAGAGTTTATGGAAGATCCAGGCATATCGACATAAAATACCACTTCATAAGACATCAAGTAGAAGAAGGACACCTCGTGGTGAAGAGGATATCGTCAGAGGACAACCCAGCAGATCCCCTTACAAAGGGACTGACCAGGGTTAAGCACTTGTAGCATGCAAGGGGCAGTGGGCTAGCGGACGATATTAGTTTTAGTGGTTAGATAAATAGAAACTTGTAATAGCTAAATTGTAATTGACATTTAATGATTAAATAAAAGGAGTTTTATTTATAAGTAAAGTTACTGTCTTGTGTCAATCATTTACTATTGTTTCACTTTGCATGTTTTGACTTCCAGAATAATAAGATTTATTCAAACTATCCATAGTCGATCATAAGTTGGAAGTAAGTATGAAAGAAGACTGTCATGAGTTGGCTTGTAGATTGTCTAAGGCGTTAGGCATAGCAACAGTTTGCTACACCATTCATGAGTACTTCTGAAATAAGATTTGAGTATTGGATCAACCCGCGCTTACTTGAATCACTTCATGGAATTTATCACGAGTGATATTGAGACGATAATATCATATAAGTCTTTAAACCTATATATATGAGTTGTTGACTATGAATAAGTTGTGCATTGATGATACAAAAACACATCAGTAACTTGATGTTATAAAACGTATCGTTGTGCATGATTTAATGAGTAATTAGTACAAGCATATAATGTCGAAGTTTATCTATTCCCTTTTATCCTAAGAGGATTAAAAGCGATATATTGGGCCCCTCGATGATTCTATTTTGACTTATGTACCGGGCCCGGTCAGAACTAAATTGATGTGTTCAGTTATGTTCTATGTCAGACGAATCGGAAATCGGGAAACAAACTGTTGGACAATAAGTATGACATTTTTCCATCTATTTCTCCAGCTGATATCTTGAGAACAGAGGATTATATGATCCCTTATCTAAAGGATGCGTCACTGACTGGGTCAGAGTTGACAGCGGCTTTTGAAAGCTTACGATTGCTAAGTCAGATCCTGAAGTTACATTGGCAGCTATAGTTATTAAACTTATCCAAGTGGGAGACTGTTGGATTTGGTGTCTTATCCCATAACTATAACTGGGGTGTACTTGACCCGATACTAGCATGGTCCTTTTGGGTTGCATTCATCAGTGCAATTTGATAGGATTGAATTTTGAGAATAAGGTTATTTGTGATTTATTAATATATTATAAGTATAATATATTAATTGAGAAATCATATTATTTAATTAGTATTGGTCAAGAATTAGTTTGGAATTAATTTTGTGATCAAAAGAGACAAATTAAATATGTGGGGATTGATTGTGTAAATCAATCACTCTTATAATGTGGGCTAATGATCCATAGTTATTTAGGATGAGCTAAACCATTGAGATAATCCATGGATAGTCCATGGAGGTTAACCCATGGAGCCTAAGTATATGAAAGGTCATTAGGGTTTACAAAGTGTAACCCTAGCATTTGCCACATTATAAATACCCACCCCTAGAGCTAAAATCGGCTAACACATACATTATAAGGGAGTGAAGTTGGTTTTGTGTTAAATAACATTTTCTCTAAAGCCTCCTCTTGCATTTGGTGTTTGTGAACCATTATAGGCATCACACGTAGGGTGCTCAAGCTTTCAAAGGTCAAGAACTCTACCCTACTCAAGAGGTAAGCATCCAAACTAAGGTTTTATTATATATCTTCAATTGTATGCTAGCTAGGGTGAATGCTTTGGAAAAACAAAATGCATGGATAATTAGAGAAAACATAGATCCAAAGCATTTAGGGTTGCATGTGCACCATAGGAGTGTTATAGTGCTCAAAACCCAATATTATCTTGATGACCTTCACAAATAGAAACAACCCAAGACACAATCACAAGCGCTTGATTTACCATCATAACTGAACCCATTCATTACCCTTGAACCCTTCGATTGATGCCCTCGACATATAGATACTGTTGGGTTTTAAGTACTATAACACTCCTATGGTGCACATACAACCATAGATGCTTTGGATCTAAGTTTTCTCTAATTATACATGCAATTTCATTTTCCAAATCATATACCCTAACTAGCATGAAATTGGAGATGTACAACATAAAAAAACTAGTTAGAAGAATACCTCTTATTTGTAACTTGTAGTTCTTGGCCTTTCAAAAGCTTAGCACCTCAAATGTGATGCCTCTAATGTGTCACAAACACCAAAAACAAGAGGAGGCTTATGAGAAAGAGGCTTGGAATCGCAAAATTAGTTATGGTTCTCCTTTAGGATGCCTTAGAAGATTTTAGGTGTTAAGGGGTTACTTTTATAGTGTCACATTGCTAGGGTTTCTTCCATGCAAACCCTAATTCACCACGACTCTTCATATTTCTTTTAGGCCCTTTGGATTAAACCTTCATGGACTCTCATATAGGTTTAGACCATACCTAATCAACATGGATCATTAGCCCAAACTATAAGTATTACTGATTTACTTAATTAGTCTCCGCAAATTTAATCAGTCTCTTTTGATCACTAAATTAATTCCAAATTAATTCTTGATCAATACTAATTAAATAATATGATTTCTCAACTAATATATTATTCATATAATATATTAATAAATAACAAATAACCTCTTTCTCAAATATCCACCATGTGAAGTTGCTCCGGTGAATGCAACCCAAAAGGACCATGCTACTATCGAGTCAAGTACATACCAATTATAGTTATGGGTTTAGACACCTAATCCAACAGATACCCCGATCCTTATCCCATGAAAACGAAAATCCTTAACAAAACACTCGCGATACCCGACTCGAGATTTTACCCAAAAACCAACCCAATACTCAACTCATCACTCGAGATCCACGGATCTGCACTTGCATTTCACCCAAGTCCTTCTGATAATGACAACCCCTTGCTGTTGGATTAATGTCTATGTCCATAACTATATTTGGTATGTACTTGACCCGACCCGGCATGGTCCATTTGGGTTGCACTTCACCGGCACAATTTATATGGATAGTCTTCTGAGAATAGTATATTTATGATTTATATTAATATATTATAAGTTCTAATATATTAATATGGAATCATATTATTTAATTAGTATTGATCAAGAATTAATTTAGAATTAATTAAGTGATCAAAAAAGAACTAATTAAATATGGACTCTTATATATATGGAATGGGCCAAGTTTATTTAGGTTGGGCTAAGCTTTCATGGATGGTCCATGGAGCTTTTAACCCATGGATCCTATGTAAATGAAAGGTCATGGGTATTAGGGTTTACATGGATGTAACCCTAATCCTCCATAATATATAAAGGGATCCTTGGCTCACAAAATTGGCACAAGTGTGTGAAAATAAGAGTGGGCCGATTTTAGTGTGCATACATATTCTCTCAAGTTCTTCCAAGGTGTTTTGGTGATTTGTGATTCCATTTGAGGCTTCCACACTATTGGGGCTAAGCTCTTAAAGCTTGAAGACATCAAGCTACATCAAAAGGTATGTCATCTAACTGGAACTTTGTAGTATAGGTGCTTCATAATATGCTAGTTAGGATGAAACCTTGGAATAGTTAATATTTGCATGTATAATAGAGAAAACATAGACCCAAGGTTTATAGGGTTGCATGTACACCATAGGAGTGTTAGAATGCTCAAAACCCAACAGTGGTATCAGAGCCATGGGTTGTTTTCTTTTATATTCATGCAAATGTTTGATTTTCAAAGTTGAAAAAAAATGGAAAAAAAACATGAAGTTTGTCAAATTTTAAAATAATTACTTGTTTTGTGAAAAACTAATTATTTGTAAAATTTGAATCATTTGCTATATGAGTTGAATTAGGTCAAATTTAGTAAAAGATAAAATGATATGATTATTTTATTAGTCTTAAAAGTTTGATCTAAATGTTTTAAGGAGTTACAAATTTTGTCATAAAATTTTGGAGCTCAAAAGTTTTTTTTAAAGTTGTGATCTTAAGTGTTTTGAAACCTCCATAAGTTATGGATTACCAAAAGTTTTATGTTTCCTTGATTTATGAGTTAGTTTAGATTAATGGAAAAAAAATTGTGTTTTAGTTGTTTTCAATCCTAATTAATCTAGAGGTAGTTCATAAAATGTGTTTTTGTAACTTGTCCTCAAGTTACATAAAAGGTCAAATTTATGAATCTTAAAACTCATAAAAGTGTCATAGGTTACATAAAAAAATGAAGAGTCTTTTTGATTAAATAGTATTATGACTCCATAACTTGTCCTCAAGTTATGGATGTTTAAGAGTCACTTCTTTAAAAGTGTTATTAAAGAATAAGAGGTTACATAAAAAATGAAGAGTCTTCATTTTAATGAACCATTAAACTCATAAGTTATGAAATGAAAAGTTTTGAATAGTTTCAAAAACTTGCCCTCAAGTTTTGGAATTTGTAAAGTTTTCACTTCTGAATACTTTAATTCCAAGTTAAGCCCTTAGAATTTTAAAAGTTAAAATTCAACCCTTATACTTTATAATATTATAAGTTAATAATATTTATATATATATGTATAAGAGTAAAGTCGTCTTACCATTAGTAGGCCTCATTCACGAAGCCGGTCTATAAGGGGGTATAAGGTTACTGCCTATAAAATGGCAGTTTAATGGGTGTCCACTCTCACTCACCGCTTCCTTGACCGGTGGAGGGTCGTTAGCCGAACAGGTAGGACAAGGACTATAATTCTCCCTTCATTAAAAGTATTAATGATAAATACTAAGTAACTAAACATTTATAAATTCCCAATCTTAGTTACTTAGGAAAATGTGAATAAGGTGTTAATCCATGAAATTACACTTTGCACTCTGTTTAAGCCGTTAGTGGAGCGTGTGTGGTTAACCGGCACACTAACCTGGATTTAACAAGGTAGGCAAAGGGTAACTTAATATTTATCATAGTATCGGTGGAGCGTGTGTGGTTAACCGGCACATCGATTGAGGGGTAAATATTAAGGGTACCAAGTATATTTGCATGGTTACTTCACACCTTGTTTTGTGATCCTCGGCATCCCAGTCACAAAACCTGAAGGGCACACTCGAGATTGAAACATGCCATTGAAAAGTTCAATGAATCTCAAAAGAATCTAGGAGTTTCAAAACCAATTAAAACCTAATAATACATTTCGTTTATCTTGGTGGAAATTGGTGAATCGTCATTCACCTACCTTCAAATATTTTATAGCTTGGATTACGACATCCCTCTTCCAAGTTATAAAATAGTTTGTTGGGTCCTAGCCTTAATATATCATATTGGGTGTTATATTAAGGACTTAAATCAACTTTACGTGAATTTCTCCCATTGTTGATGTCTGGTTTAGACAACAATGATCTTCCCAAAACCAAGCTTTCCTAATGAATATGACTTCCCGAGTTTGGCTCATGGAAGTCATACTTCTCTTCCTCCACCTCCTCCAATTATTCTCCTTAGCCCACAAGTTCAAGGTCACTCAAGCCCTAATGGCAAGCAAGGTCTATGTGTGATCACATCTTAGAGATGAAGTCACATATTGACAAGCCGGGAGAGTTGGGTGTCAAAGTCTTGAGAAAGTTGGATGTTCAATCACTTTCTAAGTCACATAGTGAGTTCCTTTGGGACTACTATGAAACAGACTATGACATGAACCTTAATGATCATATCTATTTGCTTGGTGCTGCTGAATCAGCAATGATTTGGAACAATAGTAAAGCAAATTTGATTAGAAGATCAACTTCCCAAAAACTTTATGGACAGTGACAATGGTGACACTGGAAATCCAGAAAAAGCATTCTCTTCCCAATGGAAAGGGATTGGCCATAATCAACCTGGTTGACCAAATGGTAAAGAGAAAGGCTAAGTCTGAGATAGTCCCATTACCAAAGGGTCCACATGTTTATTTTGCCAAAGGAAGGGGCGTTGATTGCAAAGCTGCGAAATTTACCTAAGGATGTTAAAGTCAATAAGTTTGACTCTACATCAGGTAGAGCCCATTATCTAACTCTATTAAGTTCTATTATGAGATCCTCATTACATGATGTGACTGGGTCACATGTTGATGTTTTAAGAATCAAAGAATAGAGAGAAATCTTAAAGGAAGTATATGCTGATTCTGATCGCGAAGGTGGATTTCGATCGCATCAGAATTTTGAGCAGTTGCTTAAGAAGTTATGATATATTGCTAAGGAATAGATAACAACAATTTTCCATGTGGATTGTAAGGATAAGTTTTTTCGCAAAGTTTTAAAATAAAAGAAAAATTTTTAATTTTATTTATTTGAAGTATCCTTACAATGGCATTTGTGGAAAATTGTTGCTTATATGATTCCACTGATAGCAATATTGGAAAATGGATTTGATTCTTTCATTTGTGGTAGTGTCTAAATTTACGAAATCAGGAAAGTTCCTCATCACCCAAGTTTCAATTGGACCGAAACTTGGAATCATGCAAGTTGAACAGTATGATGAATGAGAACTTTCAAGCATTGGAAAATCAAGACTAATTACTTGTTCACATGGATGTGTGAGTCAAGTGAAGGACTAAAGGGATCGAGTACACATTCTTGTGCACTGGTCATGTCCACCACAAACCTCGTTAAGACTATTTGATTTACTAAAGTTTAGTAAATATGGTTATACTTACAAGTTTAAGTATAATTCTGAAACATTGGAAAAGTCTCAATGTATGGCAGAACAAATGGGAAGAATCAAATTAGGCAGAAAGATAAAAGTTTCTCAAATCTGAAAAGATGGGAGAGTACTTTAGTATCATGTTTGTGATCATCTTAATGAGTTAGAAATCATATCACAATTAGTCCTCTAAAGGTCATCTTAGTGCATTCTTATGACTAAGAAGAGGAGTCATGAATTGTTGAAATGGTTAGATCAGGAAGATGAGTCATACTTCGTTCCAAAACAATTCTTAGAGTCAATCTCCAAGATTGTAACTTGAGTGACATATCTTAAAGAAAGGTTTAAAACACTTGTCAAATGTAAGAGTAAAAGTGTCCTACTCTTGTACATTTGAAATTGGTAAGTTGTGATGTTTTGGATAAAACAAAGACCAACTAAGGCCAATTGTGTGAAGTGTTTGTCTTGATAAAGAATCCGCACTATCTCTTGAATATTTGGCAAGATAGTCTTATATGTCAAGAGGATAGTGGGAGTCTTAAATATCCTAAAAAGAATTTCAAGAACTAATCAAGAATAAAACCTGAGGTTCTTCACTAGCACACGACTTGAGGTTTATAACCTATCGTGTAGACATATTCTGTGCCCATTCCAGTTAAAGTTGGCTTTGCATAGGAGTTCTAAAAGTTCACAATTGGTTGCATAACAACTTGGAAGCAATGGCAGGCCCTGTACTGCCAGGTGGCAAGAAGTTAAGATTGCATAAGTTCAGTCCGTATGAGTTTGGATTTGTCATTATCCTTGTCTTGTGACTATGGTTTTGACGATTCACATGGATAAGAACACATACACCATAAAATCTAAGGGTCATAAGGTTTCTCTCCGATTCATGAAAATGATGGTGAGGAAACACTTCCACCAAGTAGATTTGAAGCAGATGGCAAAAGGTCTAAACAATTGAGACTATGATTACGGCATCCCTTTTCATAGTTCTGAAATTGTTTAGACACACACGCATGCTATCTAAGGAAAGGTGTATGATTTTGATAAAGTTTTATCAAAGCATCTCGTATCAGAAATCTGAACTTTGGTAAGAAAGTCAATAAAGTATTGATTTCTAGAAGTCCAGCTGATTTCTGAGTACATGTCAAAGCTAGTGGGAGCATAAGTGTTATGCTAATAATCATCATGTTAGTAGGAGCATGATAATTATTGTTAGTGTTGCAAGTTAGCAATGTTAATTATAGAAAACAAAAGTTTCAATTCGTGAGGCTGCAGGGATTGAAAAAGTTGTTTTGCTATAATTAAGGGAGAGGATATACTTCATTTCAGTTCTAAAGGCTTAGATTGAGACCTTAATCATCTTTAGTCAAGAATATATATATATATATATATATATATATATATATATATATATATATATATATATATATATATGAATTTAATGTTGGATTGGTTCAACTTAAGGAAATTCTATATATTGCGTTCTCAAAATTCGATTATAATTACGACATCCCTCTTCATAGTCAAATTTTGAAAACATGGCAAATAAAAATATTGTAGCAAAAGACTGGTCTAGAATCATGTCTTTATGTGAGACATCATGAATCGTGTACCATTTGCTTTGGGTACAGGATCGATTGCATGTGCTATAATATTTGTCATTTCTAAATTTTTCCAAATGCCCAGAAGCATTAAGAAGGACAATCTGAGGTTTACCAAAGATTGGTTGCTCAAGGACAGTTGGAAGTATAGTGCTAATTTTGGAAGGACCATATTGACATATTCTGAAGAGAGGCATCTCTTATTCTGAAGTGATAGTCAAAATGAGAATATGGAGTTGTCTCCATAGGTGGAAGTTATCTCTGTAAGATTAGAAAACTTAATGCAAGAAGCATGTCCAAAGCAATGTACTTTGAATATGAGACTTAGTTTCCATGGAGTTGATCTCTATTGGAATACCTTATAATGACTGTTGACAAGTCTTTGTGACTTTGTACATATTCATTACAGGAGGGTCAGTGCATATAAGTTTAAAATCTAAACAGATTTCAATAAATGATAGGAATTTGAAATTCTCACATTTTTTGATAAGGATTTCGGAGTGTGAAATTAGAATCATTGAAATTATGTTCAATTGGTTTATTTCACAAAGTAAGGATCATAGACAAACATAGAGTGCATACTTGGTGTATGGCAAAGCTATTGTTTAAGAAAAACATAGTGTACATGCTTGGAGCATGGGACAACTAGTGTTTTTAATTCAAGTATAAAGTTGATAAAACCGAAACAATGAATAATGAGTAATCAGTATGGTGATAAATAAAAGTGTTTATTTATATTCATAGGGTTTGATACCATATTTGATTCATTTACTCTTGTGTTTCACTTTGCATGTTTTGACTTCCAGAATAACTAAGTCGCTCTTCCTGAATGATTAAGTTATTCAAACCATCCACCGTTGGTCATATGTTGGAAGTAGATATGAATCAAGACTGTCATGGGTTGGTTTGTAGAGGTCCAAGTTGGTGGACAAAGTGGTGCTACAACACTCATGAGTGCTCATAAGTTCTGAGTATTGGATTCAACCCGCGCTCATTTGAATCACTTCATGGATTTTATCACGAGTGATCATGAGACGATAATATCTTATATTCTTCAAACCTAGAGATATGAGTTGTTACTATGAGTTGGTTATACATTGATTGCACGAAAACACATTTGGTAACTCGATGTTATAAAACGTGCCTTTGTGTATGATTCAACAAGTAGTAGAACAAGCCATATGAGTCGAAGTTTATCCATTCCTTTTACCTTCGGTATAAAAGCGATATCTGTGGACCCCTCGATGATTTAGCGATGACACATGTGAGTGCTTGGCCAAACCAGGACTGATTTGATTTGTTCAATCAGTCAGTCATCATAAATCGAAAATCGGGAAAAAACAAATGGACAGAGAGAATGATTATAATCCATGTCTCAGTCCATATGATATCTAGAATGGAGGAATATATGATCCCTTATCTAATGGACAAGTCATTGACAACGTCAGAGTTCGACAACGGCTTTAAGAGCTACGATTGCCAGTTAGGTTTTGAAGTCATACTCAATAATAGTTTTAGACTTATCCAAGTGGGAGACTGTTGGATTAATGTCTAAGTCCATAACTATATTTGGTATGTACTTGACCCGACCCAGCATGGTCCATTTGGGTTGCACTTCACCGGCACAATTTATATGGATAGTCTTCTGAGAATAGTATATTTATGATTTATATTAATATATTATAAGTTCTAATATATTAATATGGAATCATATTATTTAATTAGTATTGATCAAGAATTAATTTAGAATTAATTAAGTGATCAAAAAAGAACTAATTAAATATGGACTCTTATATATATGGAATGGGCCAAGTTCATTTAGGTTGGGCTAAGCTTTCATGGATGGTCCATGGAGCTTTTAACCCATGGATCCTATGCAAATGAAAGGTCATGGGTATCAGGGTTTACATGGATGTAACCCTAATCCTCCATAATATATAAAGGGGTCCTTGGCTCACAAAATTGGCACAAGTGTGTGAAAATAAGAGTGGGCCGATTTTAGTGTGCATACATATTCTCTCAAGTTCTTCCAAAGTGTTTTGGTGATTTGTGATTCCATTTGAGGCTTCCACACTATTGGGGCTAAGCTCTTAAAGCTTGAAGACATCAAGCTACATCAAAAGGTATGTCATCTAACTAGAACTTTGTAGTATAGGTGCTTCATAATATGCTAGTTAGGATGAAACCTTGGAATAGTTAATATTTGCATGTATAATAGAGAAAACATAGATCCAAGGTTTATAAGGTTGCATGTACACCATAGGAGTGTTAGAATGCTCAAAACCCAACACTTGCTAGACCGAGATATAAAGGTTCCCAAACCATCATTGAGATTACCAGCCTCGCACATGGTCCAACCACCAGGTTCCCAAGAGTCCAAATAACAAGGCTACCCAGCCTATAAACCCCTCTGTATCACACACTGATCACCCACTTAATCCTGTTACTCAAGATCCAATCCATGACCCAACGGTCTCTACTAGGTCCCACCTAAATTGCCATAATCACACGGGCCTCGCCCACGGGTCCCAGCCAACTATATCACGGAGCAGCCTTACCCACGGACCCCCACCTATCAAAAGCTACCCAGGCCCGACTCCGTCTCGAAACCCAATGGTCCTCAACCTAAAATTAAGAATACTCCTCGACAATCCTCATCAGCGTGCCCAAGTCATGAACTGATTCCCCCGATACGCTCATGACCACCTCCAATGGTAATATACCTCAAACTGGTGAATGCTACGATCCCATCACAGTTTTACAACACCCCAAGCCGACCATGAATACCACCTATCGCCCTTCCACGCCTCAACCATCACATCCCCACTCATCCTAAGTCGAAACCTGCATCCCACTGCATCCAATCAGGTGTTCGTGTCATACTTCGAATTCCGAAGCCCCCAACCTAGACTCAACCACAAGCCTGTTGTGCATAATAAAGAGGACGCCGACCAGCGGTTGGACTTTTCCTGAACTCCCACTTACACAACCTCAATATAAACGACCACTTGAGCCGTCTCTCCTCCTGGCCAGGATGTGAAACTTGCCCTAGTTCACACCCTTCCTATCTTTTGGAAAACCTGATCGATTCTCCCCCACTTGGATTTGACGAAGATCTCTCATCCCTTAGACCCGATGGGTTCCCAACCCATCAACCTCATATAGCATGAACTGCCTACGACATGCACTAATCAATAGTAACATTCCATTGTTAGCCAAACTCATTGATCGCCCAATTCCTGAAATCCTGAAGAATAATGTTGAACCTTTAACCAGACTGATAATCCAAATCAATTCCAATGATACCATACCAATTCCTTAATTTCTTATGTTGGTAACTAAAAACCACAACCCTTGCCGTGAACTGACGAATCTTCACACCCAACTTCCATTCTCAAAGAATCACTAGACTCTAACCGTCTACAACCCATGCGGATATAAAACTCCCCCGACACTTCCAATGACCAAACAACTCATGCAACTGACACCACCATCTTCCTGCTACCACTCCTCTCCTAACAACGGTAGTGCTTGAACTCAAAATTTCTTCCATAGGCAACTGTCGATCATACCCAAACAAATGATAAAACCACTGAACCCTGACTTCATTGGAGAACTAACCCGCTAACCCTGACAAAAGATCCTCAAATCAATACTCCTGAATCGATCCCGACAAAGACCCAGAACAACAACGGAACACGCTGAATCCACTCAACAAGATATGATACTCTAAAGATTTATTGAAGACTCCCAGCATGTAGAATGACATATCACAATCCTTGAGAATATAATCCAGACACTAGCAGAGAACCAACCTGCGATATAACTTACCGAAACCCAACAAAATTCCAACGCAATACAAATTCCCGATAACAACCCGGAAGAAGAATGAAGATGACATACCCGCAAAAGCATCCAAAGAAATCCTGACCTCCGCCTCCTGAGTTACCCTGACCAACCTGAGTACATAGTGCAAAACTCCCTTTTGATCCCAGATGACAAGAACTAACAATAGGATCCTCCTTCTTGAAGAATTATAGTGATCCACAAGCTTTGGGCTCCAAACGAGCCCCCAACTGCCCTAATACAACCTCGGCCCAAAAGGCCCTGAGATGACCATCCAAGAGCTCCAAAATCCCTTCCTTAGTTGAACCAAAGACCACCAAGGTCCAATACGAAACACCACGAGTAATCTCTGATGAGATGAACTCCCGCGACCACACATCGATCGGCTCAGTACCTGCTACTGAGTTGGAACCAGAATATGAACCCCATTCTTGAGTGCTCAACACCATACCTAAACAACATGCAAAATATCCGAATATACCTAAGAATCCTCACCCCACAGGCTTCTTAGATTCTCTAGAACTCTCCCCGATTCGAGTGTGGATCTTGTGCTTTCAGTAGTACGCGCCCAATACTACCTTCTACACATATCCATACTTTCCTCAAGAATCCTCCCGAATCGTCTAAGTCACTATCTCAAATCCATACACCAAACACTCGTGACCCAGCGCAACAAAACCCACCGAAGCAATCCCTAGGCTTTCCTAGGTATCCGACCTCACCCTGCCATCAGCTGCTGAAGAACTCTTCATATTGCCAGTCACGAACCTCATGAATACCATCACGTGCAACAAAGATTACATAATCCTTCGAGTAACAGACTCATCCCTACAACGGTTGCACTCAGATAAGAGTTGTGCAATAGGGTCAAATCCATCACTCTGAGATTATTCAACCCTTGTCACATTGACTTGACATATTCACTTAGCAGTTAACTCCCATCACCTAAGAGTTCCACAAAGCACAAAGAAAGCATCATTCTAGTAGTAGCACTCCAATCCCACACACTACAACTCACACTAGGAGCTCCCACTCCCCCTACTCATTGCCTTACACATCCAAATCATACCCAAACCAACATCCCATGCTTCCTATGCTACCAAGCAACACATATTAGGCCAACCTATCACTGGCTAATTAGAACTAGGATGCAAGTCTACAAGCTTATACAATAGGCATACAAAGGCATCTCGCCTAGCATTCTAGCATGCAAAAACTGAGCAGATACTTAGCTCTAACTAGCATGCGATTCACAGACTCACAGATCAAAGCATAATAGATAACATGTATGGGTATTTTTGGAAAACTTACTTGAGCTCGTTCGATTGAATGAACCACATCCATTCTTGTATTAGAAGACTTGTTTTTCCCTTTTTAAAATCATTTTTATTTCATTTTTGAAAACCTTTACCAAATCCTTAGTTTGAGTTCAGACACACTAGAGAGTA
This sequence comes from Lactuca virosa, assembly GCF_052849685.1. Lineage (NCBI taxonomy): Eukaryota > Viridiplantae > Streptophyta > Magnoliopsida > Asterales > Asteraceae > Lactuca > Lactuca virosa. The sequence continues at coordinate 417,865,421 of NC_136429.1, forward strand.
TGTCTGAATCCCTTAAACCAAGGCTTTGATGCCAACTTGTAACGTCTCAAAAATAATGACATAAAGTTTTCATTTTTAGATTAATAAATTGTTAATACATGTCATCTCCATAAAAAAGGTAATCAAGATTTAGCAAAACATCATTAAATTAGAGTAATTCACAGAATATAGAAACATGTGGTGTGTGCTCTGAAATCATACAGAGCCCTTCCATTTGAAAACCAAAGTACCAGAAACATAAACTGAAAATCGTAAGCACAAAGCTTAGTTAGTTCCCCAATGTACCTCATAACACATATACATAAACCACATACTGGGCCCCAACCCTCGATCAGGCCTCACCCCCTCTCTAGTCCCACTCGACCTCGGGCCCCGCCTGGTATCGAGCCCTGCTCCGCCTTGAGCCTCGCACAGCATCGAGCCCAGCTTGGATTACAGATCTGTTAATCACCAGGCCCAACCTAACATTGGGCCCCACCCGATACACACATAATCATATAACCATATAATCGTATAAACATATACCCTTCCTAACACATGCAATAATCACAAAAACTATAGCATACCATACCATCATCGAGCCCCGCCCGGCATCGGGATTTTCCTGGTAAGCATAAAAACAAATAGTAATAACTAGCATACAATATACTCATCAAGCCCTACCTGGCATCGGTCCTTTCCCGGTAAGCATACAATCTCATAACGCATGTAAGAGTTATGAAGACATCTAGCACTCTAACATAAAAACCATGGGCCGACATTGGTGCCTTCGACCCGCAAAACCCAGTGAGCAAACTCACCTCGCACTACCAAATCACACAGACGATCCTTGGTTGTTGGCTAACAGATTACCCGAACTGTCAATATCAAAACAACGCCCAACTAACAATTGAGTTCCAAACCATAACCATAAATCCATACTCAGGGTAAAAAGACCATTTACCCCTAACCTAGCTTGGTCAAAGATTAAGGCTCAAACTCACAACCTGATAGGCCCAAAAGCCAAATTACCAACCAAGGCCCAAATATGGCCTAATTTTCCAAATTTGGCCCAAACCCCTTACATGGGCCTTACCCTAAAGCCCAACCAAATTTCCTAGTCCAAAACACTTGTACTCAGATGGACCATTAAGAACATAAACACCTAAGCCCAAAAAGGAAGCCCAACATAAAGCCCAAAGGCCAAAACCCTCCTTAATGAGCACGCGGCGCGTACTCAGCTGTACGCTAAGCGTACATGTAATTTGTCTTGTACTATGCCCGTACAGACTTGTACGTCTAGCGTACTCATCCATTAAGCCAATTTCGACATTAAACTCTTAATGCTTAAGTCCAGATGTCCAAATCATATATCTGAGCCCACACAACTATCTAGAACCATACAATCACTGACTTGGTGACTTTGCATGCCCCAAAAGAACTAATCTTCAAGATAAAGCATTATACGTTCACCAAAAGACACCATCTCATGTATGTGGGATTCCAAACCCTAAAAGAGGCAACTTTATGTATCTATAACCTCAGAAACACCAAGAGTGGCAACTCATAGCTCCTGGAGTCGTACCAAACCAGTAGATCTGATTCTTGGGGCCAAAAAGGGACCAAAACTCATAGAACATAGATCTAAGCCAATAGAACATGATCATTTCTTTTTACAAACAAGCTGGAAATGAAGAACATAATCAAGATCTACAAGCTCTTGCTTGATCCACAACCTTGCACCAAACTTTATCTTCTTATAAATGACCCAAAAAGACCAAAATGCACACCATGAGATCAAAATCAAAACCATGGAGAATTAGAGACGATTTCTAGGGTTTTAGGGACTTGGAGGCTGATAAAGAGGCCAGCCAAAAAGACTTAATGTGTTTATATAGGATACAACTTCCAAATTAGGGCTTTTCCTTTACCACTCGTACGCCCCGCGTACTCCTCGTACGCCCAGCGTACGAGGTCTCGCAACCCCGATCTGACCCTCATAGTATGCTAAACGTACACAAAATTATGCCCATCATAATACCATTCGCTTCAGTACGCCCCGCGTACTCCCTAAGTACGCCCCGCGTACTAGGGTTCCCTCTTAAACCCTTAAGCACTCTGAAGGCCATACCTTATTCGTTATAAATCTGATTCTGACGATCCTTATATCCATAAAAAGGTACCGAGAAGCCCTACACTTTAATCAACCCATACCTGCCTTATAATTCTCGAAACAAACCTCCAATTTCCATAAAATCCCGAGCTGACAAATTATCGAAATACCCTTTGACTCCAAAACACAAACCGAATACCCGAATCATCCAAATTACATTATCTAACCCCAAATGCATCCAATTTTCAATTATTCAAATGTCCCAAGCCCGCTAATACCCAATCCTTGATCACTACTCTAAAATGAAAAATGATTCGAAATAGGGCGTTACATATAGATAAGTGTGGAAGGTAGTATTAGGCGAGTACTATGGAAAGAACATGATCTATACCCGAGACAAGGAAGGCCTTGATGATTTTGAAAAAATTTGGGAGTGTGAACCTCTTCGTTTGTGTACTTATTGTTTATGTATTGTGTTTCAGCTTGGTGATGACACATGGTGGAGCAGGAGGTTTGGGATTTGGATTTGGTTCAGGCACAGGCACTAAACCGATCGATAAGGGACTACGAGAGTTCATCGGGTCCGATATTATGAGAGGCCTCCTTGATGCAACCCCAATGATGTTTAGGTCGATCAAAAAAGGGTATCATGGAGTTTATGGAGGAGTTCTTTCGGACCTTTAGAGATGAGGTGTTGTCGGGCAGTACGGAGCACGCACACTCTCCTTCAAGGATTTCAAGCGATGCGGGGCGACGTAGTTCTTTGCGGGAAAGGACCCCATTGCCGCCAGGAGGTGGATAGCAGACATGGAGAGCGCCTGGGACTGGTGGGAGGAGGTTGGCTATGCTCTGGTCGGATTTTGTGACCCAGTGTCGAGTGGAGTTTGCATTTCCCGTTGAGGTACAATAGTTGGCAAGGGAGTTCAAGGATATGCGCCAGACGACTGAGACTGTGGCGGAGATCACCGCCAAGTTCCGAGAGAGAGCTTTATTGGTACCCGAGTATGTTATAGAAGAGGAGATGAAAAAGACTCGGTACCACGACATGCTGAGATTAGATATCAGGGAGTTCATTAGTTATTGAACATGTATGATATTCGAGGATGTGATATCCAGGGCCTAGGAGTAGGAAATAGATTTAGAGCACATCAGAAAGAAGAAGGCAGGGCTGGTGCAAACATCTGGGGGTTCAACAAGAAACCCGAGGTTTTTGATTCTACATCGAGGGGCCAGCAGGGTTGGGGCTGTTGTGGCAAGTGCAACAGGATGCATCATGGGGTTTGCAGGCGAGTGGTCCGGGCTGGTATAAATGCGGAACGACAGGGCATTTCGGTAGGGATTACACGGCCACCACCACCAATACCCATGCTTTAGGTCTGATCTGCTTTCATTGCAATCAGAGGGGCCATAAGAAGACTGATTGCCCAAGTTTGACAACAGGAGCGGTTGTAGCACCCGCTCCGGAAACATTGAGGATCACAGATGGCCGAGAGGGCATGAAAACGAACCTTGTAGTGAAGGGCAGGGCTTTTCAGTTGACGACAGAGGAGGCATGTATGACTCCTGACATGGCTATAACTATGTTCTTCTTTTCATTTATGCACTTTCATTATTGCTTATGCTTATGTTTTATGTTGTATTGTTCCGGAACGTTCTTTGTGAACAGATTGCCTGCTCTGGTTCTTTTTTATTCGGGCGCTACCCGATCATTTGTATCTCTTGCAGGCAACAAGAAATTTGATGATGCTAATAGGGAGCTTGGTTACCCGTTGGGGGTGGAGATCACCGATCATCGTTCATTTAGGTTATTAAGATTTCATCGGGGTTGTACTCTTGAGTTGTTCCAAGAGAGATATCTGATTAATTTGGTTCCTATTCCTTTACATGAGAGCAAGGTCATTATGGGGATGGACTGGTTGAACCCTAATGGGGCGATGATCAATTGTAGGCACCGGTTGTTGGGTTTTGAGCATTCTAACACTCCTATGGTGTACATGCAACCCTAGAAACCTTGGATCTATTTTTTCTCTAAAATACATGAAAAATTGATTTCCAACGTTTACAACCTAACTAGCATGTTATGGGGTACTTGTAATACAAAACTTTAAGTAGAATAACATACCTTTCTTTTGTGGTTGATTGCTTGGAGTTTTAGAGCCTAGCACCAATAGTGTGGATGCCTCAAGTGGTGTCACAAATCACCCAAAACAACTTGGAAATACTTGAGAGAATATGATGCTCTCTAAAATTGGCTCACTCTTGTTTCTCACACACACTAGTGCCAATTCTAGAACCAAGGCCCTCTTTATATAGTATGGAGGATTAGGGTTACACTCTAATACCTATGACTCTTCATTTACCTAGGATCCATGGGTTAAAAGCTCCGTGGACTATCCATGGACTTCCATATACTCTTAGCTCATCCTAAATAAATCTTAGCCCAATCCATATATATGAAAATTTCCATATTTAATTAGCCTCTTTTGATCTTTAAATTAATTCCAAAATCAATTCTTTATCAACACTAATTAAATAATATGATTTCATATTAATATATTATAACTTATAATATATTAATAGATCATAAACATCTTATTCTCAAAAGTATATCCATACAAATTGTTAGGTGAAGTGCAACCCAAATGGACCATGCCGGGTTGGGTCAAGTTCATACCAAATATAGTTACGGACTTAGACACCTTATGCAACAGTCTCCCACTTGTATAAGTCTAATAACTATAGTTACAAGTATAACTTCAGGAACCAACCAGCAATCGTAGCTCTTTAAAACTCTGTTGAACTATGAAGCGCCATTTGAGATAAGTGATCATATAACCCTCTGTTCTCAAGACATCAGCCGGACAAACACATGGAACAATGTCATACTTATTGTCCAGCAGTTGTTTCTCGATCTCTGATTTGTTTGAAATAGAACTAAATTGAACACATCAATCAGGTTCTGACCGGGCCCGACAAATAAGCCAAAACCAAATCATCGAGGGGCCCATATATCGTTTCTTTTGCTAGAAGGAACAGATAAACTTCGACTCATATGCTTGTACTAACTACTAGTTGAATTATACACAAAAGCACGTTTTATGACATCATGATACTGATGCTTTTTCGTTGAATCAATGAACGACCAACTGATAGTCAACAACTCACATCTCTAGGTTTGAAGATATATATGATATTACCGTCTCACGATCACTCGAGATAAATTCCATGAAGTGATACAAGTGAGTGTGGGTTTAATCCAATACTCAGACCTTATGAGTACCCATGAATGTTGTAGCAACCATTGCAATGTCTAATGCACCTTAGACAAATCATACAAGCCAAATTCATGACAGTCTTAATTCAATACCTACTTCCAGTTTATGACCGACTGTGGGGTTCGAATAAAATAATTATCCTGGAAGTCAAAACATGCAAAATTGAAACAATAGTAAACGATTAACATAAGATAGTAACACTTTACTCATAAATAAATAACAACATTTATTTAATCATCAAATGTCAATTACATTTTACAAGTTTTAAAACTATCTAATTATTAAAACTAGTATCGTCCCTCAGCCCGATGCTTCTTGCATGCTGCAAATGCCTAACCCTAGTCAGTCCCTTCGTGAGGGGATCTGCAGGATTCTCTTCTAACGATACCCTCTTTGCCACGAGGAGTCCTTCTTCTAGCTTGTGTCTTATGAAGTGATATTTTCCGTCAATGTGTCTGGATCTGCCATGATCTCTTGGTTCCTTGGCTAAGGCAACCACACTATTACTGTCACAGAAAATCTCCATAGGCTCCTGTATAGCTGGTACAACTCCAATGTCTCCAATGAAGTTCTTCAGCAATATCGCCTCCTTTTCCGCTTCACTTGCTGATATGGACTCTGATTCACAAGTAGAATCAGTTACTGTCTCCTGCTTGGAACTTTTCCAAGTAATTGCTCCTCCATTTAGGGTAAAGACCCAGCCATACTGAGAGCGGAAATTATCCCTGTCAGTCTGAAAACTAGCATCACTATACCCAACCAGTCTCAAGTCATCACTCCCACCAAGGGTAAGAACCCAGTCCTTAGTCCTCCAAAGGTACTTGAGAATATTCTTTACCGCAGTCCAGTGAGCCTTGTCAGGGTTTCCCTGATATTTGATGTCCATGCTCAAAGCAAAGGCCACATCAGGACGAGTACAAGTGATAGCATACATGATCGAGCCAAAAGCGGAAGCATATGGTAATCGACTCATCTCAGCTATCTCAGCCTCTGTACTCGGACTCTGTGTTTTACTCAGTCTGGCATTGTGCTAGATCGGTAACTCTCCTTTCTTGGAATTCTCCATGTTGAACCTCTTCAACACTTTATCCAAGTAGTCTTTTACTCCTGTCTCTCAGTATCCTTATCCCTAGGATATAGGCAGCTTCTCCAAGGTCCTTCATAGCGAAACACTTCCCAAGCCAGGACTTAACCTCCTGCAAAGTTGGGATGTCATTTCCTATGAGTAGTATGTCATCCACATACAGTACCAAAAACTAACTATACTCCCACTAGTTCTTACATATACACAGGACTCATCCTCACTCCTTGAAAAGCCAAACTCTTTGACTTTCTCATCGAAGCAAAGATTCCATCTGCGAGGTGCTTGTTTCAATCCATAAATGGATTTCTCAAGCTTACACACCCTATTAGGGTATTTAGCATCGACAAAACCCTCTGGCTGATTCATGTAAACATCCTCAGCCAGCTTTCCATTAAAGAAAGCAGTTTTGACATCCATTTTCCATATTTTATAATCATGAAATGCAGCAATGGCTAGCATAACCCTAATAGAATTAATCTTTGCTACTAGTGAAAAGGTCTCGTCATAATCAACTCCCAGAGTTTGAGAAAAGCCCTTTGCAACCAGTTGTGTGTACATTACCATCCATGTCGGTCTTCTTCTTGAAGATTCATTTGCACCCAACTGTCTTACGACATGGTACATTGTCAACCAAGTTCCAAACTTGATTGTCATACATGGACTGTATCTTGATGTCCATAGCCTCTTTCCATTTAGCAGCCTCAGGGCCTACCATTGCTTCCGTGTAGCTGTTAGGTTCATCCAAACTTACCAGTGTACTATCACAGATAAGCGTATCACCTTCCAAAGTAATATGGAAACCATAGTAATGCTCAGGTGCATTCCTAACTCTCGTGGAACGCCTCAGAGGTATGGGCTCGTCAGTCGGATCAACAGGGGTTTCCTCCTCAGATTGATTACTAGGGTTTGAGGTTCCTTCGCCACTTGACTCTTGAGGTGCGCCATGATAAGCTCTCGATAAATTTGCAACTAAATTACTGTTGTCAATGACATTAATCGTTGGTTCTTTTAAGGTTATGCAGATTTGATAAAAGTGGTTTTTTGATGAATTGGGGAATATACATGTTATAACAATTTAGATGGTTAAACATTTGTTGACAAGATGTAATATTTTCAATATCATTTGTTTTTTATGAAAAAAATATTTTGATTACCAAGTTAACTTTTTCAAATGTCAGAATTATTTATCCTTTTTCATTACGTCTTTGATATTTGACTCAAATCTCTCAGACCTTTGAATGAAAGGAATTTTTTGTCAAATATGAATTGTCTCAGCAAAAAAAGTATACATCAAGCTTAAGAGTTGGATTGTTAAATTCATAATAAGGTACATTTTAATTTTATAATTATTCACAATGTGAATCATAATAGTATTCACTATGTGAATTTTAAATTTTAGATGATATAGATTATCAATCCATAAATCACTATATAAATATTAAATTCATAAACATTCCACATTTGCAATTATATCTACTTTTTAACTTACCATGGTTGATTTCTGAAACAAATATCGCCTCATTGTAGAGTTTGAGTTATTCTTTTCTTCATAGTTTAAAACAGCAGTCCAAGCATCAATGACATGTGCATGTAGGCATAATTTGCCTTCATGGTTTCAATCGTTCCTTTTCGAAGCATATAGCCTCTCTCAGTTAGAAATAAATTTCCACTTATTTTTTTAGTCAAATAAAATAAAAATCAGTTAATAGAAAATTAATTTATATGTGAATTTATACTATTGTATTTAAAGAAAATCTAATATGAATTATTACCTGCAATTACCCAGCCTTGAAATTTTTGATCTGATGTCGTTACTTCATCCGTTTCTACAAATTTATATGTACTAACCTCATTTTGATTATAAGGAGAACATATATACAGTGATGGTTTTATCACTCTTTTTTCTACATTTCTTCTTCCGTGTTGATCATCTTTAATTCCCAAGATATTATTGTCATCTTTTGTTACTTCTAAATCATAATCACCTTCTTCATCAGGTTTTTCATCTTTACCTTCCTTCTTTCCTTTTTCATCTTCACCGCTTTCAGGACCTTCATGAAACTCTTGTGTTATACCATGACAAAGTCTAAGTGAATAATTAGGCATGAGTGATTGTTTTTTAGTATTTTCTTTCTTTTTTTCATTATCTATGGTTGTTTTGTTACTTTTTGTTCTCCAACCATTTCTACATTAACAAAATCATCATCATCATCATCATCATCATCATCATCAAAATTTAAAAAAAAACATTGTAGAGAATCAACAAACTCATGAAGTTTTGGATTGTTGTACAAATTTTCTATAGTCACCAATAATATTTATGGTGCATGCCTTATTTCTTTGCTTGTGTATTAGTTTCATTCTCATCTTTAAATATATCAGACTCATCCCCGTCCTTTTTTCATCTTTATATCTTTTAGTTTCATCCATCTCTTTATCTTTTTTTGATTCTTACGCATCCCTTTTTCCTTCTTCACTTCTTTTAAGTTCACTCTCATATTTATCTTTTTCATATTCATTGTCATCCCTTTTTTCATCATTTTCATTCTTCCCATTTTTTTCATCTTCAACTTCTTTTTGTCTTTTATTACAGAATTCTTTTTCAAAGACTTTCTTAATACTTTTGAACTCATCACTCTCTCTGAATTTTGTGGTTGCAAACTCAATTAACATTGAGAACTTCATATTATCATTTAGTAGATTCTTATAATTCTTTTTTGCTTTGAATACCAATTCTTGCAAAACGAAATAAAAACTATTAATCACAATTTAGAATATATTCGCAATGTGAATGTAGTTTAATAAGAACTTTTTAAAGTCTTATATGTCATACATTACATATCCACAATGTGAATATAGTTATCAAAAGTTAATATTCAAAATGTACATGTAATTCAAATCATATTCACAATATGAATGACATTGTGAATTTATTTTAATAAGAATTGTTTTTTAAGATTTATCAATAATACATTATAGATTCACAATGTGAATGCATTTTAATAAGAAGTTTTTCTCATTTCAATTTCACAATGTGAATGTAGATATTAGTAATACTCAAATATACCTTTAATTATAAACATATTCACACTACGAATGTCATTATGAGTGCATTTTAATAAATACTTTTTAACTTTTATCTTTAATACATTACAGATTCACAATGTGAATATTATTAAATATATGAATTATAAACTTACATCAAGTTTCATATCTTTATTTTCATCAGTTTTAGATTCTTCATCACTCTCTATAAGATCGTCATTCCATTCCAAGGTTCCAAAGTCACCACTCTTTAACTCATCTTTTTCCCTTTTCACCATCATGTCATAATCCCAAAAATGTATTGTATGTACTTGACGTTGTTCTTTCTTATGATTTCTCATAAACTCCAAATAAGCTTGATGTTATGTAAAAAAAGTTTATGATTAATTAGTTTTCTTATAATAATATAAATAAAAGTGTTAATTACAAAAAAAAAAATTCTTACCAATAATACAAGAATTGGTGCACACTAGTAGTTTCCTTTGTCTACTTCAGCTTACATCATATTGGACATTTTCAAGAAATTGATTGTATAACCACACCAATTAATTACTCTAATAGGGGTTTTCCTTACAAATATGGAAATACTATTGTTTTGCAAGTTCTAGACTTATTTTGTTCACACATTGTATTTGTAAATAGTATAGCAAAGTTTGTACTAAATATTATCCCTGAATATGGTGATTTTGTACTCCTCTCTTCAACATCTGATGGTCTCATAGGCTTGAAGTTGTATTATTCCTTCCATTCCATTATCTCGTCAAGGTTTCCTTTACATAGATCAGTGTTGTACATATCTTTTACGTCTAGAGGAATTCCAAGCAGATCATGAACAAGATCTGGTATTACATCAATGTTTCGATTAGGTAGATGCATATTTATATATGTTGGATTGAGCGAGTTAACAACAAAACATGTCATTTCCCACTTATTTCGTTAGTTGCAATTCTCAGCAAAGATCCCAAACTCATTTCACTAATATCTTTTCCATGTTCTTTTTTTAAAAGATTTCACCACATCATAAAATTTCGTTGGGTTCATTCTAGTTCGCATATATACTTTGTCATTTCGGTTTATTAGTATTTTTTGTCCCTTTTACTTTGAGAATCCTTCTTTGCTCTATTACTTTCTTTGTGTACTTTCTTTTCACAATCTCCTTTTGTATCTTTTTATCATCGTTTGTTCTTTTTCTTTTCCATGTTTGACATTAATTGACATAAGATTCTACCACTATAACATAATATAAATAATTACTAATTTCACATGTCACCGTGTTTTTTAAAAAGTTTGTAATTATAAAACAGATTTGTATATTTGATTCATTCTATAAATATTAAACTAAACAAAATTACAAATGAAATATGATTCACCATGTTTTTTTCAAAATATAAGATATTACAAACTTAAACATGTTAATTTGTTAATAAAATTATATATTTTATAAACATTCACATCTTAATGCTTTGACAGACAATTGTATACTTAGTAAATAATTACTAGTGAAAAAAATTTTAAACATGAACTTTTGTAAACAAAATAAATAGTAATAAACAAACCCGTTGCTTTTTCTATGAATCTTTTGTTTACAAAGCCTTCATCTGATTAAATAGGAGTCACACTTTTTGAGTATTCAATAATTTCAAGTCTTGGAAACTGTCTTACTTCTTTATGTCTTGGACTCTTTCTCACTTCCGATCACGTTTTACTAAAAAATCTAATGAGAATTGATTTTGTAAAATTAAATTCACTTATAGTTTTTATGAAAACTAACCTTGTTTTCTTTTCTTTTCAGGCGTATTCAAAATAAATTCATCTTTTTACTCAGCATTTTTGTTTGTTTTTTCTTAATATTCTCAAGTTTTGAAGTTTCTTCTTCTTGAATTTTTTCAACGGTAGTCTTCTCTTTTGCTTGTTTTTTTTTATTACATCAACAAGTTTCTCCAAGGATCTTTTAGTAAGTTTTGGTGAACTTTCAACTACACAATATTATACAAAAAAATAATCAATATGATATATAATACAAATTCACTCTGAATTTTTACAAACACCTTTCAATTCATAGTGTGAATCAATATTATAGTGAGAAGTATTATAGTATTATAATGTATATAATGTTGATTCACTTTGTGAATTAACAAACTTTTCACATTGCGAATTTTCATTTCATAATATAATAAACGTAAATTAGATCACATTATGAAATTACAATGTGAATCAAGGTTTATAGTAATATGATCTATAATGTTGATTAACTTTGTGAATCGACAAAACAATTTATTTTCATACTATAAAATTTTACAAACACTTTTGAATTGATAATGTGAATCAATATTATAGTAATAAATATTATAATATTTTGGTCAATATAATGTTGAATATGTAACACCCAATCCTTGCAGGTAAATTCATTCCCCTTGTTCTTAAGTATTAGTGTTAGGTGTGTATCTATGTAGGGCGTAGCCTTCTACACGTTGCGTAGAAGGGTAACTTGGAGGCGAGGATTTAATGACCTACATAGGGCGTAGATCTTAGTACGCAGCGCACACTTGCCCAAACCCTAAACCCTAATTCCAGGGTTTTGAGCCCTATTTAAGGAGTCTAACTTTCATGAAGCCTTTCCATTCTCAGCCTGCATTCCCTCAAATGCCTCCCTTGAAACCCTAATTCTATTTTGGTGAAATGTGAGCTTAAAGAGTTTTTTTGGGTGCGTTTGAACAAAGAAGAATGTGGTGGATTTGCTTAGAAACTCGAATTATCCTTGGATATGGAAGTTCTTTTCCCTCATCTATCTTTAGGAGGTATAAAGTCTCCACCTTTATGTGTTTTTATGATAGATCTAGTGCATGATTAAGAATTTCAATGTTTGTCCCCTCAACCTTGGTTATGTTGGATTTTGAGCATTCTAACACTCCTAAGGTGTTCATGCAACACTAAATACCTTGGATCTATGTTTTCACTAATTATACATGCAATGATGTTTCCAAGGTATTAAACCTATAACTAGCATAGAATTATCATATACCACACAAGAATCTAGTTAAGATAACATACCTTATGGTCATGATTGAAGTCTTGATGTACCTAGCCTTAAGAGCTTAGCCCCAATAGTGTGGAAGCCTCAAGTGGAATCACAACACATCATGGACAAAGGAGGCACTTGAGAGAGAATCTCCATGCACCCAAAACCACCATGAATTCCAAGAATACACTTGTATCGATTTTGGGCAATGAAGTATGTATTTATATGTGGGATTTCTAGGGTCATGGATAAAACCCAAATCCATACCCATGGGTCTTATGATCCATGGTTCATGTGGCCCAATTCTTTATGTATCCATACATAAACTTGGTCCAACATGGATCATAAGCCCAACACACATAAATATAACTAATTAACATAATTAGTCCCCATAGATTTAATTAGTCTCCTTTTGATCACTAAATCAATTCTAAATTAATTCTTGATCAATACTAATTAAAACCATATGATTTCCTATTAATATATTAGTACTTATAATATATTAATAAATCATATATAACCTTCTCTCAAGAGTCCATCCCAACAAATTGTCCTGATGATATGCAACCTAAATGAACCATGCTACTCTCGGGTCAAGTGCATACCAATAATAGTTATGGGCTTAGACATCTAATCCAACAGTCTCCCACTTGGATAAGTCTAAAACTATTATTGCAAGTACGACTTCATAACCCGACTAGCAATCGTAGCTCTTAAAGCCGCTGTCGAACTCTGAACAAATCAATGACGCGTCCATTAGATAAGTGATCATATATTCCTCCATTCTAGATATCATATGGACTGAGACATGGATTATAATCATTATTTTCGTCCATTTGTTGTTTCCCGATTTTTGATTTACGACAACTGACTAATTGAACAAATCAAATCAGTCCAGGCTTGGCCAAGCACTTAGGGGTGTCATCACTAAACCATCGAGGGGCCCACATATATCGCTTTTATCCTTATGAGGTAAAAAGAATGGATACACTTCGACTCATATGCTTGTACTAACTACTTGTTGAATCATACACAAAGGCAGATTTATAACATCAAGTTAGTGATGCGTTTCGTACAATCAATGTATAATCAACTCATAGTCAACAACTCATATCTGTAGGTTTGAAGAATATCAGATATTATCGTCTCATGATTCACTCGTGATAAAATCCATGAAGTGATTCAAATGAGCGTGGGTTTAATCTAATACTCGAATCTTATTACAGGAGCACTCATGAATAATGCAGCTAAGTCTAGCCACCTAGACAAACTACAGACCCATTCATGACAGTCTTGCCTCAATACCTACTTCCAAAGTATGATTACCCCAATACTTACATGCAAAGTGAAACACAAGAATAATACTAATCCTATATGGCCCCAACACTTTGAGTGTAAATAAAAACCCTTTTATCTAAGCACCATATTGATTACTCATTATTCATTGTATAATGTTTCTATTTATCAACTTAATACTTGAATTAAAACAATAGTCATGCCATGCTCCAAGCATGCACACTATGTTTACCTATGGTCCTTTCTTTTGTCAAATAGATCAATTGAATACGACTCCAATGATGCTCATTTCACAATCCCAAACCCTTTTGTAAATGTAAGAATACCAAACTCTTGCCATTTACTATAATCTATTAGATCCTAAACTAATATGCAATGATTTTGTTGTAATGACTATGCATAAAAGTCACAAAGACTTGGCAACAGACATTACAAAGTATTCCAATGGAGATTAATCCCATGGAAACGAAGTCTCATATTCAAAGTACAGTCCTTTGAACATCCTTCTTTGCATTAAGTTTTCTAATCTTACACAGATTCCGAGAATAACTTCCACCTATGGAAACAATTCCATATTACCATTTTGACTATCACTTCTGAACAAGATTTGCCTCTTTTCAGAATATGTCAATATGGTCCTTTCCAAAGTTTACACTATGCTTCCAATTGTCCACGAGCAACCAATCTTTGGTAAACCTCAGATTGTCCTCGACAATTGCTTAATCATTTTAGTCATATCTGGTTCTATTCCTTTTTCCCTCTTAATGCCCTAAGCATTTGGAAAATTTAGAATGGATGTAATCGATCCTATACCCAAAGCATATGGGACAAGATTCATGCTATAAAAAAAATTATTTGCCATGTTCTCACAATTCGAACTATGAAGAGGGATGCCGTAATCATAATCGAATTTTGAGAATGCCACATAACAGAATTTCCTTATGTTGAACCATTCCAAAATAGCATTCATATCTATCTTTGACTAAATTAGATTAAAATCTCAATCTAAGCTTGTAGAATTGGAATAAAGTATAAAATCCTCTCCCTTCATTATAGCAAAACAACTTTTCAAAGCGAATTGAAACTTTTGTTTTCTATAATTAACATTGCTAACCTGCAACACGGAACATAATAATCATGCTCCCACTAACATGATAATTATAATTTAACCATCATAACACTTTATGCTCCCACTAGATTTGACATGTATCCAGAAATCAGCTGGACTTCTAGAAATCAATACTTTATTGACTTTCTTACAAAAGTTCAGTTTTCTGATACGCGATGCTTTGATAAGACTTTATCAAAATCATACACCTTTCCTTAGATAGCTTACATGTGTGTCTAAACAATTTCAGAACTATGAAAAGGGATGTCGTAAGCATAGTCTCAAGTGTTTATACCTTCCTCACAAGTCCATGTTAGTGTGCCGGTTAACCACACACGATCCACTAACGACTTTGAGAATGCAAATATCACACTTACTATCTACCTAAAATCTACTTAGTGAAAGCGTTTCCTCACCATCATTTTCATGAATCAGAGAGAAACCTTATGACACTTAGATTTTATTTTTATGGTGTAAGTGTTCCTATCCATGCGAATTTGTCAAAACCATAATCGTAAGACAAGGTTAGTGACAAATCCAAACTCATATGGATTGAACTTGTGCAGTCTTAACTTCTTGCCACCTGGCAGCACAAGGGCCTGCCATTGCTTCCAAGTTGTTATGCAACCAATTGAGAACTTTCAGAACTCTTATACAAAGCTAACTTTAACTGGAATGGGCACAGAAATAGGAATATGTCAACATGATAGGTTATAAACCTCACGTCGTGTGCTAGTGATAAACTAAAAGTTTTTTATTCTTGATTAGTTCTTGAAATTATCTCAAGATCTTTTAAGACTCCCACTGACCTCTTGACATATAAGATTCTCTTGTCAAGAACCATTCCTTGACAAAACAAATATTCAATAGTTAGTGTGGATTCTTATCAAGATAAACACTTCTCACAATTGGTCTTAGTTGGTCTCTGTTTTATCCAAAACATCACAACTTACCAATTTCAGATGTACAAGAGTAAGAAACATGTTACTCCACATTTGATAAGTGTTATAAACCTTTCTTAGAATTATGTCACTCAAGTTACAATCTTAGAGTATCACTCTCAGACTTGATTTTTTTTTTTGAAACGAAGTATGATTTATCTTTTGATTTAACCATTTCAACAGTTCATGATTCCTCTCCTTATCCATACAAATGCACTAAGGTGTCCTTAGAGGATCAATTGTGATATGGTTTTATAATTACTAAGATAATCATAAAACAAGATACTCAAGTACTCTCCCAACTCTTCAGATTGGAGAAACTTTTATCTTTCTGCCTTATTTGATTCTTCTTATCCGTCCTGCCATATATTGAAACTTTTCCAATATTTCATAATTACACTTAAACTTGTAAGTGTAACCATATTTACTAAACTTTAGTAAATCATAACGAATAACCTTATCGATTTTTGTGGTAGACCTGACCAGCGCACAACCAAGTGTACCCAATCCTTTAGTCCCTCACTTGACTCACACATGCATGTGAGCAAGGAGTTAGTCTTAATTTCCCAAAGATGAAAAATTCTTATTCATCATACAATACAAGTTGCATGAATCCAAGTTTCTATCCAACTGAAACTTGGGTGATGAGAATCTTTCCTTATTTGGAAAATTGTGACACTACCACAAACGAAAGAATTAAATCCGTTTTCCAATATTGATATCAATGAAATCATATAAACAACAATTTTTTCACAAATGCCATCGTGAGGATACTTAAAATAAATAAAATCAAAACTTTTCCTTTTATTTTAAAAATTGCGGAAAAACTTATCCTTACAATGCAAATGCATATGAAAACATGTTTTTATCTATTCCTAAGCAATATATCATAACTCTTAAGCAGTAGCTCAAAATTCTGATCATCGAACCATGCGATCGAAATCCATCTATTCGCGATCAGAATCAGGTTACTCTTTCTTTAAGCTTCCTTACTTTTCTTTGATTCTACAAAACATCAAAATGTAATTACATTACATCATGTATTAAGAATCTCCAAATAAGAATTTAGTAGAGTTAGATAGTGGACTTTACCTGAAGTAGAGTCAAACCCTTTTTGACTTTGCCATCCTTATGATTTTTCCAGGTAAAATGGGCAGCTTCGCAACCAATGTCCCTGCTCTTGGCAATAGAAACATATGGACTCTTTGGAAATGGTGCACGATACTATCTCAGAATTAGCCTTTCTCTTTACCATTAGGTCAAATGACTTGACCATGGCCGATCCTTTTCCATTGGGAAGAGAAAGTTTTTCTGGACTTTTGATGTTACCATCACCAATGTCCATGGAAGCACGGGCAGTAGATCTTCCAATCAAATTTGCTTTACCATTTGTGACATCCCCATTTTCACGGCCAGAAAAGACCGATTTTGTTTATGCTTTATAAAAATCAGAGTACCTCTTTTAATAAAAATGTTGCGGAATTTGTTCCCAGAAAAACATGATAAATACGTTATCAAAGCATTTCCGAAGAAATGTATTTTTATTCATTTTAAAACATTGGGATGTCATCGTCAATACAGAAACATAAGCATAAACAAAACTTACATTCATTATCACTAGTGATTTATATCTCCTTAATCTCTCAGTGTAATGTGACTTCATATCGACACCTATGATAGAAATAAGCTAGAGTGGGTCAGGTTGGGAAACCTGGTGAGTACATAGGGTTTTCAACCCACCATAATATAATTATTATGTTTAAACATCAAACAATCAACCCAATTACCCGTCCCCATTATCTTCTTTACTCTTAAGGATCTACCCTAAAAAATCAACTATTCCTCGTTCATTCATTCCTAAGGATCATCCTAAGGAATCGGCACGAAGTCCATCGTCACCGGGGTTTAGGCACTAAGTCTGCATAGTCGCCAAGATTTATACAACAGACACTAAGTCCGCATAGTCGCCAGGGTTTTGGCACCAAGTCTGCATGATCACCAAGGTTTAGGCACCAAGTCTGCATGATCACCAAGGTTTATACAACGGGCACTAAGTCCGCATAGTCGCCAGGGTTTTGGCACCAAGTCTGCATGATCGCCAAGGTTTAGAGTACACCGGGTGAAAACATCGTTCACAACACCTACAGGTTGCGAGCCTGCTAGTGTTCCACTGGACTGTCTAGAATAGTCTGTGGTTGTCATCCATATTATGCTAGATGACGGGGACATCATTTGGGAAAAAGGCGTCTCACATCGTCCACCTCTCACCCTTACCTCATGGTCTATATCACCTCTCAACTCACCATCCAACTCATGTTTCATCTACCCATGTTTTACCCAACATATTATGTAGATATAAATACATATACAGTTTAAATTATTTAAAACACGTATAAACTCATTCATCCAGCATAGATAGCAAGTATACAGATAATATGCACACGTAGCACGTAATATATATAAAATACTTCATATCTATGTGTAAGATAAAAGTAACTATGCACTTACTTGAAAAGGTGGTGACTCGGCACTCGAACAGCACTTCGTTATCTCAAAACAATTTTTCCTTGACCAAAACCTAGTACCAATAGCACTAGAGTTTAGTCTAACGTTAATCGCGACTAATTAATAGTCTAGCTATTATTATTATTATATAAGCGTTAAACAACACTCTATATAACTCATAATAATAGCCCGAATAATTATTTTAAGGACCTAATAACATTACTATAATTATTTAAAAGTTATATTAAAATTTTCATAGGCGTAGCTCACTTACAGCGGATTTTAAAGATAAACCGGGCTTTGCTCGGAGCAGCGTTTCCGAACCGAAAGACCCTTTTTCTCAGGACTCCGGGAGCCTCGGGGATTCCTTTGGGTGCTAGGGATTTTTCCTAGGGTTTTAGGGGGTTAAAGGGGTACTGAGAGAAAGTACAGAGAGAAAGAGTTGTGAAAATGTGTGAAAAATCGGGGAGAATTCGCATGGTATTTATAGGGGCCGAAGTTCGGATCTACGCGGGGCGTTCAGCGAGTTACGCGGGGCGTAACTTCGGATAAGGGTGCCAGCTTCGCACAGCTGGCTCGCACTCGCAAGAGGATCAGGTCCGAAGGTACACTGGGCGTACCAGCCTTGGACGCGCGGCGTAGGGCGAAGCGAGGCGACGTGGCGTTCATCGGATGCGAGACCGTGGGGAGCAAGGGAAGGCTGGGATTGAGCCACGTCATCGCGTCTTGCATCAAATTTCGCAAATTGCACTCTCGACTTTTAAAAATTCGTAACTTTCACATAAGAGCTCCGTTTTCAACATTCTTTATATCCACACGTAGGCGGGAACGTACTCTACAACTTTCGTTTAGACTCCGTCGGCTAATTTTGACTTTATTTTAAAAGTTATATTTTTAACAGTGCGGGACAAGATTGGTCCGTTAAAAATTCATAACTTCTTCATCCGACGTCCGATTTCGTCTGTCTTTTTATCGATACACTACTATTAACGAGATCTTCAATTCTCGTTTAGGTTGTGTCGGCTAAAAACAACTCGATCTAATATTCGAACTTCGGGCTGTATACTGCTAAGCCGAAACTTCGAAATATCATAACTTCCTCATACGAAGTCAGATTTGGGAGTTCTTTTTATGGATGCTCATGGTTTAACGTATTCTACGACTTTCATTTAGATTGCTAAGGCTAAAAGTCACTCTATCGTAAATTCACTATTTACGTCTCCCGGTGCCGTGCCGGTTTTGCCGTAAAACTTCGACGGGTCATAACTTCTTCGTTATAACTCGGCTTTCGGCGTTCTTTATATGCACGGAAACCTTGTGACCTATGCTAAAACTTGGTTAAGATTATTTATTCTAAATAATCTTTTGTCGAAAAGTCGTTTTCGACCCCTATTATCTTTAAATTGACTAGCCCGGATCTACGGGCGTTACAATTATCTCCCCCTTAGGATGATTACGTCCCGTAATCATCAACGAAATAGGGCTCACATGATGACTCCATCGGTTATCTCTTCATCCTAAGTGATAACCGTAACTTTGATGTTTCTTCGAACGAGTATCTAAATCTTAGACTCCTTGACTACAGGCGGTGCTCGATCTTGCACCTGTTCCCTACCTCGCATTAGACTCCAAATTATGACCTTCAAGTCACAATCTCGATCCTTACTGGAGACTCCTTCTTCTTCTTGACAAACTTAAGAATAAATTCTTTGATTTCTATATTAGATTGACGTGCCTCGTTCTAACGACCTGTCGTCATATGTTGCAATGCTTAGACTCAGGTCTCTTAGAGTCAAATTCCAGAACAGACTATACCTTCCTTCATGATCTAATGTGATTTAATCACATTCTGGCACGTAGCACTTCTAACTACAAGTTTCTTTCTTTAACAACGATCACAATTGCTTTGACTATCTTTCACTTCAATCTTCTGGCTTAAGTCGGATGCTACATCAAATTTGGTTCTCTGAACCACGTAACATACTCATCTTAGTCGGACTCGATATGATATGACCTCTCGGGTCGGAATAATAATCATCTTCTCAATCATTACTGAAACAATAGTAACGACATACTTGAATAAAACGAAGTCAATTACTAGCTCCTTGGTAACCTTGTGACCTTCCCTGATCCAAGCGTGAGTCCTGTGCTTCCAGGAGTATAGGCCTCTACTACCATTCACACCTACTCATACTCGTCCCAAGTATTGTCTCGCAGTTCATCCAAGTCACCATACGAGAAAATCACATAACAACTTGACACATCATATAACAAAATGAAGGTTTTTATATTATTTCCTGAAACGATTACATAGATGTTCAAGTTCACCCTAGACTATGCCTCTAATAGGCTACATCATACGATACTATGGCTACTGCATAACTCGATCTTCAGATACGAACTCCTCATCCTCGGTTTTTCGTGTCGTTTTCTGCCTCGTCAAGGATCATGTGGAATGCCCTTGGCCTTGGTGGCGTTTCTGGCCTTGCTGCCTCATTTCTCTTCGGGCAGTCTTTAGAAACATGCCCTTCTTTGTTAGATCTGTAGCATACCCTCTTGTTGGATGTACACTTGCTGGCGTAATGCCCTGTCTTTCCACATTTGTAGCAAGTCACCTCCTCGCTGCATTTCCTGAAGTGTTTCTTTTTACACTTCTCGCACCACTTAGCTTCACCTCCTCCTCCTCCTTCAGTCTTTGAGAATTTCCTTTCTTTGTTGGATTTTGAAGATCCTTCATACTTCCTTTTCTCGCCAACTTCAGCTTTCTCCAGACTTTTTTCCTTAATCTGGGTCTCCACATTCCTCGCTGCCCAGATGGCGGCTTTCAAGGTGGTTGCTTGCTTGACTATTGGACCAAAGTCCGCTGGTAATCCATGGGCAAACTTGTTGACCTTGGAGAGATCAGTTGGAACTAGGTAAGGAACAAGCTTCATCTTCTCCGTAAAACTTGCAGCATACTCGGTGACACTCATCCTTCCTTTCTTCAGATTTTGGAACTCAATGTTGATCTCCAGAAGATCTTGCTCAGAGCAGTACTGCATTTTCAGTTGCACCACGAAATCTTCCCAAGACATCTTGCTTGCTTCTCCTTTGGTCATCGTATTAGCTAGTAGCTTCCACCAACTCAGTACTCTAGACTTTAACAGAGGAACCGTGAGAGCGGTCTTCTGTCTGTTGCTACACTCGCAACTCTCAAACATTGTCTCCATCTCGGAGATCCAGTCCATAACTTCCACCGGTGTTGGGCATCCAGAGAGACTCGGGGGTTTGGATGCCATGAAATCCTTGTACTTACATCCACGTCCGTCATTTCCTCCATCTTGGTTGTTTCTCTTAATCACCGGCGGATTAGCTTGACCAACGGTCCTGCTGTAGTTCCCTTCCTCATATTGCTCGGGAATCAGCTCAGGTTGCTCAATGGGCATGGTAGGTTCGTCCCTATTTTCAATCAACATCTGCCTCATTTCTTCCCTTTGTTCAGCTAACATAGCCCGAATCATGGCTTGTAATCCAGCCATGGTGATTGGTTCAGATGCAACTTCTACCACAACATGTATTTGCTCAACCACTGGAGGTTGATTTCTGTTTCCATTCGCGTTCCCGACTCCACTTCGGGTTCTTGCCATTTCGATCTATACACCAATTTAAACGTTTGGTGTGTAGTGACGAGAATTTAGATAGGAAAGATTTTATTTACGATCGACGTGTAAATATCCCTATTACTCCGAAAAGTTACATGTCATTTCTAATATCGTAATTAAACGTTTAGAAATCTGAGCACATAAAATTTCCAGATCCGGTCGGCAACAGACCATAGATCCGATCAGACATTTAGCACCATAAATCATTTAGCACATAAAAGCATGTTAGGCATTTTCCCTAAATTAGCTAGTGCTTGTGTCTATTCAGGTGTATTACCTAAATTTTATTAGACACACTCCTCACCATCATCGCTTAGCATTCTAAGTTTAAGTCTAGAAATAAATTCATATTCCTAGTTCGCTTAAACTAATGCTCTGATACCAACTGTGACATCCCCATTTTCACGGCCAGAAAAGACCGATTTTGTTTATGCTTTATAAAAATCAGAGTACCTCTTTTAATAAAAATGTTGCGGAATTTGTTCCCAGAAAAACATGATAAATACGTTATCAAAGCATTTCCGAATAAATGTATTTTTATTCATTTTAAAACATTGGGATGTCATCGTCAATACAGAAACATAAGCATAAACAGAACTTACATTCATTATCACTAGTGATTTATATCTCCTTAATCTCTCAGTGTAATGTGACTTCATATCGACACCTATGATAGAAATAAGCTAGAGTGGGTCAGGTTGGGAAACCTGGTGAGTACATAGGGTTTTCAACCCACCATAATATAATTATTATGTTTAAACATCAAACAATCAACCCAATTACCCGTCCCCATTATCTTCTTTACTCTTAAGGATCTACCCTAAAAAATCAACTATTCCTCGTTCATTCATTCCTAAGGATCATCCTAAGGAATCGGCACGAAGTCCATCGTCACCGGGGTTTAGGCACTAAGTTTGCATAGTCGCCAAGATTTATACAACAGACACTAAGTCCGCATAGTCGCCAGGGTTTTGGCACCAAGTCTGCATGATCACCAAGGTTTAGGCACCAAGTCTGCATGATCACCAAGGTTTATACAACGGGCACTAAGTCCGCATAGTCGCTAGGGTTTTGGCACCAAGTCTGCATGATCGCCAAGGTTTAGAGTACACCGGGTGAAAACATCGTTCACAACACCTACAGGTTGCGAGCCTGCTAGTGTTCCACTGGACTGTCTAGAATAGTCTGTGGTTGTCATCCATATTCTGCTAGATGACGGGGACATCATTTGGGAAAAAGGCTCACATCGTCCACCTCTCACCCTTACCTCATGGTCTATATCACCTCTCAACTCACCATCCAACTCATGTTTCATCTACCCATGTTTTACCCAACATATTATGTAGATATAAATACATATACAGTTTAAATTATTTAAAACACGTATAAACTCGTTCATCCAGCATAGATAGCAAGTATACAGATAATATGCACACGTAGCACGTAATATATATAAAATACTTCATATCTATGTGTAAGATAAAAGTAACTATGCACTTACTTGAAAAGGTGGTGACTCGGCACTCGAACAGCACTTCGTTATCTCAAAACAATTTTTCCTTGACCAAAACCTAGTACCAATACCACTAGAGTTTAGTCTAACGTTAATCGCGACTAATTAATAGTCTAGCTATTATTATTATTATATAAGCGTTAAACAACACTCTATATAACTCATAATAATAGCCCGAATAATTATTTTAAGGACCTAATAACATTACTATAATTATTTAAAAGTTATATTAAAATTTTCATAGGCGTAGCTCACTTACAGCGGATTTTAAAGATAAACCGGGCTTTGCTCGGAGCAGCGTTTCCGAACCGAAAGACCCTTTTTCTCAGGACTCCGGGAGCCTCGGGGCTTCCTTTGGGTGCTAGGGATTTTTCCTAGGGTTTTAGGGGGTTAAAGGGGTACTGAGAGAAAGTACAGAGAGAAAGAGTTGTGAAAATGTGTGAAAAATCGGGGAGAATTCGCATGGTATTTATAGGGGCCGAAGTTCGGATCTACGCGGGGCGTTCAGCGAGTTACGCGGGGCGTAACTTCGGATAAGGGTGCCAGCGTCGCACAGCTGGCTCGCACTCGCAAGAGGATCAGGTCCGAAGGTACACTGGGCGTACCAGCCTTGGACGCGCGGCGTAGGGCGAAGCGAGGCGACGTGGCGTTCATCGGATGCGAGACCGTGGGGAGCAAGGGAAGGCTGGGATTGAGCCACGTCATCGCGTCTTGCATCAAATTTCGCAAATTGCACTCTCGACTTTTAAAAATTCGTAACTTTCACATAAGAGCTCCGTTTTCAACATTCTTTATATCCACACGTAGGCGGGAACGTACTCTACAACTTTCGTTTAGACTCCGTCGGCTAATTTTGACTTTATTTTAAAAGTTATATTTTTAACAGTGCGGGACAGGATTGGTCCGTTAAAAATTCATAACTTCTTCATCCGACGTCCGATTTCGTCTGTCTTTTTATCGATACACTACTATTAACGAGATCTTCAATTCTCGTTTAGGTTGTGTCGGCTAAAAACAACTCGATCTAATATTCGAACTTCGGGCTGTACACTGCTAAGCCGAAACTTCGAAAAATCATAACTTCCTCATACGAAGTCAGATTTGGGAGTTCTTTTTATGGATGCTCACGGTTTAACGTATTCTACGACTTTCATTTAGATTGCTAAGGCTAAAAGTCACTCTATCGTAAATTCACTATTTACGTCTCCCGGTGCCGTGCCGGTTTTGCCGTAAAACTTCGACGGGTCATAACTTCTTCGTTATAACTCGGCTTTCGGCGTTCTTTATATGCACGGAAACCTTGTGACCTATGCTAAAACTTGGTTAAGATTATTTATTCTAAATAATCTTTTGTCGAAAAGTCGTTTTCGACCCCTATTATCTTTAAATTGACTAGCCCGGATCTACGGGCGTTACAATTATCTCCCCCTTAGGATGATTACGTCCCGTAATCATCAACGAAATAGGGCTCACATGATGACTCCATCGGTTATCTCTTCATCCTAAGTGATAACCGTAACTTTGATGTTTCTTCGAACGAGTATCTAAATCTTAGACTCCTTGACTACAGGCGGTGCTCGATCTTGCACCTGTTCCCTACCTCGCATTAGACTCCAAATTATGACCTTCAAGTCACAATCTCGATCCTTACTGGAGACTCCTTCTTCTTCTTGACAAACTTAAGAATAAATTCTTTGATTTCTATATTAGATTGACGTGCCTCGTTCTAACGACCTGTCGTCATATGTTGCAATGCTTAGACTCAGGTCTCTTAGAGTCAAATTCCAGAACAGACTATACCTTCCTTCATGATCTAATGTGATTTAATCACATTCTGGCACGTAGCACTTCTAACTACAAGTTTCTTTCTTTAACAACGATCACAATTGCTTTGACTATCTTTCACTTCAATCTTCTGGCTTAAGTCGGATGCTACATCAAATTTGGTTCTCTGAACCACGTAACATACTCATCTTAGTCGGACTCGATATGATATGACCTCTCGGGTCGGAATAATAATCATCTTCTCAATCATTACTGAAACAATAGTAACGACATACTTGAATAAAACGAAGTCAATTACTAGCTCCTTGGTAACCTTGTGACCTTCCCTGATCCAAGCGTGAGTCCTGTGCTTCCAGGAGTATAGGCCTCTACTACCATTCACACCTACTCATACTCGTCCCAAGTATTGTCTCGCAGTTCATCCAAGTCACCATACGAGAAAATCACATAACAACTTGACACATCATATAACAAAATGAAGGTTTTTATATTATTTCCTGAAACGATTACATAGATGTTCAAGTTCACCCTAGACTATGCCTCTAATAGGCTACATCATACGATACTATGGCTACTGCATAACTCGATCTTCAGATACGAACTCCTCATCCTCGGTTTTTCGTGTCGTTTTCTGCCTCGTCAAGGATCATGTGGAATGCCCTTGGCCTTGGTGGCGTTTCTGGCCTTGCTGCCTCATTTCTCTTCGGGCAGTCTTTAGAAACATGCCCTTCTTTGTTAGATCTGTAGCATACCCTCTTGTTGGATGTACACTTGCTGGCGTAATGCCCTGTCTTTCCACATTTGTAGCAAGTCACCTCCTCGCTGCATTTCCTGAAGTGTTTCTTTTTACACTTCTCGCACCACTTAGCTTCACCTCCTCCTCCTCCTTCAGTCTTTGAGAATTTCCTTTCTTTGTTGGATTTTGAAGATCCTTCATACTTCCTTTTCTCGCCAACTTCAGCTTTCTCCAGACTTTTTTCCTTAATCTGGGTCTCCACATTCCTCGCTGCCCAGATGGCGGCTTTCAAGGTGGTTGCTTGCTTGACTATTGGACCAAAGTCCGCTGGTAATCCATGGGCAAACTTGTTGACCTTGGAGAGATCAGTTGGAACTAGGTAAGGAACAAGCTTCATCTTCTCCGTAAAACTTGCAGCATACTCGGTGACACTCATCCTTCCTTTCTTCAGATTTTGGAACTCAATGTTGATCTCCAGAAGATCCTGCTCAGAGCAGTACTGCATTTTCAGTTGCACCACGAAATCTTCCCAAGACATCTTGCTTGCTTCTCCTTTGGTCATCGTATTAGCTAGTAGCTTCCACCAACTCAGTACTCTAGACTTTAACAGAGGAACCATGAGAGCGGTCTTCTGTCTGTTGCTACACTCGCAACTCTCAAACATTGTCTCCATCTCGGAGATCCAGTCCATAACTTCCACCGGTGTTGGGCATCCAGAGAGACTCGGGGGTTTGGATGCCATGAAATCCTTGTACTTACATCCACGTCCGTCATTTCCTCCATCTTGGTTGTTTCTCTTAATCACCGGCGGATTAGCTTGACCAACGGTCCTGCTGTAGTTCCCTTCCTCATATTGCTCGGGAATCAGCTCAGGTTGCTCAATGGGCATGGTAGGTTCGTCCCTATTTTCAATCAACATCTGCCTCATTTCTTCCCTTTGTTCAGCTAACATAGCCCGAATCATGGCTTGTAATCCAGCCATGGTGATTGGTTCAGATGCAACTTCTACCACAACATGTATTTGCTCAACCACTGGAGGTTGATTTCTGTTTCCATTTGCGTTCCCGACTCCACTTCGGGTTCTTGCCATTTCGATCTATACACCAATTTAAACGTTTGGTGTGTAGTGACGAGAATTTAGATAGGAAATATTTTATTTACGATCGACGTGTAAATATCCCTATTACTCCGAAAAGTTACATGTCATTTCTAATATCGTAATTAAACGTTTAGAAATCTGAGCACATAAAATTTCCAGATCCGGTCGGCAACAGACCATAGATCCGATCAGACATTTAGCACCATAAATCATTTAGCACATAAAAGCATGTTAGGCATTTTCCCTAAATTAGCTAGTGCTTGTGTCTATTCAGGTGTATTACCTAAATTTTATTAGACACACTCCTCACCATCATCGCTTAGCATTCTAAGTTTAAGTCTAGAAATAAATTCATATTCCTAGTTCGCTTAAACTAATGCTCTGATACCAACTGTGACATCCCCATTTTCACGGCCAGAAAAGACCGATTTTGTTTATGCTTTATAAAAATCAGAGTACCTCTTTTAATAAAAATGTTGCGGAATTTGTTCCCAGAAAAACATGATAAATACGTTATCAAAGCATTTCCAAAGAAATGTATTTTTATTCATTTTAAAACATTGGGATGTCATCGTCAATACAGAAACATAAGCATAAACAGAACTTACATTCATTATCACTAGTGATTTATATCTCCTTAATCTCTCAGTGTAATGTGACTTCATATCGACACCTATGATAGAAATAAGCTAGAGTGGGTCAGGTTGGGAAACCTGGTGAGTACATAGGGTTTTCAACCCACCATAATATAATTATTATGTTTAAACATCAAACAATCAACCCAATTACCCGTCCCCATTATCTTCTTTACTCTTAAGGATCTACCCTAAAAAATCAACTATTCCTCGTTCATTCATTCCTAAGGATCATCCTAAGGAATCGGCACGAAGTCCATCGTCACCGGGGTTTAGGCACTAAATCTGCATAGTCGCCAAGATTTATACAACAGACACTAAGTCCGCATAGTCGCCAGGGTTTTGGCACCAAGTCTGCATGATCACCAAGGTTTAGGCACCAAGTCTGCATGATCACCAAGGTTTATACAACGGGCACTAAGTCCGCATAGTCGCCAGGGTTTTGGCACCATGTCTGCATGATCGCCAAGGTTTAGAGTACACCGGGTGAAAACATCGTTCACAACACCTACAGGTTGCGAGCCTGCTAGTGTTCCACTGGACTGTCTAGAATAGTCTGTGGTTGTCATCCATATTCTGCTAGATGACGGGGACATCATTTGGGAAAAAGGCTTCTCACATCGTCCACCTCTCACCCTTACCTCATGGTCTATATCACCTCTCAACACACCATCCAACTCATGTTTCATCTACCCATGTTTTACCCAACATATTATGTAGATATAAATACATATACAGTTTAAATTATTTAAAACACGTATAAACTCGTTCATCCAGCATAGATAGCAAGTATACAGAAAATATGTACACGTAGCACGTAATTTATATAAAATACTTCATATCTATGTGTAAGATAAAAGTAACTATGCACTTACTTGAAAAGGTGGTGACTCGGCACTCGAACAGCACTTCGTTATCTCAAAACAATTTTTCCTTGACCAAAACCTAGTACCAATACCACTAGAGTTTAGTCTAACGTTAATCGCGACTAATTAATAGTCTAGCTATTATTATTATTATATAAGCGTTAAACAACACTCTATATAACTCATAATAATAGTCCGAATAATTATTTTAAGGACCTAATAACATTACTATAATTATTTAAAAGTTATATTAAAAATTTCATAGGCGTAGCTCACTTACAGCGGCTTTTAAAGAAAAACAGGGCTTTGCTCGGAGCAGCGTTTCCGAACCGAAAGACCCTTTTTCTCGGGACTCCGGGAGCCTCGGGGCTTCCTTTGGGTGCTAGGGATTTTTCTTAGGGTTTTAGGGGGTTAAAGGTGTAGTGAGAGAAAGTAGAGAGAGAAAGAGTTGTGAAAATGTGTGAAAAATCGGGGAGAATTCGCATGGTATTTATAGGGGCCGAAGTTCGGATCTACGCGGGGCGTTCAACGAGTTACGCGGGGCGTAAATTCGGATAAGGGTGCCAGCTTCGCACAGCTGGCTCGCACTCGCAAGAGGATCAGGTCCGAAGGTATGCTGGGCGTACCAGCCTTGGACGCGGGGCGTCGGGTGAAGCGAGGCGACGTGGCGTTCATCGGATGCGAGACCGTGGGGAGCAAGGGAAGACTGGGATTGAGCCACGTCATCGCGTCTTGCATCAAATTTCGCAAATTGCACTCTCGACTTTTAAAAATTCGTAACTTTCACATAAGAGCTCCGTTTTCAACGTTCTTTATATCCACACGTAGGCGGGAACGTACTCTATAACTTTCGTTTAGACTCCGTCGGCTAATTTTGACTTTATTTTAAAAGTTATATTTTTAACAGGCCGGGACATGATTGGTCCGTTAAAAATTCATAACTTCTTCATCTGACGTCCGATTTCGTCTGTCTTTTTATCGATACGCCACTATTAACGAGATCTTCGATTCTCGTTTAGGTTGTGTTGTCTAAAAACCGCTCGATCTAATATTCGAACTTCGGGCTGTATACTGCTAAGCCGAAACTTCGAAAAATCATAACTTCCTCATACGAAGTCAGATTTGGGCGTTCTTTTTATGGACGCTCTCGGTTTAACGTATTCTACGACTTTTGTTTAGATTGCTAAGGGTAAAATTCGCTCTATCGTAAATTCACTATTTACGTCTCCCGGTGCCGTGCCGGTTTTACCATAAAACTTCGACGGGTCATAACTTCTTCGTTATAACTCGGATTTCGGCGTTCTTTATATGCACGGAAAACTTGTGACATATGCTACAACTTGGTTAAGATTATTTATTCTAAATAATCTTTTGTCGAAAAGTCGTTTTCGACCCCTATTATCTTTAAATTGACTAGCCCGGATCTACGGGCGTTACACCATTGCTCCAAATCATTGATGATTCAGTAGCATCGAGCAAATATGTAAGATCATTAAGGGTCATGTCATGGTCTGTCACATAGCAGACCTTAAAGAACCCAGTCAACAGTCAACTTCCTAAAGACTTTGACACCCACCTCTCCCGACTTGCCAATATGTGACTTAATCTCCAAGATGTTAGCACATATAGACTTTGCTTTCCAAATAGGGATTGAGTGACCATGGACTTGTGGGTCAGGAAGAATTATTGGAGGAGGTGGAGGAAGTGAAGCTCTATCCAAAAAGATGAGGAAGACCATAGTTGTCTGAACTTAGACATCTATGAGAGAGAAATTCAAGTTTCAGTTGATTTAAGTCCTTAACAAAACACCCAATATGAAATATTAAGGCTAGGACCCAACAAACTATTTTATAACTTGGAAGACGGATGCCGTAATCCAAGCTACAAAATATTTGAAGGTAGGTAAATGATGATTTACCAATTTCCACCATGAAAAACAAAATAAATTATTAAGTTTTAATTGGATTGAAACTCCTAGATCTTTTGAGATTCATTGAACTTTCAATGACATGTTTAAATCTCGATTGTGCCCTCTCAAGTTTGTGACTGGGATACCGAGGATCACAAACAATGTGTGAATAACCATGGAAATTGACTTGGTACCCTTAATTTTATCACCCAACCGATGTGCCGGTTAACCACACGCGCTCCACCGATATATGATAAAACTTAAGTCACCATTTGCCACACATTTTCAGTCCCATGTTAGTGTGCCGGTTAACCAGACGCGCTCCACTAACGACTTCACAAGGGTGTTAAGTGTAATTTCATGGGTTAGCACCATTTCACATTTTCCTAAGTAACTAAGATTGGGAATTTATAAGAATTTAGTTACTTAGTATTTATCATTATACTTTTAATGAAAGGAGAATTAGAGTCATACCCTACCCATTCGGCTAACGACCCTCCACCAGTCAAGGAAGCGGTGGGTGAGAGTGGACACCCATTAAACTGCCATTTTATAGGTAGTAACCTTATACCCCCCTTAGAGACCGGCTTCGTGAATGAGGCCTACTAACGGTAAGATTGACTTTATCTTATACATATATATAACCATTAACTTTTAATATTATAATAGTATAAGGTTGAATTTTAAACTTTTAAAATTCTAAGGTATAGTTTGGAATTAAAGTATACATGGGGAGGTAACTTTGCAAATTCCAAAACTTGAGGGCAAGTTTTGAAACTTTTCAAAACTCTTAGATTTTCATAACTTATGAGTTTAATTAAGGTTTTGAAAATCTTTAATGAAGAGACTCTTGAACATCCATAACTTGAGGACAAGTTATGGTGTTCCTAAAACTATTTATGACAAAAAGACTCTTCATTTTGTAACTATGGCAATTTTATGAGTTTTAAGAGTCATAAATGTGACTTTTCATATAATCTTGAGGACAAGTTACAAAAACACATTTTATGAACTACTTTTAGATCAATTTAGATTGAAAACAACTAACACATAATTTTTTTTTACTTAATCTAAATTAACTCATAAAACAAGGTAACATGAAATCTTTTGGTCTTCCATAACTTTAGGACAAGTTATGGAGTCCATCCAATGTCATTGAGATAAAAAATTACACTAACAAACAATTTGCACATAATTCCTATGATCTACCAAAATTCATAAGCATGAACAATCCATATCAACAATTTTCAAGAATCATATAAACATATATAAAACTTGAAACTTTGATAATGACTTTGAAATTGGTTTACCATAATCATTACCACATCAAAAACAGGTTTTATAAGTCCAAAACTGTTTCAGGTAATTATTCTAGACCAATTCCAGCCTTAAAAGTCGAAAATATGTTGTCAGGGGCTTCTACTCATCGAGTGTATGAACCTACTCGACGAGTAGGATGAATTTGTTCATGGACTCGGCGAGTCCATCAGTGGACTCGGCGAGTCCATCAGTGGATTCGGCGAGTCTAGTGCCCAGGAAATCAGAATTTTCGATTTTTAAGCTATTTCAGCATGTATAACTTGAAAACAAGCCTAGTCTCTGATACCACTGTTGGATTTTGAGCATTCTAACACTCCTAAGGTGTTAATGCAACCCTAAATACCTTGGATCTATGTTTTCACTAATTATACATGCAATGGTGTTTCCAAGGTATTAAACCTATAACTAGCATACAATTATCATATACCACACAAGAATCTAGTTATGATAACATACCTTATAGTGGAGATTGTAGTCTTGATGTACCTAGCCTTAAGATCTTAGCCCCAATAGTGTGGAAGCCTCAAGTGGAATCACAACACATCATGGACAAAGGAGGAACTTGAGAGAGAATCTCCGTGCACCCAAAACCACCATGAACTCCAAGAATACACTTGTGTCGATTTTGGGAAATGAAGTATGTATTTATATGTGGGATTTCTAGGGTCATGGATATAACCCAAATCCATACCCATGGGTCTTATGATCCACGGTTCATGTGTCCCAACTCTTTATGTATCCATACATAAACTTGGTCCAACATGGATCATAAGCCCAACACACATAAATATAACTAATTAACATAATTAGTCCCCATAGATTTAATTAGTCTCCTTTTGATCACTAAATCAATTCTAAATTAATTCTTGATCAATACTTATTAAAACCATATGATTTCATATTAATATATTAGTACTTATAATATATTAATAAATCATATATAACCTTCTCTCAAGAGTCCATCCTAACAAATTCTCCTGATGATATGCAACCCAAATGGACCATGCAACTCTAGGGTCAAGTACATACCAATAATAGTTATGGGCTTAGACATCTAATCCAATAGGTTCTTATGAGTATAAGTTACTCCTTGCTATTAGGGTATCATTTCTAAACATATGTGAGGTTGTTAAGTCATAAAACTGGGATCTTGAACATTTCTAACCATCCATGCATGAGTGTTTGTGTTTAGAAGTTTTCATGAGATTAGGTGTAACATCCCGTTATTTTCTATTTGTAAAGTCAACTGTAGTCAACCAAAGTTAAACAAAGGTCAACTAAAGTCCTTTTTATTGTTTGGTTTTTTATTTAGGTTATAATAATAACCTTTATTTGTTAAAATCCTTAAAATATCTATAGTTTAATTTAGAAGGAAAGGGCTTAAAAACTGAGAAACTTCGCATCCTTTTCTTTCACTTCGGACCGCAAACACTTTGGGCCGTAAAAGGTTTACGGCCGTATAATCCTCGGCCCGTAAACCCTCGCAGCCGTAAACGAGGCCGTAAACGACTTCGGCCGTATACTCTTCGGATCTTATCTTCTCGGAAACCGAACCTTATCGTATTGGAACTTGTTCGTGGTCGTACACTCTAGCCGACCTCGGACCGTAAACGAGGTTCACGGCCGTAAACCCTCAGACCGTGAACCCTCGCACATATATATATATATATATAGATTTCCTTCATTTTTCACCATTTCTCACACTTTCAACCCAAGAAACTCGATTTTCTCTCTGAACTATCATCTAGATTTACACCTTGATCTTCAAATAACTAAGTGTTTCTTCCATTTATTAGTTGATACCTTGCTTAATCTAGTGAAACCCTATGATTTCATCCATGAAATCATCTCTTTTGGTTAGATCTTCAAGAACACCAAGAACACACACTAGTTATTTAGACCGTGAATACCCAATTCAAGCTTCAAAACGTAAGTATTCTTCAATATACTAGTTATCCTATAGAAGCTCTTAACTTACAACCTTGAAAACAACCATTTCCAAGAACAATAAGAGTTTACGGCCATGAGCATCTCCCTTTACCGTAAACTCCTATGAAGAACACCATTGGCCGTAAACTCCATGGCCGTACACCACATGGACCGTACACACATGGGCCATACACACCTTTGTGTGGCCGTAAACCCCTTTAGAGCAATCACATGTGATTGTAACACTTAAATTCAACTGTTTCCTAGTCCCTAAGGTGGTTTCCTATCATAATTAGTTGTTATATACACTAATTATATCCATTTATGTGTCATTGTATGCTAATAGGATCCGTTTGTGTTCAAGACTTCACTTGACACTTAGCATCCTACACCGAGTTTACATTTGAATAACTTACAACAGGTGAGTTCATACCCCCGTATTTTCATAGTTTTTACTATTTTAAGGGGGGGGGGGATACAACTCTAACACAAAGTTTTTGTGTTATAAACAAGTGATTTCAAATATCTTATCAAAATGGATTTCAGTTATCATCAAATCAAATGGTTTTCAATGATTGTTTCAAAACGACATCAAGTCACCAAAATGGATTTCAAAATATCAAACTTCTTTTAAATGTTTTTATAAACTTATATTTCTCCCAAAAATCATGCTAGTATATATATATATATATATATATATATATATATATATATTAGATTTAAAAGGCTTAGGACTGATAACCCACTTTGGTTCCTTTTCCTTGTTTGGATGTGGGATTACAAGTATCAGTTATTTGTCCGAGTGTCATTTAAATTTTACTTATATATATATATTTGTATATGTATACAAGTATAAAAGTTAGTTCATTAAGTTCAATTACCCTTTGTAACATGTTGAGCAAGGGGTTACATTCATGAATACTCAGTATCAATTCAGAAAGTACATATAAATTATAATAGGTATAATTTATGATTCACAGAACATTAATTCACGATTCAAGTATACTAAAGTACATTGTTTTACAAGAACAAATGTTTTATTCAAAACTATTCAAGGATATACATTTTTCAGATACATGTTAAGAATACTAATTCAAGAACATATTATCACTAATTTATTTCAGAATAATTGAGTTTTTCATAACTATTATACATGTAACGTTTATATGCTTTTATGAGACAAGTAGTTCAAGTTGTTTAATTCATTTTAAAAAACATAGTTAAAGTCATGACATTATAACCAGAATCTCCAGCGGGGGATCGAAACAATGTGTGTATAGATCTATATTGGGATTGACAACCCCGTACTCGGACTGCTAGCTACAGTCAGGCATACACGCCTGTGAGTGAAAAATTGTTATCAACAGCTTACAGTGCATTCGTAGCGTTGGGTCAGGCCATCTAGTCAGTATGGTTATAATAACTCATTAAAGATATTAACAATACGTTAGTGTATAATTAACTAAGCTTAAGTACATTTTCAAAGTACAAGTTTACAAAATACAGTTTACAGTATTACATTACAGTTTACAATAACAGTTGATGAAACCAAGTATACTCTCAGATACAAGTTTACAAAAGGATTACAAATACAGAACATTGGTTTACAAATAGAACAGTTTTATGAAAATAAAACTACTATTCATATACAGCAGAAAATATAGGATTTTCTGGAACAGTTTACATATTCAAGAAACAGAAAACATTCTTTCAAAACATAAATACTTATGCACTCACTCAACTTTATATTGATACTCTCTTTTCAAATTACTTTTATTCTCTGGGAACTGGTAGACAGGTACTCTCCGAGCTTTTGAGAAGATGGAGCTATTTATGTCTTGTCTTCTTCTTTTGTATAACTATTGGTTTCAGTATACTATGATGAAACACATGTAAATACTTATACTTTTTAAATATAGTGGTTGTTTGTACTTTGATTAATATAATGCATGTGTTGTGATACTACAAATGAAGTCCTCCACCCCCGGACGTTTCCGTCGTCTGGTTTGGGGGTGTGATAGATTGGTATCAGAGCATTGTTTATAGTGAACTCAATATATCAATCCATAAAAGATATACAAACTATAAATACATTTGGGGCCAAGAGCTCTAACTACAAGTATATTTTTAAAAGTATTTGGATGTTGAAGTATACTAAGACTCATACCTACAAGTATACTAAGGTGTTGTTTGTTTTTTCGAAGCGAAAATTTATGAAGTCTGCGGACCACATCTGCAATCCTCTGTAGCAGAAGAGGTGGAACAAACGGTTGCAGCCGATAATAAGAAGCATGTTTGTTTTTTAACATCTGCAGACTGCTGCAGTAAACTGAAATTCAAATAAACTAATTTTATAAACTGAAAATAGTTATCAACACCAAAATTTTAATAATTCTAGTCTTAAAACATTGAAAGAGTACTAAAACGAACATGTAAAAAAAAACAAAAATATAAAAGAAGCTAACAGCTTTATTCTAGAAAAAAACTAATTTTAAAAAACATAAAAAAGAAAATAATAAAAAAAATTAAGAAAGTATTGCAAACGATGTCTACAAAGTTCGTAAAACATTACACACGTTAAAAAAGATGAAACTGAAACTAAAAATATTATTAACAGAAACGGTAAAAAAATTAAAAAAATCAAAGTTTTTTTTTTAAAAAAATCAAGTTAAAAAAATTTGTGGGAACTATAATAAGAAATTGTATCAAATCCATAAATAAAAGTTTAAAAAAAAGTTAAAAAGATAAATTATACCAAAATTCTAAATAAAACACTTCAAAAAATTGAAAGCTGAAGAGGTTTGAAGAGGCAAGTCAAGTGCTGCGCCACGCAGCACACGCGCAGAGGTTTTGCAGTCTGAAGTCTTCCAAAAAAACAAACTGCTACGAGAGGGAAAGTGTTGCGCGTGTGCTGCGCCGCGCAGCAGAAAGTGGTTTGAAGAGGTTTTTTTAAAAAAAAACAAACAGCACCTAACACTCATACCTACAAGTACACTAACACCCATACTTTTTATAAGAAGTATACTAACACTCATACCTACAAGTACAGTATCACAATCATAAGAACTTAAAAGTATTTGGATGTTGAACATTACAGTCAAACCTGAGCAGTTATGTAATCATATCTGGGATTAATATAGCCTGATCAACTATATTGATTTGAGATATGACCAACATGTGTTTGGGAGTGATAGTGGTGTTGTGACATGTCTAAAACTTACCAGTCATACATATTCAGAAGAATTCTAGAACAGAACATAAAAGATTAAAATACTATAGGGGTATTTTAGGCATTATATACTAAAAACAAACATATGAAAACAATAGAACAATTAAGGGTAGAACTATAAATATTAAGGGTATATTACAATTATATATAATTAAAGTTATATAGACTTAGAATATGTGATCTAGCTTCATTTCATGTTCCTTGTTTGGTTGTGGATTTAGAGCCGGGTCATTTAATCGAAGGTCGGTTCTACTTAAGTTATATATAATTAGTATACACTTTATAGCTATAGTAATACCTAGAACAAGTCATAGATAATACATTATTTGATAACTATAGGTCTTTCTCGTGGAAACTTGTATCCTTAATCAATCGTTACTAACTATATTCTATAACTCTTATCCCTATTCTCGCTTAGATAACAATGGCTGGATTTCACTTACCCGGAGACCCTTACTTCCCCGATCAAGAACAAGATGCAGAGCCAGAAGAAAATCACGAAATTCCCTTAGATGATGATTTTGCAGAAAATTTTCCTGAAGACAATGATTCCGAATCAGAAGTCTATAATCCACCACCAGTAGCCCAAAATACTAACCCTCGTCCGGCTTTTCAAGGTCTGACGCCTCTGTGGGTAGAAAGCTTAGAAACATGGAGTCAAGAGCAGGGTCAAACCATGCCATACAACAGAGATAGAAGCTTCTACAATCTGAGTGAAGGAGGCTCAGCAGACAGAGTCCAGCCAATTCTAGTACGCAAGATTGCTCAAAATAAAATACAGGGTAGGACAGCCATCAACAAAATCATGGAAGTTGATGCCAATGCAGGAGTTAATACAGTCCGCATTCGTCGTCTTGAAGATGCTCGCGAGAGAGCTATGAGACACAATGAGTCTCTGCTGCAAGAGTTAGCTGTAACTCGAGCTGAAGTCATAAAAATTCGAGCACGCCTGACAATGTATGAAAGACATCTACTTGATGTGGAGCGTCAGCTGGCTGAGCTGAGGTTTCGTTCAAATGATACCCGTCGCCAGTAGGAGATGCTCTACTTGTTTCCTATTCACTCTTTTGGTTATAGTTTAAGTCTACGGATAGGTTCTAGCGTTATTTTTCATGTTTTTCAGTACGACCACGAAATTTTATTTTCGGTAGGTCAGTATGATGTCAATGTTTTCCCAGAATTTGCTATATTGTAGACCTGTTTAGGGTCAAGTTTTCCAGACTTTATATATTGAATATGCCAATTTAAATCGACATGCATTTTTGTACTCTTTAAAAAATAACCATTCAATTTCTTATCATTCTGTTACAAGTTGTACTTGTCATAGACTTCTATTTCCAATTCATTATAAGATTCATGTTGAACTATATGTTTTAGTTCAGAGATATCAAAATTCGTATTCACTCTTGATATCTTACCATATTTATATCTTTTAACTCTTATAGAAAAAGATGCCTCCTCGTAGAAATCCAAGACGTAACAATGTTAACGAAGCACCAGCGCCACCCCCGCCACCACCTCCTCAGTTCGACCCCCCTATGTTCCAAGTGGCGGTCATGGCGGCTGTAGCTGCTGCCATGTCTCATATCAATACTCCTGGTGTTAGTGGGTTGGGAGCTGGTGCACATCCTTCTAACCATGGCGAGAGTCATGGGTACTTGCGAGAGTGCACTTATAAAGATTTTTCGAATGCCAAACCCAGGACCTTTAATGGAACTGGAGGAGTTATGGTATTAAGACAGTGGATAGAAAAGACAGAAGCAATTTTCAAAATCTGCTCCTGTCCAGAGAGCAGCAAAGTCAAATTCGCTGCTTGTACCTTTTCGGAAAGAGCTTTAACATGGTGGAATGGCCATCTTAAGTCACTTACCCTGGTAGTGGCTAACTCGATAATCTGGGAGAATTTCAAAGCCATGTTAATGCGGGAATACTGTCCGAGAGGGGAAGTTCAGAAACTCGAGCAGGAACTCTGGGGTCTCTCAATGGTTGGTTCTGACATATCAACCTATACCAGTAGATTCTGTGATCTGGCAATTCTTTGTCCAGATATGGTTGCTCTGGAATGCAAGAAGATTGAGAGATATATTTGGGGACTGTCGCCCCAAATTCAGTCAAGTGTCTTAGCTTCGAGGCCTGTTACTTTTGACAGTGCCAAGGAACTGGCACAATCTCTTATCGACCATGGAGCCCGTCAAAACTCAGTGGTTGTTGTACTAGAACAACCGAAGGGAAACAACAACAACAACAATGACAACAACAACAGCAAGAAGAAGGGTAGGAACAAGAGGAAGGGCAAGTTCTCACAGGATTCCTCAAAGAAGCAACAGCTAGTTACAGTCAATGTTGCTACTGTACCTGCTGTTGTTCCTATTAACCCAGTACCAGCCAAGCCTTATGCTGGTATTCTCCCCAAGTGCAACAAGTGCAATTTTCACCATAATGGAAATTGTCGGGAAATGCAGTGTCGTAACTGCAACAGAAAAGGGCACACTGCCCGATTCTGTAGAACACCACCTCAACCACTTAACCAAGTACCTGCTGCTGGAGTAGGTCAAGCATGCTACCAATGTGGTGAAGTGGGGAATTTCAAGAAAGATTGTCCTAAAGCTGGAAATGCCGATGGAGTTGGGAGAATTTTAGCCTTGAGTCATGAAGAAGCAGTAGCAAACCTTGCAGTAGTCACGGGTACATTCCTTCTCAACAACACTTATACATGCATTCTATTTGATTGTGGTGCTGAGAAGAGCTTTGTGAGCCATAATTTCAAACACTTGCTAAATGAAAACTCCCAACCATTAAAAGAAACATTCACCGTTGAAATGGCTAACGGGAAATCTGAATCCACCAACTATATATACATAGGATGTACTCTTACCTTGAATAACTTTTTGTTCCCAATAGACCTTATGCCGGTCTCTATCAAAAGTTTTGACGTCATAATAGGTATGGATTGGTTGTGTCCTAACCATGTTGAAATCGTATGTTATGAAAGAGCCATTCGTCTGAACTTGCCAACTAACGAAACTCTTGTTATTTACTGCGATAAACCCGGAACGAACCTCCAGATCATTTCTTGCATCAAGGCACAGAAGTACCTTCGTAAAGAGTACTGTGCTTTCTTAGCTCACGTGGTAGAAAAAAAGCAAGAAGTGAAAGACATAGCGAGCATTCCTGAGGTTTGCAACTTTCCTGATGATCTTCTAGGAGTGCCTCCCGAACGACAAGTCGAATTCAGAATCGACTTAATCCCAACGGCTACCCCTGTAGCCAAATCTCCCTATCGTCTTGCACCTTCTGAAATGCAGGAATTATCCAGCCAGCTTAATGAACTCCATAGCAAAGGTTTCATAAGACCAAGCTTCTCACCCTGGGGAGCACCGTTTTTGTTCGTGAAGAAGAAGAACGAATCATTCCGTATGTGCATAGACTACCGCGAGCTGAATAAACTTACCATTAAGAATCGATACCCTCTACCTCGCATTGACGATCTATTCGACCAACTTCAAGGTGTGAGCTACTTCTCAACAATAGACTTAAGATCCGGGTATCACCGGTTACGGATTTTGGACAACGACATTCCCAAAACCGCGTTCAGAACTCGTTATGGTCATTATGAGTTTGTAGTGATGCCATTCGGATTGACGAATGCACCTGCTGTGTTCATGGATCTAATGAAAAGAGTGTGTCATCCATTTCTGGACAAATTCGTCATAGTCTTCATTGACGACATCCTTTTCTACTCAAGAAGTGAAGAGGAACATGGTCAACATCTTCGTCAAGTTTTGCAAACTCTTAGAACAGAGAAACTTTATGCGAAGTTTTCAAAGTGTGAATTTTTTGATCAGTAAGGTTGAATTCCTAGGTCACGTGGTTAGTTCAGAAGGAATACACGTCGACCCTTCCAAAATTAAGGCAATTGAAAACTGGTCAGCACCCAAAACACCTACAGAAATCTATCAATTCTTAGGTCTTGGTGGCTATTATCGCAGATTCATCCAGAATTTCTCTCGAATAGCTAAGCCTCTTACCACCCTGACGCAAAAGGGTGTAACATTTAGCTGGGGAGAAAAGCAAGAAACAGTGTTCCAAACGATGAAGCGAGCTTTGTGTAGTGCACCGATCCTGTCTCTTCCTGAAGGGACAAAGGATTTCGTAGTGTACTGTGATGCTTCTAATCAAGGGCTTGGATATGTTCTTACGCAAAGAGGAAAGGTTATATCGTATGCCTCAAGACAGCTGAAAACACATGAAGTCAACTATACATCACATGACCTTGAACTAGAAGCAGTGGTATTTTCTCTGAAAATCTGGAGACATTACTTATATGGCATGAAATGCACAGTATTCACGGACCATAAAAGTCTTCAGCATATCTTCAATCAGAAAAAGTTGAACATGAGACAACGATGATGGGTGGAGCTACTAAACGACTACGATTGTGAGATTCTTTATCACCCTGGTAAAGCTAACGTAGTAGCTGACGCCCTTAGTAGAAAAGAATACTCGGGACGCCGAGTAAAGTCGTTGACCATGACAATCCATTCACATCTGTCCACACATATCAGAGAGGCTCAACTTGAGGCCTTAAAACCTGAAAACGTGGCAGGTGAAGCCCTGAGAGGAATAGATAAAAACTTCAAAGTCAGAAATGATGGAGTCTATTGTTTCATGAACCGGATCTGGACACCAAAGTTCGGTCGTTACAGAGACGTGGTTTTGAATGAAGCACACAAAACCCGATACTCCATTCATCCAGGTTCAGACAAGATGTATTCGGACCTCAAGAAACTATACGGGTGGCCTAACATGAAGGCCGAAATTGTTACCTTTATGGGCAAGTGCCTTACTTGTGCCAAAGTCAAGGTAGAATACCAGAAACCTTCAGGTTTATTGCAACAACCTGAAATCCCTGAATGGAAGTGGGAGCGGATTACAATGGATTTCATAACCAAGTTACCCAAGACATCGGGTGGTTATGATACTATTTGGGTAATCGTCGATAGATTAACCAAATCCGCACACTTCTTACCAATCAAAGAGATAGACAAGATGGAGAAGCTAACAAGAACTTACCTCAAAGAAATCGTTAGACTGCATGGTGTGCCAATAAATATTATTTCTGATCGAGATAGTAGATTCACTTCTCGTTTCTGGCAGTCTTTACAAAAATCTTTGGGAACTAGGCTGGACATGAGTACAGCCTACCATCCACAAACAGACGGACAAAGTGAGAGAACAATTCAAACTTTAGAAGATATGTTGCGACCTTGCGTGATAAACTTTGGTAAGGCATGGGATACTCATTTACCCCTTGTCGAATTCTCTTACAACAATAGTTATCACACTAGCATAAAGGTTGCTCCTTTTGAAGCTCTCTATGGCCACAAGTGCATATCACCTCTGTGTTGGGCTGAAGTGGGTGACACGCAGCTGGCTAGAAGTCAAGTCCCTGACAGTACTCTCACTGGTCCAAAAATCATTCTCGAAACCACGGAGAAAATCGTACAAATCCGGGAGTGACTTAAAGCTTCCAGAGATAGACAGAAAAGCTACGTTGACAAAAGAAGAAAACCTTTGGAGTTCCAGGTTGGTGACCGCGTCATGTTGAAGGTCTCACCCTGGAAGGGCATGATACGCTTTGGAAAGCGTGAAAAGTTGAATCCAAGGTACATAGGACCATTCGAGATTCTTGCTAGAATCGGTCCAGTAGCTTACAAACTCCGACTACCTCAAGAACTAAGTAACATACATCCTGTTTTCCACGTCTCAAACTTGAAAAAGTGTCTGTCCGACGAGACTCTTGTTATCCCACTCGACGAAATTGAGATCAACGAGAGCCTCAACTTTGTGGAAGAACCAGTAGAAATCATGGACCTAGAGGTCAAGCAAACAAAGCAAAGCTGTATTCCTATAGTGAAGGTTCGCTGGAATGTCAAGCGGGGACTTGAATTCACTTGGGAGCGTGAGGATTAAAAGAAACTGAAATATCCTAATCTTTTCGCTTAGTTATTTGTAATTGCTTAATTGCTTAAAACTTTAATTTCGCGGCGAAATTCTCTCTAACGGGGGGATAATGTAACATCTCGTTATTTTCTGTTTGTAAAGTCAACTCTAGTCAACCAAAGTCAAACAAAGGTCAACTAAAGTCTTTTTTATTGTTTGGGTTTTTATTTAGGTTATAATAATAACCTTTATTTGTTAAAATCCTTAAAATATCTATAGTTGAATTTAGAAGGAAAGGGCTTAAAAACCGAGAAACTCCGCATCCTTTTCTTTCACTTCGGACCGCAAACGCTTCGGGCTACAAAAGGTTTACAGCCGTATAATCCTCGGCCCGTAAACCCTCGCAGCCGTAAACGAGGCCGTAAACGTCTTCGGCCGTATACTCTTCGGATCTTATCTTCTCGGAAACCGAACCTTATCGTATTGGAACTTGTTCACGGCCATACACTCTAGCCGACCTCAGACCGTAAACGAGGTTCACGGCCGTAAACCCTCAGACCGTGAACCCTCGCACATATATATAGATTTCCTTCATTTTTCACCATTTCTCACACTTTCAACCCAAGAAACTCGATTTTCTCTCTGAACTATCATCTAGATTTACACCCTGATCTTCAAATAACTAAGTGTTTCTTCCATTTATTAGTTGATACCTTGCTTAATCTAGTGAAACCCTATGATTTCATCCATGAAATCATCTCTTTTGGTTAGATCTTCAAGAACACCAAGAACACACACTAGTTATTTAGACCGTGAATACCCAATTCAAGCTTCAAAACGTAAGTATTCTTCAATATACTAGTTATCCTATAGAAGCTCTTAACTTACAACCTTGAAAACAACCATTTCCAAGAACAATAAGAGTTTACGGCCATGAGCATCTCCCTTTACCGTAAACTCCTATGAAGAACACCATTGGCCGTAAACTCCATGGCCGTACACCACATGGACCGTACACACATGGGCCGTACACACCTTCGTGTGGCCGTAAACCCCTTTAGAGCAATCACATGTGATTGTAACACTTAAATTCAAGTGTTTCCTAGTCCCTAAAGTGGTTTCCTATCATAATTAGTTGTTATATACACTAATTATATCCATTTATGTGTCATTGTATGCTAATAGGATCCGTTTGTGTTCAAGACTTCACTTGCCACTTAGCATCCTACACCAATTTTACATTTGAATAACTTACAACAGGTGAGTTCATA
Source organism: Lactuca virosa (assembly GCF_052849685.1). NCBI lineage: Eukaryota > Viridiplantae > Streptophyta > Magnoliopsida > Asterales > Asteraceae > Lactuca > Lactuca virosa. Next base: position 417,909,662 of record NC_136429.1, read on the forward strand.
CCCCCGTATTTTCATAGTTTTTACTGTTTTAAGGGGGGAATACAAGTCTAACACAAAGTTTTTGTGTTATAAACAAGTGATTTCAAATATTTTATCAAAATGGATTTCAGTTATCATCAAATCAAATGGTTTTCAATGATGGTTTCAAAACGACATCAAGTCACCAAAATGGATTTCAAAATATCAAACTTCTTTTAAATGTTTTTATAAACTTATATTTAAGGGCGGGTGCTCCGTTACCATCCCTTGAGACAAATGCAGGTAGGTGTGGAAGGTATTATGGGCCCGGACCTAGAAGCATAGGACCCGTACGCGTATCAAGGAAGTCACAAACCCCGAGGGTTTAGTAGTTATGTGATGATATAGTAGTATGGATTATGATTATTTTATAATGTCTCTTGGTTTATTTTTAGTATGCCGATCACTAGAGGGTCAAGATCAGGAGCTAGCGTCCCCGTGAGGCCATGACTTATTGATGATGAGATTCGTGAAATGATCACCACTCCGGTTACCATGGCTGTTAGGGAGGCTATCCCGGAGGTATTTGGGTCTATTAAGACCGTGATAAATGATCTTTTCGATGAGCGATATGTCGTTGTGTCTGAGGATACCGTTGCTGCAGCCACCATAGTTGTTGCTCTTGCAGGACTCCAGGGGAGAGGGATGGTTTAGTATCGGGACTTCAGCAACATGAAGCCCCCGGAGTTCAACAGGGTGAAGGACCCAGTCATTTCCATGAGGTAGTTATCTGATGTGGAGGGTTGTTTCTTCACTTGCTTGTGTCTAGAGGACCAGAAGGTCAAGTTCGCCTTGAACCTTCTTCGTTTGGGGGAGAAGGATTGGTAGAATCAGGTGACTGGTGCTTATTCTCCTGTGGAGAAAGTTGTAGTGACTTGGGAGTAGTTTATTGATATGTTATGCACTGAGTATGTTCCGCTGGTAGAGAGAGAAAGATTAGCTCAGGAGTGCCTGTCACTGAAGTAGAAAACAAAGTCAGTGACAGAGATCACTAAGATGTTTACAGAGAAAGCCCTTTTCTGCCCCGAGTATGCTGCTTCGGAGCAAGTTCAGATGTCCTGATACTTAAGTATGCTCAAGATGGAGATCAGTGAGTTTGTGTCTACCCAAAGGTATAACTCCCTCTTCGAGTTGCATTCCTTTGCTCGGAAGAGGGAGATTGAGGTTGAGATCCAGACAAGAGAGAAAAGGCAGGCCTCCATTCAGTCACAGCCAGAAACGAAGTGGTTTAAGCCCACTAATTCACGATCCGGAAGTCAGAGGGGGCGCACTTCTAGCAAGTACGGGAAGATGCATGAGGGATCATGTCGATCAGCGACTGGATGCCACAAATGTGTCAGGGAGGGGCATATTGCTAGGGATTATCGTTAGCAGGCCCCATTGGTGAGCACCGGGATTTGCTATCATTGTGATCGGGTTAGCCATGTGAAGGCCAGTTGCCCATTGCATGATGCTAGACCAGTGTATATACCAGCAGCGGCTGCATTGAGGATTACTGACGGACGTCAGCTGAAGGCTGAGACCCCAAAGTCCAAGGGTCGTTCTTTTCAGCTTACAGCGGAGGAGGCCAAGGCGGTTCCTGACGCGGTTACTGGTATGTATTCGTTTATGTTTTGTTTACTTATTTCATGTATGTTTATGCTTGTATTTTTTATAGGTACCTTTTTAGTGAATTCTTTGTTTGGTCTTGTGCTTTTTGACTTGGGTACGAGTCGGTCTTTTATAGCTCGGTGCTTCAGTAAGGATTTTGGCATGACTCTTGGAGAGTTGGAGTGTCCGTTGTGAGTTTCCATCGCCAAAGAACACAGGGATTCTACTTCGAGTGTTTTTCGGGATTGTACTTTGGAGATATTCGGGGTGTCCTACCCGATTGACTTGATTCCCATCCCTAAGGGGGTGTGTGTATGATTGTAGGGATGGACTGGTAGAGAAGATTCAGATCCATGATCGATTGTGAGAGGCAGCTAGTGGTAGTTCGAACCCCAAGTGGGGGAGAACTAACTATTTATAGAGAGGTTACCAGGGTTGGTTCGGCCTTTTGTTCTGCTGTCAGGGCTCGAGAATATCTTTAGCATGGGTGTTTGGGTTATCTCGCTTACATGGTTGATACTCATGATAAGTGGAGAGTTTTAGTTTCAGATTTGCGAGTAGTGAGAGAGTTTCCAGATGTATTTCCAGAGGATTTACCCGATGTGCCTTCCGTGAGGTAGGTGGAGTTTAGGATCGAGTTGATCCCCGATGTAGCACCGATTGCTAAGGCGTCGTATCACCTCGCACCACCTAATATGTAGGATTTGTCCTCTCAGCTTCAGGAACTGTTGGGCAAGCTGTTTATCCGACCGAGTAGTTCACCTTGAGATTCATGGAGGAGGACATGGAGAATACATCGTTCAGAACTCGTTATGGTCATTACGAGTTTGTTGTGATGTCGTTTGAGCTCACCAACACACCTACAATGTTCATGGATTTGATGAACCGGGGTATGCAGGCCGATGTCAATCGACCAGTTATTGTTTTCATTGATGATATACTGGTCTACTCTAAGACCAGGGAACATCACGAGGAGCATCTTAGAGAGCTACTTCGAGTACTGAGACAGGTGAGGCTTTATGTCAGGTTGTCCAAGTGTGAGTTTTGGTTGCGACAAGTCCAGTTTCTGGGACACCTCATCAATTAGAACAAGATTTTGGTCGATCCGGCCAAGATTGAGGCAGTGATGTAGTGGGAGGTCTTGAAGTCCCCATCTGAGATTAGGAGTTTTTCTGAGATTGGTTAGTTATCATCGAAGATTCATTCAGGATTTTTCCAAGATTGTTATTCCTCTGACCCGCCTGACGAGGAAGAGGATTTCTATTGGGGGCCTGAGTATCAAGTTGTATTTGAGACTCTGAGGAAGAAATTATGTAAGGCCCCAGTTTTGACCCTTCCTAAGGATGTTAAGGATTTTATAGTATTTTGTGATGCGTCGATCACTGGTTTACGGGTGGTACTCATGTAGTGGGGTAAATTCATAACCTATACATCCAGGCAGTTGAAGCCTCATGAGGCTAGGTATCCGAAACATGATTTGGAGTCAGGGGATGTGGTTTTTGCCCTCAAGATTTGGCAACATTATCTGTATGGGGTCCAATATACCATCTTCACGGATCACAAGAGTTTGAGATATCTTATGGATCAGCCGAATCAGAACATAAGGCAATGCAGATGGCTTGACATAGTCAAGGATTATGATTGCGAGCTTCTTTATCATCCGGGGAAGGCCAATGTGGTCGCCGAAGCTTGGATCCACAAGGCGGCTAGTACACCTGCCCGAGAGCACTATTTGAGGATGACCATCTACTCATCACTTCTTGATTTGATTAGTGAGGCTCAGGCCGAGGGAGTCAAGAGGGAAAGTTAGAAGAAGGAGACGATCAGAGGTGAGATTGACATTTTTCTACCGATAGTCATAGAATTTTGACCCCCTGCGGTCGGGTTTGGGTCCCATTTTCTGGCGAGGTCTGGCAGATACTATTGGAGGAGGCACACAATTCTAGGTTCTCAATCCATCCTGGAGCCACAAAGATGTATAGGCTCTTGAAACTTAGTTACTGGTGGCCATGCATGAAACGGGAGAGAGCATGGTATATGGAGAGATAATTGAACTGTCGGATGGTTAAGGTTGAGCATCAAAGGCCGCATGGCATGTTGCAGCCCTTAGAAGTTCCCATATGAAAATAGGAACATATCACCATGGATTTCATCACCAAGTTGCCAAGGACGGTCAAGCGATTCGATGTTATTTGGGTCATTCTTGATCGTTTGACCCAGAGCTCCCATTTTCTCTCTATTCGAGAGAGTTCTTTAGGTGAGAAATTGGCCGATGTGTATGTGTGCGAGATCATTGCTCACCATGATGTATCGGTTTCTATTGTCTCTGACCCTTATGTACGGTTTACTTCTTGGTTTTGGTAGAAGTTTCATGAGGATTTGGGTATGAGACTGCATTTCATCACTGCTTATCACACTCAGACTGATGGACCGAGGGAGCGGACCACTCGGACGCTCGAGGATATGTTGAGGGTTTGTGTCATCAATTTCGATGGGATTTGGGACTTCTAGCTTCCCCTAGTTAGGTTGTCTTACAACAACAACTATCATTATAGTATTGGTGCATCGCCTTTTGAGTTTCTCTATGGGAGGAAGTGTGGTACACTAGTGTTTTGGGGAGAGGTAATCCCCTAGAAGAAGAATCCCATCCAGTGGATCAGATAGAGATTGCAGATGGCCTAGAGCCGACAGAAGAGTTATGCCAACAGACGACGATCTGAGATAGAGTTTCAGGTGTGAGATATGGTTTTGCTGAAGGTATCACCCTGGAAGGGTGTTATATGCTTCAGGAAGAGGGGCAAGTTGGGTCGAGAGAGAATTTGATTTGGTTAGACAATGTGTGGTTGGTAAACAAGGATCGGTTTTTTCGCAAGGTATGGAATGTATCGTCAAATATTCAATATGATTCCACAAGATCTAGTTTCGTTCAAGTAAGGGATTCTAGCCAATTGAAAGGATCTTCTGATCAATCCAGAGATTTTCAAGATGCTCTTCCAAGATTGAGAAGCCGCATATCCAACGAGCGGGACAACCCTGCCATTTCTTCAATGCATCTCCTTTCGGATTCTTCTATGTCAACCTTGATTTATGGGACCGTTTAGAGTAGTGGCCTATTGTTTGGATCTGCCTGAGGAGCTTAGTCATATTCATAGCACCTTCCATGTTTCTCGGCTTTAGAAGTCTGTGGTTAACAATTTGGTGGTTCCTTTGGATGGCATTTAGGTCGATAAGTGCATGAATTATACAGAGAGACTGGTGTCGATTCTAGACAGGAAGATGAAGGCCTTACACAACAGGGTAATACCTTTGGTCAAGGTCCAGTGGCAGCATCGAAAGGGTTCTGAGTGGATGTGGGAACCCGAGGTGGAGATGCATGAGCACTACCTAGATTTATTTACAGTAATGGACTTCGAGGACGAATTCTGATTCACGTGGGGGAGAATCATAACACCCGATCCTTGCAAGACTTCGAGGCGTAGATAGCCTTCTACACACTGCATAAAAGGGTACTCTTGGAGGTACGACTTTAATGATCTACACATGGCTTAGATCTTAGTACACATCACGTACTTACCTAGAGCCCAAACCCTAATTTCAGGGTTTTGAGCCTTATTTAAGGACTCTAACTTTCATGAAGCCCTTCCATTCTCAGCCTCCATTCTCCCAAACATCTCCCTTGAAAACCTAATTCCATTTTGGTGCATTGTAAGCCTAAAGAGTGTTTTTGGGTGCTTTTGAAGAAAGAAAGAAGGTGGTGGAGTTGCTTAGAAGCTTGAATCAGCCTTGGATTTGCAAGTTCTTTTCCCTCATCCATCTCTAGGAGGTTTAAAGTCTCCACATTTATCATTTTTTTTATAGATCTAGTGTATGCTTAATAATTTTCATGTTTTTTCCCCTCAGGCTTGGTTCTTATGAGTATAACCTACTCCTAGCCATTAAGGTATCATTTCCATACATATGTGAGATTGTTAATTCATAAAAATGGGTTCTTGGCCATTTCCAACCATCCATGCATGAGTATTGGTCTTTAGAAGTTGTCATGAGATTAGGGTTTGTTCTTGATCCCTGGTAAGCCCTGAAAATGCATAAAGTTTGGAACTTTATCAGTTAGGACATTTATTTAGACCAGATTTGAGAGTTGGACGTGGTGTCTTTCTGCATTAAGCACTTAATGGGAAGTTTTGGCACCAGTGTAGTTACGCAGGGCATAACTTAGGCTATACAGCGTGTAGATCCATAATTGCCTGTTTTTCCTGCCTTAGGCTCTACGCAGGGCGTAGAGCTATTACGCATGGCATAACCTGACTGAATGTTGACTTTGACTTTTTGAATGTTGACCATTGACTTTGGCCAAGTTTGACTTTAGAACATTTTGATATTTTGAGTAGTAGATTGAGGCTTTGTCCATATTTTTTGTATAAGTGATCTGTAGAGCCAGTACTTGGAGCAATGATCCATTCAGTTATCTTCTAGACTTTAAGGTGAGTCTTCCTCACTGTACTCGTGGGTCGAAGGCACCAATGTTGTCCCACTAAGTTGTGTTATGTATTCTGGTATGTAGGATTTTACTATGTTGTAACGATTTGTTAGATTGGTAGATCTGTATGATTATATGTACTTGCTGGTTATATGTTTATCTGTTGCATATGTCGACATGGTGTGGTTAGGTTGAGGTTTTACTGCTCTGTGTTGTAAGCCAAAAAACTTGGGGCAATCCTGTCTGATGACTGTGGGCCAGAGCATTCCATTATGATGATTGTGGGTCGGGGTAATCCAGTACGATGACTGTGGACGCGAGGGTAATCCAGTCTGAAGACTGTGGACCCAGTATACAGGGCAATCCATTCTGATGACTGTGGGTCAGGGGTAATCCAGTCCATTGACTATGGACCCAGCATGCACGTTTGTATATGTTTTATTGTGTGTGGTATTTTGGGGTAACTCACTAATCTTTGGCGTGCAATTTGATTTCATGTTTCAGGTACATCAGATGATCGAGGCAAGGAGAAGGCGTGATTGTGCACATCATCCTTGGATATTTTACTGATAGATGATTTTGGGGTACTCTAATTTACGATTATGGCTTATTTGAAACAATTTTTGTTAAATTTATGGGTTAATAAATGTTTTTAAAAAATGAAAATTTTTATCATGATTTTTAGGATGTTATAGATTCACTTTGTGAGTTAACAAAACAACTTATTATTTACACTGTGAATCTTTACAAACACTTTTAAATTCATAATGTGAATCAATTCTACAACATAATAATGTAATATTAATCAATATTCTTAAGGTGACTCTTTAATGATCCACAATGTGAAGCACCATTATAGAAATATGATCTCAAATACATAGTGAATTTTCACTTTATAACATAATAAATGTAAATTATATCATATTGTGAATTCACAATGTGAATCAATGTTTATAGTAATATGATCTATAATGTTGACTCACTTTGTGAAATGACAACAAACTTATTTTCATACTGTGAATTTAACAAATACATTTGAATTCATAATGAGAATTAATATTACAACATAAAAATGTAATGTGAATCAATATTCTTAATGTGACTGTTTAAGGATTCACAATGAAAAGCACCACTATGGAAATATGATCTCAAATTCAGATTGATTTACACTGTGAATTTCTATTTCATAACTTAATAAATGTAAATTAAATCACATTACGAATTCTCAATGTGAATAAATGTTTATAGTAATATTGTTCATAATGTTGATTCAGTTTGTGAATTTACAAAACAACTTATATTCACACTATGAATTCATAACACATAGCAAGTTCTAGGTATTTGCTCTTGAGATTTTGGAATTTAAGACTTAAGAATAAAAAGGGGGTTTTTGGTGGCCACAATGTGATGATGTAGTCGTCACGAAGTGCCATCACCCGATAGAACGCGCCTTCATTTTGGCCACCACTACGTGGCATGACATTGGCCACAACGTGGCGGCTTGGTGCATATAAAACCCTAAATTCATGGGTTAGTGACCCAATTAAAGGGTTGTGATGGCTAGGTTTTGTGCACCCTTAACCTCCATCACCTCCATTTCATCCCAAGCCAGCCCGAGTCTTTATTTTTGAGTTCTTGAAGCTTTTGTGGTAACTTTTGGTGTCTTGAAGGACAAGAAGGTGTCCCTTGAGCATTGATCCAGCAAGCCACTTCCCTCACCGCCTTATTGCTCATACTTTGGACCTTTGAAAGTCTACAATCTCAAATATTTATGTATTATTCTTCTATATCTTGGGGTCCGAAGAATTTCAATTTACTTGGATATTTCTTGGATCGTGATTACAATCACTTTTCAAATAAGTTATTTTGACCCAATAACCTCAAGAATCATGAAACCAGATTTGCGATAATCCAAAGAATTTCAATTTAGAAGTCAGGCCACTTTTAAATCAGAAACACAAAAAAGTACCTTGATGTTTTGTGTTCTTGATAAATAGATCAAATCAAGTGTATGATTTTCATGTGTGTGTCTGTATATGTATGTATATATATATATATATATATATATATATATATATATATATATATATATATATATATATATATATGTTACCACCCGTTTTCTGGAACCAAAAAAAATTCTTATACCAGAGGGAAAGTAGTTAAATGGAATTTGCATCATTTTTGGCACCAAAATTGTTGGTTATTAAGACATAACCAATTTATGACATCCTTATCATCATGATATCACTAATAGTTTTGGTGGGAAAATGCAAGGCATGAGTCATACTCGACATAGAAATCCGTGTAGGGGCTCTTCCCCTTAGATCCTACTAAGGGCGCTGCCACTAGATCCTGCCAGGGGTGCAGCCGCTTGGAACCCCACACAAAGGGGCGCTGCCCTTAGACCTCCGTATTCCTGAGTACGTATTTATCACTCCGAGTGTGCACACCACACCTCCTATCTCAGATAGTAAATGGAGCTCATCCTATCTCATTATTAATAATAGTTACACCAAAACATGTTGATAACACTAAAATCACCAACTTCCCTCCCCTATTTTAGTGTAATCCTAAATTAACTAAAAGCAAACACAAAATCAAACTGATGCATAAATGAATCAGGGTGTCCTTATGATTGAACCCATCAACTCACTTGAGTAACTGATGATACTATACACATAAGGTAAACACAAAATCTATTGTTTCATACTTGACACTATTACAACCATATTGTTGGGTTTTAGTATACTACAACATCATATGGTGCACATAAAACCCTAAATGCTTTGGATCTATGTTTAATCTAATTATACATGCAATATTGTTTCCAAAACATTAAGCCTACAACTAGCATACAATTGACATAAACACCATAAAATACTAGTTAGGAGTTTACCTCTTTATGTAGCTTGTAGAACTGGTTGTATTTGGAATTTAAGAACTTAGAATCCCAAGTGTGATGCCTCAAACGATTCACAACACACCTAGGACAAAGGAGAACTTGAGAGAGATGTTGCTAGCTCCAAAATCGGCTCTAATGAACTCCAAGAACTGGTGGCCGATTTTGGGTTCTAAGGGTGTCCTTTTATAGTGTGGCAAAGTGTAGGGTTACATCCATGCAAACCCTAATGCCCATGAGCTTTCATATTACTTAGGCTCCATGGGTTAAACCTCCATGGACTATCCGTGGACTACCATATTGGTTTAGCCCATCCTATATAACAATTGGCCCACACTATAAGAATCCTTGATTTACCAAATCAATCCCCATATATTTAATTAGTCTCTTTTGATCACATAATTAATTCCAAATTAATTCTTGATCAATAATAATTAAATAATATGATTTTATATTAATATATTAGAACTTATAATATATTAACAAATCATAAGTAACCTCTTACTCAAGTATCCATCCTATCAAATTGTCCTGGTGATATGCAACGCGAAATGGACCATGCTACTCTCGGGTCAAGTACATACCAATTATAGTTATGGGCTTAGACACCTAATCCAACAGTCTCCCACTTGGATAAGTCTAATAACTACTATTGCAAGTACGACTCCAAAATCCCGACTAGCAATCGTAGCTCTTAAAAGCCGCTGACAAACTCTGACCTAGTCAATGCCGCATCTATTAGATAAGGGATCATATATTCCTCCATTCTAGATATCATATGGACATGAGACATGGATTATAATCATTATCTCTGTCCATCTGTTGTTTCCCGATTTCCGATTTATGACGATCGACTAATTGAACAAATCAAATCAGTCTAGGCTTGGCCAAGCGCTTAGGGTTGTCATCACTAAATCATCTAGGGGCCCACAGATATCGCTTTTATCCCACTTTGGGTAAAAGGAATAGATAAACTTCGACTCAAATGCTTGCTTGTACTTACTCATCAAATCACACACAACAATATGTTTTATAACACCAAGTTACTGGTGCGTTTACATATATCAATGTGCAACCGACTTGCAAACTACAACTCACATGTCTTGGTTTCAAGAATATAAGATATTATCGTCTCACAATCACTCGTGATAAAATCCATGAAGTGATTCAGATGAGTGTGGGTTTAATCAAATACTCGAATCTTATTCCAGAAGTACTCATGAACACTACAGCAAACTTGTGCTATGTCTAAACGCCTTTAGACAATCTATAGACCTATTCATGACAGTCTAGCTTCAATACCTACTTCCAAAGTATGATCGACTGTGGCTAGTTTGAATAACCTAGTTATTCGCAAAGTCAAAACATGCAATCTGAAACACAAGAATAATCGAATCAAATATGGTCTCAGAACTTATGAATATAAATAAAAGACCTTTTATTTAATCACCATATTGATTACACATTATTCATTGTATAAAGTTTCGACTAATCAACTTAATACTTGAATTAAAACAATAGTTATCCCATGATCCAAGCATGCATACTATGTTTTCCTATGGTCCTTTCTTTGTGAAGATCAATTGAACAAATCTTCAATGAAACTCATTTCACAATTCCAAATCCTTACCGTAAATGTAAGAATACCAAATTCTTGCCATTTACTGTAATCTGTTAGATTCTAAACTTATATGCAATGATCCTCTTGTAATGACTATGCACGAAAGTCACAGAGACTTGGCAACAGATGTTACAAAGTATTCCAATGGAGAGCAATTCCATGGAAACGAAGTATCACATTCAAAGTACATTCCTTTGAACATCCTTCTTCCATTAAGTTTTCTAATCTTACACAGATTTAAAGAATAACTTCCACTTATGTAAACATTTCCATATTCCCATTTTGACCATCACTTCTGAACAAGAGTTACCTCTTCTCAGAGTATGTCAATATGGTCCTTCCAAAATTCAGAATATACTTCCAACTGTCCATAATCAACCAATCTTTCGTAAACCTCAGATTGTCCTCGACAATTGCTTAACCATTTTAGTCGTATCTCGTTCTAGTCCCTTTTCCCTCTTAATGCCCTAGGCATTTGGAAAATTAGAACATATTAATATTATAGCTTATGTGATCGATCCTATATCCGAAGCATATGGAATACGATTCATAATGTCTCACATAAACACATGATACTTTACTACTCTTTCGCTATAATATTTTCACATTTTCCTTATGTTGAATCATTTCAACATAACATTCACATATGTTCATGACTAAATTAGATTAAAATCTCATTCTAAGCTTTTAGATTTGAAATGAAGTATGAATTCCTCTCCTTTAATTATAGCAAAACAACTTTTTAAACCCTACAACTTTCCGAATTGAAACTTTTGTTTTCTATAATTAACATTGCTAACTTGCAACTGTTACCATAATGATTATTCTCCCACTAGCATAACAATTATTTATTTAATAGCATAACACTTATGCTCCCACTATCTTTGACATGTACCCAGAAATCAGCTGGACTTCTAGAAATCAATACTTATTGACTTTCTTACCAAAGTTCAGCTTTCTGACATGAGATGCTTCGATAAGACTTTATCTAAGCTTCTCAAACTGATACACCTTTACTTAGATAGCTCACATGTGTGTCTAAACAATTTTAGAACTTACAACAATAAGTCCCAAATGTTTAGACCTTTTCCATTTCTCACAATTTGAACTATGAAGAGGGATGTCGAAATCATAATCGAATTTGAGAATGCAAATATCACAAATGCTATCTCACTAAAATGTACTTAGTGAAAGCGTTTCCTCACAATCATTTTCAAGAATTGGAGATAAACCTTATGACACTTAGATTTTATGGTATATGCGTTACTATCCATGTGAATTTGTCATAACCATAATCACAAGACAAGGTTAGTGGCAAATCCAAACTCATATGGACTGAACTAGTTCAATCTTAATTTCTTGCCACCTGGAAGCACAAGGGCCTACCATTGCTTTCAAGTTGTTATGCAAACAACTGAGAACTCATAGAACTCACATGCATAGTCAAGTTTAACTGGAATGGGCACAGAAACAAGAATATGTCAACACAATAGGCTATAAACCTCAAGTCGTGTGCTAGTGATAAACAATTGTTTTACTCTTGATTAGTTCTTGAAACTCTTCAAGATCTTTAAGACTCCCACTAACCTCTTGACATATAAGATTCTCTTTGTCAAGAAACATTACTTGACTAACAAATATTCAAGAGTTAGTGCGGTTTCTTATCAAAACAAACTCTTCTGACAATTGGTCTTAGTTGGTCTTTGTTTTATCTAAAACATCACAACTTACCAATTTCAAATGTACAAGAATAGAAAACATTTTACTCTACATTTGATAAGTGTTATAAACCTTTCTTAAGATTATGTCACTCAAGGCTCAATCTTGGAGTGTGACTCTAAGATTTGATTTTGGAAGTATGATTCACCTTTTGACTTAACCATTTCAACAATTCATGATTCCTCTTCTTAGCCATACAAATTCACTAAGATGTCCTTAGAGAATCAATTGTGATATGGTTTCATAATCACTAATATAATCATAAAACACGATACTCAAGTACTCTCCCTTATTCTCAGATTGGAGAAACTTTTATCTTTCTTCCTAATTTGATTCTTCTTATTCGTTCTGCCATACAATGAAACTTTTTCAATGATTCAGAATTACACTTAATCTTGTAAGCATAACCATATTTACTAAACTTTAGTAAATCATAACGAATAGTCTTATCGTTCTTTATGGTGGACCTGATCAGCACACAACCAAGTGTACCCGATCCCCTAGTCCTTCACTTGACTCACATGTACATGTGAACAAGGAATTAGAATTAATTTCCCACAGATGAAGTTTCTCATTCATCACACAATACAACTTGCATGATTCCAAGTTTCTATTCAACTCAAACTTCGGTTATGAGAATCTTTCCTTATTTGGTAATTATGACACTACTACAAACGAAAGAATCAAATCCATTTTCCAATATTTCTATCAATGGAAAGATATAAACAATAATTTTCACAAATGCCATTGTAAGGATACTTAAAATAAGATAAAAAACTTTTCTTTATTTATTAAAAATTTGCGGAAAACTTGTCCTTACAATGCAAATACAAGTGAAAACTATGTTGTTATCTATTCCTAAGCAATATATCATAACTCTTAAGCAGCAGCTCAAAATTCTGATCATCGAACCATGCGATCGAAATCCATCTCTTCACGATCAGAATCAGCTTACTCTTTCTTTAAGCTTCCTTTCTTTTCTTTGATTCTACAAAACATCAAAATGTAATTACATTACATCATCTATTAATAATCTCCAAATAGGAACTAAATAGAGTTAGATAATGGACTTACCTGAAGCAGAGTCAAACTTTTTGACTTTACCATCCTTGCAATCTTTCAGGTAAATATGGCAGCTTCACAACCAACGCCCCTTTTCATGGAAATAGAAACAAATGGACTCTTTGGGAATGGTACACGGGACTATCTCGTACTTAGCCTTTATCTTTACCATTTGGTCAAATGACTTGACCATAGCCGATCCCTTTCCATTGGGAAGAGAAAGCTTTTCTGGACTTTTAATGTTACCATTTTCAATGTCCATGGAAGTTTGGGGAGTAGATCTTCCAATCAAGTTTTCTTTTATAGTAGGCCAAATCATTGCTGATTCAGCAACAACAAACAAATAGGTAAGATCGATAAGGCTCATGTCGTCGTTTGTCATGTAGTAGTCCTTAATTAACCCGCTATATAACTCAGGAAGTGATTGAAGAACCCGGTCAACAGCCAACTTCCTCGAGACTTCGACACCCAACTCTGCCAACCTATCAATGTGTAACTTCATCTCCAAGATGTGAGCACATATAGACTATCCTTCTTTGTGTTTGCCTACCAATAGGGCTTTGAGTGACCTTGAACTTTTCAAGTCTTTGAACTTGTGGGTTAGGGAAGATAATTGGAGGAGGTAGAGGAAGTGAAGTATGATTTCCAGTCCCATTAATGCACGACAAAGGGATTAATCTTTCACCTCGATCGCCATGTGGGATATCATCTTCATTAGGAAGGCTTTTTCCAAAAGGATAAGGAAGACCATAGTTGTCAAAACTACACATCTACAGGGAGAAATTCAAGTTTAGTTGATTTAAGTCCTTAATATAACACCCAAAATGAAATATTAAGGCTAGGACCCAACACAATATTTTACAATTCGGAAGAGGGATGTCGTAATCCAATTGCAAAATATTTGAAGGTATGTAAATGATGATTTACCAATTTCCACCATGAAAAACGAAAATGATTATTAAGTTTTAAATGAATTGAAATTCCTAGATCTTTTGAGATTCATTGAACTTTTCAATGTCATGTTTAAATCTCGATTGTGCCCTTCAAGTTTGTGACTGGGATGCCGAGGATCGCAAACAAGGTGTGAATAACCATGCAAATTAGCTTGGTACACTTAATGTTACAGATCACCTAATCAATGTGTCGGTTAACCACACACACTCCATTGATCTGTGATTAACATCAAGCTACCCTTTGCCACACACTGTCAGTCCCAGATTAGTGTGTCGGTTAACCACACGCACTCCACTAACGACTTAACAAGGTGCAAAGTGCAATTTCATGGGTTAGCACCAAATTCACATTTTTCCTAAGTAACTAAGATTGGGAATTTATAAGTGTTTATTTACTTGGTATTTTCATTATACTTTTAATGAGAATTAATGTCCTATCCTACCCGTTCGGCTAACGACCCTCACCAGTCAAGGAAGCGGTGGGTGAGAGTGGACACCCATTAAACTGCCATTTTATAGGCAGTAACCTTATACCCCCCCTTATAGATCGGCTTCGTGAATGAGACCTACTAACGGTAAGATTGACTTGTCTTATACATATATATATATATATATATATATATATATATATATATATATATATATATATATAATTATTAAACTTGTAATATTATAATAGTATAAGGGTGTATTTTAAACTTTTAAAATACTAAGTGATTTAATCTATTAATTAAACTATACTCTTAATTTAATTAAACTTAAACCATGTCATTATGGATTTATTAATTCTCTTTTAACTTAACACTTTATTTAACTATTAATAAAGTCCATAAAGATGTAAGATGAATTATTCAAAACATTAAGATGCTAAAACAAAATTAAAACTATTTAATTTATTATTAAGTTATGAACTCATGAGTTATACTTTTGAAAACTTTTCAAATAACTTTAATTTTAGAATTCAATGTCTCATAAAAAAAACTTTTAGAATTCCATAAAAGAGACTTTCCAAGTTCCATAACTTGAGGGCAAGTTATGAAACTCTTCAAAGCCATTTATAAAAAAATTTGTAACCTTTGAAGACTCTTGGAATTCATAACTTAAAGAGTTAATGAATGAGACTTTTCACATCCATAAATTATGGAAGTTTCAAAACTCTTAAGATCATAACTTTTAAAAAAGACTTTTGAGTTCTAAAATTTTATGACAAAATTTGTAACTCCTTAAAAACATTTAGATCAAACTTATAAAACAAATAAAATAATCATATCATTCTATCTTTTAATAGATTGACCTAATTAAACTCTTGTAGTAAAATGAATCAAATTTTACAAATAATTAGTTTTTCATAAAATCAAGTAATTATCTTAAAATTTGACAAACTTCATGTTTTTTTTTCTTTTTTTTTCAACTTTGAAAATCAAACATTTGCATCAATATAACAGAAAACAACCCATGGCTCTGACACCACTCTTGGTTTTTAGTATACTCTAACATCCTATGGTGCACATACAACCCTAAATGCTTTAGATCTATGTTTTATCTAATTATACATGCAATATTGTTTCCAAAGCATTAAGCCTACAACTAGCATACAATTGACATAAACAACAAAAAATACTAGTTAGGAGTTTACCTCTTTATGTAGCTTGTAGAATTTGTTGTATTTGGCCTTTAAGAACTTAGCACCCCAAGTATGATGCCTCAAACGGTTCACAACACACCTAGGATAAAGGAGAACTTGAGAGAGATGTTGCTAGCTCCAAAATCAGCTCTAATGAACTCCAAGAACTAATGGCCGATTTTGGGTGCTAAGGGAGTCCTTTTATAGTGTGTCAAAGCCTAGGGTTACATCCATGCAAACCATAATGCCCATGGCCTTTCATATTACTTAGGCTCCATGGGTTAAACCTCCATGGACTATCCCTGCACTACCATATTGGTGTAGTGCATCCTAAATAACAATTGGCCCACACTATAAGAATCATTGATTTACCAAATCAATCCCCATATATTTTATTAGTCTCTTTTGATCACATAATTAATTCCAAATTAGTTCTTGATCAATACTAATTAGATAATATGATTTCATATTAATATATTAGAACTTATAATATATTAATAAATCATAAGTAACCTCTTACTCAAATATCCATCCTATCAAATTGTTCTGGTGATATGCAACCCGAAATGGACCAAGCTACTCTCGGGTCAAGTACATACCAATTATAGTTATGGGCTTAGACACCTAATCCAACACATATGTCATATCCATTCATGAGAGCATAAAAGCCAAGCCTAAGCTTTCTGAAGCGGCATCACTTCATACTTATATAGGTAGTCCTTCTATATCATGCACCTGTTAATGAACTTTTTTCAAAAGAACTATTAAGGACTTAATCAACTTACTTTAACTCTTTAGGTTATAAGCACATAACTTGGGATGTAGTGAAATAAATGTGCTTCAACCTCCATAAGCAAGCTTTCTACATTAAATTCAACTTCTAAAATTGTATTAGAAGGGAATTGGGTATCTCACCCATAGAAATATCAAGGTGGCCTTAAACCCATCCCTATAACTGACTTCTTTACCAAGTCTCTAGCTAACCCCTTCTACAAGTGATCAGCTAAGTTTTGTTGATATCGAACAAACTTAACACAAATGATCCCATGAATAATTAGCTCGCATACTATGCTGTACATAACACCTAAATGTTGTGAATTTCCATTATACACTTGATTATATGCTTTTTCCATGGTTGCAACACTATCATATTGTATAGAAATAGGTAATACAGGCTTTTGCCACAAAGGAATTTCATAGATCAAATTCCATAACCATTCTGCTTCGTTTCCAACAGTTGTAAGGGCTAAAAATTCAGATTCCATAGTTGAAGTTGTGATACATGGTGGTTTCTTAGAAGCCCATGAAATGGCACCTCCACCAAGAAGGAACACCCAACCACTTGTATAAAAGTGGTCCTCAACATCAGTGGTCCAACTAGCATCTGAATATCCTTCAATAAACAAAGGAAACCCTACATAAGTCAAACCAAAGTCCATGGTTTTCGTAAGATACTTCATCACTCTCCTTACTGCTTGCCAGTGATGACTACTAGGATTGCTAGTAAACCTACTTAGCTTTCCTAAAGAAAATGCAATATCATGCCTTGTGTTGGTCATAACATACATTAAACACCCAATGACCTTTGAATACTCAAGTTGTGAAACTGTTTCACCAGTATTTGACATAAGTTTCATACTTGGATCAAAGTACTTATAGGAGAATATAAACAATTGAACATCTTAAGAACTTTTTCAATGTAACGAGACTGTGAAATTGAGATTCCTTGATTTTCACGCTTGATTATTATTCTAAGAATCACTTCTGCCTCCCCCATATCGTTTATGGAGGATTGAGATGATAAAAAAAATTGTTCATGTCAACTTGACTTTGATCAATACCAAAGATTAACATATCATCTATATACAAGCATATAATCACTCCTTTACCAGACTCATCAAATGTTCTATATATGCACTTTTCTAAATGATTCAACTTGAAACCATGTGACAAGACAACATCATCAAATGTTTGATGCCACTGTTTTGGTGCTTGCTTCAGCCTATACAATGATTTAACCAACTTGCACACCTTATGCTCATTTCTAGGCATAATAAAATCCTCAGGTTGTTTTATATATATATATATATATATATATATATATATATATATATATATATATCTATTCCTCTAAATCATTATTTAAGTATGTTATTTTCACATCCATTTGGTGAATCACCAAATTATGAATTGTTGTTATGGAAATCAATAGTCTAATCGTAGATATACGAGCAACTGGAGCATAAGTGTCAAAATAGTCAGTGCTAGGCTTTTGTCTAAAACCTTGAATAACCAATCAAGCCTTAAGTTTTTCAATTGATCCGTAAACTTTAATCTTCCTTTTTCCACTTGCAACCCAAAGGTTTGCATCTAGTATGAAGATCATACAACACCCAAGTATTATTCCCCATGATGGAATCCATCTCATCATTTATTGCTTCTTTCCAAAAGCAACATCTTGAGATTTCATTGCTTCATCAAATATTTTAGGATCTTCTTCAACACTAAAACAATATGAATATTGATTTGCAATTTCATCTCTAGAACCCTCAACTAGGTAAAGCTAAAAATCATTACCGAAAGATTTAGCTTTCCTTTGTCTTTTGCTTCTTCTAATCTCATATGATTCATTTGAATCATGTAGAATTTCCTTGGTAGTTCCACTGGAACTAGGAACCAAGTCCTTTGGTCTAGGTATGGATGAAAATCAATTGTCATCAAATATTGCATCTCTTGATTCTATAACAATGTTAACTGAAACAGAAGCATTCGGTTCTATAACATAAAACATATAAGCCTTGGAATGATCAACATATCCAATAAAGATATAATTAATACCTCTTTCACCTAAAGTCTTCATTTTTTGTTCAGTCGGTCTCACAACAGCCTGACAACCCCAAACTTTAAGATATCCTAAGTTTGGTTTCTTTTTCTACCAAATTTCATAAGGAGATACCTTTTTCCTTTTGTTTGGAAATCTATTTAAAAGACAACATGCAGTTAGCATAGCTTCTCCCCAAAAACCATCACTCAAACCTGAGTAAGATAACATAGAGTTCACCATTTCCTTTATAACTCTATTTTTCCTTTTAGAAATCCCATTTTTTAGGAGTATATCGAGCAGTTATTTCATGTATAATTCCAATAGATTGGAAATAAATAGGATGATAATACTCTCCACCTCGATCAGTGCAAAGTCTTTTTATTAAATCATTTTGTTGCAGTTTAACTTCATTTTTATAAATTTTGACTTTATCTAGGGTTTCATCCTTGGAATGTAACAAGTGTACATAGCACAATGAGAATATGCATCAACAAAAGTAACTATCTATTTCTTATTTCCTAAGGATGGAGTTGAACACAAATCACATTGATCACTATGAATTATTCAAGCATAACATAATTCCATTTAACATTAGGAAAAGATTGTCTAGTTATTTTAGTTAACATGCAAGTTTTACATTCTCTATGTTAACATCAAAAGATGGTATTAATCCATTATTACACATTTCAAGCATTCTTTTATAATGTATATGTCCTAAACGAGCATTCCATAAAGAAGAATCATCAATACTAGAACAAGCCATGTATATAAAATCTGCAACTTTATTGTTTACATTCAATCTAAACATTCCATTACAACAATATCCAAATCCAACGAAAGTACCACACTTAGATAATACATACTTATCAGATTCATAGATTTTCTTATATCCGCATCTATTAATTACACCACCAGAAACCAAGTACTTTCTAATCTTAAGAACATGAATAACAGTCTTAAGAATAAGACTTTTTCCAAAACTAAAACACAAAGAAACACAACCATGACCCACAACAAGTGTTTTATTATGGTCTCCTATGTATAACACTGATCCATCATTAACTACTTCATAATCCTTTAACCAAGCGCATTCTTTACACACATGACTCGTCGCCCCCGAGTCTATCCATCATGCATGATCATCATCTTGAACAGAGAATGCTTCGGGAATAAGTGTTACATGATATATAACAGCAGTAGTAGTAATTTAAGAAATAAAATTTTGACCTTGTGGTTTTGGATCTTGATCATTAGATCCTTGTCGAGAAGTGCTTGCACCATTTTTGTTCTTCTTCACACGAAAATCTCGTTTCATGTGACAAAATTTGTTGCAATTCCAACACATAAGTTTTTCTTTCTTATTTGAACCTTTGTGATGGTCATCTTTCTTCTTCCATTTTCCTTTGTTATTTTTCTAATTTTTTTCATCTTCCACCATCTTCACAAAAGATCTATGAACTTCTCTTTCTTTTCCCTTTCCACTTTCTTGAGCCTGAAGACACTCTTCAATTCCCAAGTGGCTACCAATTTATACTAAAGACAACTCGTATTTTTGGTGTTATAGTGTGTGTTTGAAGTCTTTCCATGATGGGGGCAATTTATCAATAACACTTGAGACATAAATGGGTTCATTCATTTGCATTTTATGTTGTCCAAATTTTCCGAAAATCCTCATGGGTTCATTGTATTGTTCCATTACAGGACTTGAATCCACCATCCTATAATTATTAAAATTACTGACAAGAAATTTCCTACTTAAGGCATCCTCCGCCATGTATCTCGATTCAAGGTCATCCCACAGATCCTTTGCAAATTCTTGATTTTGATACATATCAAAGAGAGAGCCAGACAAAACATTCAGAATGTGCCCACGATAGATGTAGTCATCATTTTCCCATTTGCATCTTCTACTGGTATGTTTAAGGGTTTCATCCTCCATGGTGCAAGAGTGTTTAAAACGTTAACAACTTTCAGTGTAATAAGAAGGAAATGCATCTTCTTTTGCCAACAACGAAAATCAATTCCTTCAAACTATCCAACTTCCCGAATTTGGAAGTTATGTCTTTAACATATTCTACCATTAATATTCTTTACAAATCACAGATTTTGAATGTTAGATTTTGGGGTCATAAGAATATCAATTTACTTATATATTTATTGGATCTTGATTGAAATTATCACACCCCCAAACCAGGATGGCAGAAACGTCCGGGGATGGATAACTTTCATGTTGTGACAACCCAAAATTTCTATCTTGTACACCCGTTCAATTCAATCAAAGTCAGACTCGTTTTTTTTTACCTTCTAGCATTGTTTTGAGTCAATTTGAATGTTCTAAACCTAATATCTTCAAGTTGGGGTTTAGATTTGGGTTCCACAAGTTCACCCCTACCCAAAATTAGCCAAACACTCCAACATGAGGAGTGTACGGCCATACACTAGGGTGTGCGGCCACACACCCTCCTCCTGGCAGCACACTCTCATGTATATATATGAGACTTAGCTTTCATTCAACTCTTTTCACTCTCCCAAGCAAAGAACTCATTCTCTCTCAACTACCATCCTATTTTCTTCATAGATCTTCAAGTTGTAAGTGTGTCTTTCCTTTAATTTGTTGATTCCTTACTTCATCTAGTAAAGATCACTGATTTCATCCATGAAATCACTCTTTTTTAGTAGATCTTCAAGTGTTCTTCAGTTTCACCAAGAACACCAAGAACACCTACTAAGTTCTTGGGCTCCAAACACTCCTAAACGCTTCTATATCGTAAGTAACCTTCTTATGCTTGTTACTTACTGGTTATGACCCTTAGAAATCGTCCAAACCATGATCATCAAGGAGTGTGCGGCCTAACACACCTCATGTGGCTGTACACCCCTTTGTTTAGTGCTTAAGGACCTCAAACACAAGTTGTATGCTAGCACATGATCAAGGACACTTAGGGGATGCAAGATAGGACCATGGAATACACTTTTTGACCATTTCTTCAAGGTGTGTACGGACGTACACTCCCTGGCCGCACACACCTGGCAGCACACTCAAGTGGCCGCACACCCAATGGTCGTACACTCTCTAGTGTGGCCGTACACCCATTAGATGCAACCCTTTGTACTTCTAACACTTCAATCTAAGTGTTTCCTAAGTCCTAGGGTTTTTTCCATACATGATTAGTTGTTTAAACACTAATTATATACATATTTGTGTCATTATATGCTTACTAGGATCCATTGTGCTCAAGTCTTCACTGGACACTTAGCATCCTACAAACCGATCTTTCATTCGTATAACTTACTACAGGTGAGTTCATACCCCCTTATTTTCATAGTTTTTACTGTTTTGGGGGGGGGGGGGGGAATACAAGTCTAACACAAAGTTCTTATGTTATAAACAAGTGATTTCAAATATCTTATCAAAATAGATTTCAGTTATCATCAAATCAAATCGTTTTCAATATTTGTTTCAAAACGACATCAAGTCACCAAAAATGGATTTCAAAATATCAAACTTCTTTTAAATGTTTTTATAAAATTTTATTTCTCCCAAAAATCATACTAGTATGTATATATATATATATATATATATATATATATATATATATATAAGATTTAAAAGGCTTAGGAGTGATAACCCACTTTGCTTCCTTTTCCTTGTTTGGATGTGGGATTATAAGTATCAGTTATTTGTCCGAGTGTCATTTAAATTTTACTTATATATAATTGTATATGTATACAAGTATTAAAGTTAGTTCATTAAGTTTCAATTACCCTTTGTAACAAGTTGAGCAAGGGGTTACATTCATGAATACTCGTTATCAATTCAGGAAGTACATATAAATTAAAATAGGTATAATTTATGATTCATAAAACATTAATTCATGATTCAAGTATACTAGAGTACATTGTTTTACAAGAACAAAGGTTTGATTCAAAAATAATTCAAGAACATACTTTTAAGATACATGTTCAGAATGCTAATTCAAGAACATCTATCAATCATTTATTTCAGAATGATTGGGTTTTCATAACTATTATACATGTAACGTTTATATGCTTTTATGATTCAAGTAGTACAGGTTGTTTAATTCATTTAAACAATATAGTTAAAGTCCTGACATTATAACTAGAATCTCCAGCCGGGGATCGAAACAATATGTATATAGATCTATATTGGGATTGACAACCTCGCACTCGGACTGCTAGCTACAGTCAGGCATACACGTCTGTAAGTGACAAATTGTTATCAACATGTTTGCAACGCATTCATAGCATTGGGTCAGGCCATCTAGTCAGTATGGTTATAATAACTCATATAAAGATATTAATAATACGTTAGTGTATAAATAACTAAACTTAAGTACAATTTTAAAGTACTAGTTTACAAGATACAATTTACAGTATTACATTGGTTTACAAATAGAACAGTTTATGTATCAAAAACTACTTTTCATATACATCAGAAAATATAGGATTTTCTGGAATAGTTTACATATTCAAGAAACAGAAAACATTCTTTCAAACATAAATACTTATGCACTCACTCAATTTTATGTTGATACTCTCTTTTCAAATTACTTGTATTCTTAGGGAACTAGTAGACAGGTACTCCCCGAGCTTTTGAGAAGATTGAGCTATTTATGTCTTGTCTTCTTCTTTTGTATAACTATGTGAATTCAGTATACTATGATGAAACACATGTAAATATTTATACTTTTTAAATACAGTGGTTGTTTGTACTCTGATTACTATAATGCATGTGTTGTGATACTACAAATGAAGTCCTCCACCCCCGAACGTTTCCGCCGTCTGGTTTGGGGGTGTGACACATGTATTGTATCATAACATACTGCATAATAGTGACCAAAGCAAACACAACCATCATAAATATAATTGAAAAAGTTACATTGTTGTAATAGTTACATGTTTCAAAATCAATTACAATATGATGATAAAAGATTTGACTGACACCTTAACATCCCATCCTCAAAAGCTTGTTGTTACCTGTTTTAGTGATTTCCTGAGAATACAAGTGGTTTAAAAAAAAGAGCCAACAATTAAGTTGGTGAGTTAATAAGAGTTTGTATGAAGAACTGTAACATTTTCCTTGAAAAATGACAGTGTTCGTTCCAAAAAATCCAATATTTTCCTTAAAAATGACTTGTAGTCTTAGATTCCCTAAGACTGAAATCTACAAGTACTTTCCATACTTAAAATAGTAATATGCAATTTTAATTTATATAAAACCGTTTGAATGAATGTTTCCCCGTAAACTAAATGCATCGTTGTTTCCCCGTGTGAGTTTCTATAACCATGCTAATGACATACATGGCATGTCTCGACCTTCTTCAGGCGTCGAAATGTTATGACATTTGTCACCGAAGACCTTCCGATCTAACTGTAGCTAACAGTTAGGGTGTGGGATCGTCAGTCCCTTATAGATCTATACACAAGTATCACGCTCTCTTACGGGAGACTCTGGTTATAAAACAGGATTTTTGTAGGTACCCTGATAAGTACGATGAAGCTTTGACTCACAAAAATTGATTCAACAGGTTTACGTATTTTTGAAATGAAAACCATTGTATGCGTAGTTATAAATCTACATGATAATAAAGTAGTACAAAATAATTATATATGTATTTTATATAATTATACACATTGCTCAACATGCTACAAAAGTGCTAAGGATTCATAAACTATACTTATATAGTTTATTATTGTATTTGGTTTTTGTAACCATATATACAGATATATGCATATTTAGAGGGTAATGTGCTTAGATATTCATACATAATAATAATTTTATCTCTAGCACAAATAAGTTAGTCTTTAGTATGAAAATGTCCATTTTTCTAGTTTTTGACTTTTAACGTCACAAACGGCAAATAGTGACAATATAGTTACGTAAAACTTATTTTTACCTTTTGAGATTTTTAGGTCAAGTCAACTTTATATGTTTTAATCAAAATATTTTTAGTCAAAACCCGCAAAAATGGTGCCATAACCTAGTTATCACCATTTTTGTTAGAAAACCCATTTTTTTTTACATAAAATGATAGATTTTTGGAGTTTTCTTTTTGCAAACTAAACTTTGGTATTTTTAAGTAGTTTCAAAACATGTATCTAAAATAAAATATTTTGGTTTAGATCTCTCAAAAATGGTGTAATAACTTGGTTATAACCATTTTTGCTAGATTATCCATATTGTGTTCATAAAAGCCCTAGTTTTTATGGTTTTGAGTTTATGACTTTTTCATGAGAACATCTAGCATGTTTATACTTGTTTTTCACTTTTTTGTATTTTACACAAACTTTTTGCATATAAAAGTTCATAAAGTTTGATAATAACATCATTTCATGTACTTAGCACTTTTACACAACATATAAGCAAGTATTTATAACAACTTGTATATTACACTTGTTTACTAGTATTTTACTTGTATTCTCCCCCAAACACTTAGAAAACTCGAAAATGTGGGGTATGAACTCACCTTATGGGTGTTTGCTTGATGAAAGAAAGATTGTAGATGGAAGATTCAAGTCACGAACACCTTGAAGAACACTTTGAAGATTTGAAGATTCTATGAATAGTAACACATGAAATGTGTGAGAATGGATTGAAACTAGTATAGAAGTGTGTAGAATTACTATGATATGAAGAAATGACTTACCAAAACTTCAAGAACACTAGGAAGAACTTAGAGCTTGAAGATTGAAGCTTAACTTGGAGACGAAGAGTGAAAGAAGATGAAAATGATGGTGGTTGAGGAGTCCTCGGCCGCAACTAATAAGGGGGGAGGGGAAGGAGGGTGGGGGTGGGTAGGGTGGTAAGGGTGTTGAGTTTTAGTTCAAAAATAGTTTCACAAACAAGAAAAAATATGGCAATGGAAGACTTTGATTTTTGAAATAACATAAACATTTTATACCCACCAAGGATCTTATTGCAAGTTTTAGAAAGATTAAAACACCAACCAAAGAAGAGGTGAAGAAATAACAACCTTTGTAGTTCTTTGGGTCCTATTGGGAGGCTTGGAAGTTGATGAAGAATGTGGAACCTTTGAGACACCAACAATGACTCAACTTTATGTAGAATGCTAGTTCTTTGTATAAAACTCTTAAGCTTTAAACCAAACCCAAGTATGGTTCAAAGAGAGCAAAATTCAAGCTTCAAATCTTCAAAGTGCAAGACTAGAGGAGATATGGAGAGGGAGGGAGAAACTATAGGCCATAGCAAGAGAGAATGGGGCGATAACTTCAAGAGTGGAAGCCTCATATTTATGGTGCCTAAAAGTGAAGTTATTTACCATTGGTTCTTCAACTTTAGACAAATTTGTCTCCATGTCATAAGTATGTCTCCCATGCCTTTAAAGCATGATTAGACAAGTCATACACTTCTTCTTTTTATGCATATCTCGAAAATTGGATAAAGAAGAAGAAAGAAAGTCAAACTTTTATAAAATTTTTATAAAATATACACCTTGTATTTTAGGAAAAAGACAAAAGGATTCAACTAGTCCAAAAGTTTATACATGACTTATAAATCATACCATATGATGTATATTAAGTTACTTGATAATGGAATTTATTATTTCCATGAAATAAATAATTTCCAAATTAATTATAAGAGTTTTTATTGAATATTTACTAAATCCAATTTCTAATAAATAATCAATTGTAGTATCATATGTTATTTAGTAATATCACTTTAATATGAATCTTGAGCATACTAGGCCTTTCAAAGGATGGGGTGGTGAAAGGGGGACATGGATGGGACTTCAAGGTGGACTAGCTTAGGGTAGTAGTTGGCTTAATTAAGAGAGTGTACTTATGTTACTAGCCATTTTTTTTATAAAAATATACAAGTCAAACCTTTTATAAATCCTAGCACTTTTATAAAATGGTGGGGTTTTTATAAAGAAAATAAAGTTTAAAGGGTGTATAAAATATTTAATTTGAATTATGAAAATTCAAATTATTATAACAAACATTGTTATGATATAACAATACGTTATATGAATAGTTAGGTTAATTTCCAATTTTTGGTGTTTAGACCTGCATAGATTCTGTCGCATTTGGTGACGAATTCGCCAAAAAGTTGTGTTTGTAGCCTTTGATATGAATTTTCCACGTAGTGTTAGGTTTACGAACCCCGTTACATTTGTGTTACAAATATTATTTATTTCCAAATAATATATAGCTGAATTATTAAGTTGTTGCGTTATCAACCCTAATTAGGGTTTAATTTTGATATTTGGCAATCCAGAGGGATACTTTGTATTAAAATTCTAAGTTTGTACATTAGAAAACATAGTGTTTATCGAAGAATCTTAATACTATTCGTTTTGACTTGGTTGACTTGGTTGACTTTGTTTGACCCAAAGTTGACAGTTGTCACATCATCCCCCGGTTAGAAGGAATTTCGTCCCGAAATTAGCATCTTGAGTGGGTCCTCTAGGGTTGGGGAAAAGATGTGGGTATTTTTGTTTCATCTGGTCCTTACGTTCCCAAGTAAATTTAGGTCCTATCTTAGCGTTCCAACGGACCTTTACTATAGGTATGCGGCTTTGCTTTGTTCTCTTGACTTCCTTGTCCATGACTTCTACAGGTTACTCGATGAAGTGGAGGCTCTCGTTTACTTCAATTTCGTAAGTGAAATGACAAGAGTCTCGTCAGACAGGCACTTCTTCAAGTTGGACACATGGAAGGTGGGGTGCACGTTACTGATTTCCTGCGGTAGTTGAAGTTTGTAAGCCACCGGGTCGATCCTAGCGAGGATCTCGAATGGCCCGATATACCTTGGATTCAGTTTCGCACATTTTCCAAAACTTATCATTCCCTTCTAGGGTGAGACCTTCAATAGAACGTGGTCCCCAGCCTGGAATTCCAAGGGCTTTCGTCTTTTATCCACATAACTCTTTTGTCGATCCCGAGATGCTTTCAGTCGTTCGCGAATTTGAACGATTTTCTCTGTTGTCTCTCGTCTGATCTTTGGACTAGTGATAGTGTTGTGAGGTACTTTCCCTCTTGCTAGCTGAGTGTCACCCACTTCAGCACAATACAGAGGTGATCTACACTTGTGCTGTGACATCCCCATTTTCACGGCCAGAAAAGACCAATTTTGTTTATGCTTTATAAAAATCAAAGTATCTCTTTTAATAAAAATGTTGCGGAATTTGTTCCCAGAAAAACATGATAAATACTTTATCAAGGCATTTCCGAAGAAATGTATTTTTATCCATTTTAAAACATTTGGGATGTCATCGTCAATACAGATACATAAGCATAAACAGAACTTACATTCATTTACACTAGTGATCTATATCTCTTTTAAATCCCTCAGTGTAAAGTAGCTTCATATCGACACTTGTGATACAAATAAGCTTGAGTGGGTTAGGTTGGGAAACCTGGTGAGTACATAGGGTTTTCAACCCATAATAATATAACTATTATGTTAAACATCAAACAATAAACCAAATTACCCATCCCCATTATCTTCTTTACTCTTAAGGATCTACCCTAAGATTCAGCTATTCCTCGCTCATTCATTACTAAGGATCATCCTAAGGAATCGGCATGAAATCCATCGTTGCCAGGGTTTACTCAACAGGCACTAAGTCGCATAGTCGCCAGGGTTTATACAACAGGGTACATCTGGTGGACACGCAGTTCAAAACATCTGGTGAACACGTAGTTCAAAACATCCGGTGAACACGTAGTTCAAAACATCCGGTGAAGACATAGTTCAAAACATATTATGAACACTTAGTTCAAAACATATGGTGAACACTTAGTTCAAAAATACCTAGTGAATACGTAGTTCAAAAACACCTACAAGTTACGAGCCTGTTAGTTTTCCACTGGACTGTCTAGAATAGTTCGTGGTCGTCATCTATACTCCGCTAGATGACTAGATCATCAATAACATCGAGGTCTCTCATCATTTTATCACACATCAACTATTTCATCTACCCAAGTTTTACCCAACATTTTCGTAGATATAAAATACATATACAGTTTAAATCATTTAAAACATGTATAAATCGTTCATCCCTCATAGATATCAAGAACACAGATAATATGCACACATAGCACGTAATTTATATTAAATACTTCATATCTATGTGTAAGATGAAAGTAACTATGCACTCACTTGATAAGGTGGTGACTCGGTACTCGAACAGCGCTTCGTTTACTTTAAAATAATTTCCTTCGACGAAACCTAGTATTATTACCACTAGATTTTAGTCTAATATTTACTGTGACTAATTATTAGTCTTATTATTATTATTATTATTATTATTATTATTATTATATAAGCGTTTAAACAATATTTTCCAACCACTAAGTACAGACAGGGCCAGACATAAAACATCGGAGGGCAAGATCATTTTGGCATATAACACTTTTGAAATCCAACAACCCAGGCGGCCCTTCAAACCGGATTCCCCGTACCGCGAGTGGTTAAAAAGATATTATAATGACACTTATATAACCCATAATAATGGCTCAAATAATTATTATAAGGTCCTAATAACGTTACTATAATTAAATAAAAGCTATATTAAAAATTAGGTAGGCGTATCTTACCTACGAGGGGGTTTGGCTAGAAGCCGCGCTCTGTAGGGGCAGAACTTCCGAGCCGAAAGCTCTTCTTCTCGGAGCCGTCGAGTGCTCCGGGGATTTCTTCTAGTGCTAGGGGAGTTTTGGGAAGTTTAGAGAGAGAGTAGAGAGAGAAGGGTGGAGGTGTGAAGAAATGAGGGTGGAAGGGGTTGTATTTATAGGGAGAAATATGGCTGAAATTAGTGCCACATGTCACCATCTAGTGGCAAGCCTTGGGGAGAAAGCAATGGTCAAGATTGTGCCACGTCACCCCTTTTGCAGCAGCACTCTGCCGACTTCTAAACCCCGTAACTTTCGCATACGAGCTCCGTTTTCGACGTTCTTTATATCCACGCGTAGGTAAAAATAAGATATACAACTTTCATTTTGACTCCGTCGGCTAATTCTCGACTGATCTTAAATTTAAAAGTACGAGGAGATTATACTATTAAATGTTCGCGTAAAATTCATAACTTCTACATATGGAATCCGTTTTCGTCTGTCTTTTTACCGTTGAGTTCCTATTAATGAGATCTTCAACTCTCATTTAGGTCGCGTAGGCCAAAAACCGCTCGATCTAAAATTCGAGTTTCGGGTCGTGCACTGTTATGCCAAATCTTAGAAAATTCATAACTTCCTCATACGAAGTCAGATTTGGGTGTTCTTTTTTTGTACGTTCTCGGTTTAACGTATACTATAACTTTTGTTTAGATTTATAAGTTTAAACAGTCCACCATCGTAAATTCACTATTTACGTCTCCCGGTGCCGTGCCGGTTTTGCCGAAAAACTTCGACGAGCCATAACTTCTTCGTTATAACTCGGATTTCGGCGTTCTTTATATGCACGGAACCCTTGTAACATATACTCTGACTTGGTTAAGATTATTCATTCTAAATAATCTTCTATTAAAAAGTCATTTTTGACGTTTATCGTCTCTAAATTGACTAGCCCGAATCTACGGGCGTTACATGTGCCTATAGAGGGCTTCAAATGGAGCAACTTCGATGCTAGTGTGATAACTATTATTGTATGAGAACTCGATGAGGGGTAAGTGGGAATCCCAAGGTTTACCGAAGTCAATCATACAAGCTCTCAACATATCTTCCAATGTTTTAATAGTTCTTTCACTCTGCCCGTCGGTCTGTGGTTGGTAGGTTATACTCATGTCAAGTTGGGTTCCCATAGATTTTGTAGCGTTGGCCAAAATCACAAGGTAAACCTGCTATCTCTATCTGAGATAATGGGTATTTTCACACCATCCAGTTGTACAATCTCCGAATGTACGTCCTTGTTAGTTTTTGCATCTTGTTTGCCTCTTTTTTTGGCAGGAAGTGCACGGATTTGGTTAACCTATCGACAATCACCCATATGGTGTCGATTCCACCAGTTGTCTTGGGCAATTTATTTATGAAATCCAAGGTTATATGTTCCCACTTCCACTCGGGTATATCCGATTGCTGTAGTAAACCCGAGGGCTTCTGGTATTCTACCTTGACTTTGGCGCAAGTCAAGCACTTACCCACATAGGTAGCGATTTATGCCTTCATGTTTGGCCACCAATAGAGTTTATTGAGGTCTAGATACATCTTATCAAACCTGGGGTGAATGGAGTATTTGGTCTTGTGAGCCTCGTTCATGATAACGTCTCTGTACCACCAAATTTCGGTGTCCAGATTCGATCCATGAGGTTATCAGCCCCATCACCCTTGACCTCAAGGTTTTTATTCATTCCTCTTAAGGATTCACCGACGGCATCCTCAGGTTTCAATGCCTCTAGCTGCGCCTCCTTGATCTGCGTGGACAAGTGTGAATGGATAGTTATGGTCAATTATTTTACTTGATGGCCGAGTATTCCTTTCGACTTAGGGCATTTGCTACTACGTTGGCCTTTCCCGGATGATATCGAATTTCGCATTCATAATCATTTAGTAGTTCTACCCATCGTCATTGTCTCATGTTGAGTTCTTTTTTATTGAGAATGTGCTGGAGACTCTTATGTTCAGTGAAGATTGTGCACTTCGTACCATATAGATAGTGTCTCCAGATCTTTAAAGCAAACACCATTGCTCCTAATTCAAGGTCGTGTGTGGTGTAGTTGACTTCGTGAGTATTAAGTTGTCTCGAGGCATATGCAATAACCTTCCCTCGTTGCATGAGCACACAACCTACACCCTGCTTGGCACATCACAGTAGACCACAAAGTCTTTCGTCCCTTCTGGAAGGGACAAGATCGGAGCACTACATGGGGCTTGTTTTAGCATTTGGAAGGAAATTTCTTGTTTGTCCTCCCAGTTGAAGGTCACTCCTTTCTGGGTTAAGGTAGTGAGTGGCTTTGCGATCTTGGGGAAATTTTGTATGAACCTCCTGTAGTAGCCAACAAGGCCTAAGAACTGGCGGATTTCCGTTGGTGTCCTTGGCGCTTTCCAGTTCTCAATTTCCTTTATTTTAGAAGGGTCCACATGTATCCCTTCCTTGCTGACCACTTGGCCCAAGAAGTCCACCTTTCGAATCCATAATTTGCATTTCGAAAAATTCGCATATAGCTTCTCCGTCCTTTATGTCTCTAGGACTTGCCTTAGATGTTGACTATGTTCTTCCTTACTTCGTGAATAGATCAATATGTCGTGATGAATACTATCACAAATTTATCTAAGTAAGGACGGCATACACGGTTCATTAGGTCCACGAACAGTGCGGACGCATTAGTCAATCCGAAGGGCATCACTACGAACTCGTAGTGACCGTAACGAGTTCTAAATGCCATTTTAGAGACATCTTCCTCTTGGACTCGCAGTTGGTGGTACCCCAACCTCAGATCGATTTTTAAGAAGTAGTTCGCTCCCTGAAGTTGGTCGAACAGGTCATCGATTCGGGGTAGGGGATATCGATTTTTGATGGTAAGTTTGTTCAACTCCCGATAGTCAATGCACATACGAAATGATCTTTCTTTCTTCTTAACGAACAAAATTGGTGCTCAATATGGTGAGAAGCTTGGTCTGATGAACCCTTTGCTCGGAAGTTAGTTTAGTTGACTGGACAATTCTTGCATTTAGGGCAGAGCCAATCGGTATGGTCACTTGGCTATGGGGGTGGAACCAAGAATCAAGTCGAATGTGAACTTGACTTGTCGTATAGATGGTATTCCCGGAAGGTCTTCTGGGAATACATCGGGAAAGTTATAGACCTCTGGAATATCTTTGATATCCTTCACTTCCCTCCTCTTGTCAACGACGTGTGTTAGGAATGCGTGGTATTTCTTGCGTAGATAGTTATGAGCCTTGATGCAAGAGATGATTCGGAGGTTTGTGCCAAGTTTGTCACCGTAGAGGACGAGGGTTTCATTACTCGGTAAGTTGAGTCGGACAGCTTTTTCGTAACACAACATATCGGCATTGTGAGGACTCAACCAATGCATGCCAATGATAACGTCAAAACTCCTTATCGTAATAGGCATTAGGTTGATTTGGAAGGAGTGATTGTTTAGGGTTAGAGTGCATCCTATGTATATATCTTTAGTGCTTTCAGTTTTACCATTTGCCATTTCTACTGTGAATTTTTCGTTGAGTGATTGTGGCTTTTGTTTGAGTACATGTTTAAACTTGTGGCTCACGAAACTCTTTTCCGCACCACTATCGAAAAGTATGCATGCATATGAGTTATTGAGAAGAAACATATCGGTAACCACCGTAGAGTCCTTCATGGCCTCCTCGTGCCCTAATTCCAGAACCCTTCCTCTACCCCCAGCGTTCCTGTTATTGGTTTTTGGGCATTCTCTCCTGAAATTCCCCATTTCCCCGTATCCGTAGCACGTTCGACTCACCCCGACATTTGTGGCTGGGGCGGCCTATTGGGCTGGCGCCTTACAGAAACGGATGGTATGTCCTCTCTTGTTGCAGTTGGTGCAATGCATTTTGCGACAAATTCCATTGTGGTGGAAGTTGCACTTATCGCATTTGGGTAGGCTCCTAACATATTGTTCCGTTGGTGTTGGGGCGGCAGGGGCAGTGGCAGCGTGGACTGCCCTATTTGTTGTCTCTTGGTAAGCTCTTGTGTTGGTTAGCCCTTCCTCTTGTTCCAGAGTTTTCTTTTGTTGTCTCCCCCTTTCGTTTGTTCGGGGATGACCGTCATAAAGCCCTGGCGGACTCCATGATCCACAAGCGTTTGCGCCAAGCGTTTGACACTGTCAAAAATGGATGGTTTTACAGATACCG
The DNA here is from genome assembly GCF_052849685.1 of Lactuca virosa. NCBI lineage: Eukaryota > Viridiplantae > Streptophyta > Magnoliopsida > Asterales > Asteraceae > Lactuca > Lactuca virosa. The sequence continues at coordinate 417,943,260 of NC_136429.1, forward strand.
CATTTCCTTGAATCTAAGGGGATAGTCCTCAGATGTAAAGTTCCACCTTTTTGCTTTCTGGGGTGGCCATCCTGGGACATAGCATCGCCAAGTCGGTGAACCTGGTAGTGTGGGCTGCTATATCGGAGCCCTTCATTGTGAGTCTCTAGATTTCTTGCTCCAACTTCTGTACTTCACCCCTTGGGCAGTATTCTACTAGCACCATGATCTTCAGGTCATCCCAACTCATAACGTTGGCCACTGGGAGAGTCAGCAATTTGACATGGTCGTTCCACCAGGAGAGGGCCCCGTCAGCAAATGTACAAGCCGAGAATTTGACCTTGATCTCTTCTGGGCACGCGCAGATTTCGAATAATGACTCTGCCTTCTCGAACCACCTTGTTAGGGAAATGACACCACTGTTACCATATAAGGTTTTGGGTTTGCCGTTTGAGAAGTCCTTGTAAGAGCATCCTCTTGGGCATCCATGGTTTTCGCCCTGGTTTGAACTATTAGTACCATTTCCAGTCCCATTGGTACCATTGGTATTAATCTATGTTATGGCGGCGGTCATAGCGGCTGTTACAGTAGCTTGAAAAATGGCAGAATCCATCGGTGGAGGTGGTGGCGGTGGTGGTGGATTTGTTGGTGTGTTGTTGATATATCTATTTGATTTGCATGGTGGCATACTTCTCCCATAAAGTTCAAATATGGAATGATGATAGGTCTTCAATAGTGAGTAATAGTGGGGTATTATCGAAATGGAAAATTTCAATGATACATGTTTTATGTCTCGTCCTTATTGTAACTTGTAAGCAATTTATAAATAGTATCTTACAATAATAAGCAACCAATTGCACAATAATTTATGAATTTAAATAGCAAACCCCAATGAAATAAAATGCACACCAATTTCATTGATAATATATATTAGTACATGATTTTGGGAGAATTTGACCTTTGCGAAGGTCTACAATATATCCGAAGTAAGAAAAATTGAACAACATCACAACCCTTTGAATAGTGTAATGACGTATTCGTAGGGTCGAACCTACATACAAGAAAGAGTAGCACCAATGCTTACTTGTAAAACCTAATCTATAACATAATGTGAGTAGTATAAGTACTACTCGTGACGTGTGGTGTTCTTGGGTCCTCGTGGAGCAGCCATGTGTGCCTGCATCGCCCTAGTATCCGCTATGGCTTCTTCCGCTTGGCGTTTCGCCTCAATCACACGTCCCTCCATCACGGCTTGACGTTCCCGTAACTCCCTAATCTCGTATTGAGTCGTGGGAACCTCCTCCTGAAGGGCCTTGGTATGATCCTGAGTCCGATCATGATCTTCGTCTAGACGACGAAGACGAACTGCGGTGACCTCGGTGGTGGCACCGATGTCTAGAATCCAGCCAGCAGAAACCCTAGCCTGCTCGTCGTGGTGTGCAATACGACGAACAATGACAGGGAGAGCCCTGTCCGTTGAACCCTCATTATGGAGGTTGTAAAAGCATCGCTCCATGCCATAACAGGAGCATCGACCATGTTCCTGACTCCACCTCCTCAAGTATTTGGCCCATGGTGGCGTCGGGCCCTGGAAGTCTGGCCTGGGCACAGGGTCGCGGATGGCAGGGGGTGGGTTGAAGACATCGGGCTCCTTGTCAGAGTCATCCTCCATCTCCTCTTCATCATCGTCCTCCTCCGGATCCTCTTCGGGGTCTTCCTCGGTCGTCTCCTTGGGGTCCTCTTCGGGATCCTCCTCGATCCAGCCGTCGTTTCCCTGGTTAGGAAAGTAGGGATCTCTGGAGTGGTGAAAACCTGCCATGTCGACTGTGCAATGATAGAGGTATGAAGAACTGTAAGCTTTTCCTTGAAAAATGATCGTGTTCGTTCCAAAAAATCTAATATTTTCCTTAAAAATGAGTTATAGTCTTAGATTCCCTAAGACCAAAATGTACAAGTATTTTCCATACTTAAAATACTAATATGCAATTTTAATTTATATAAAACTGTTTGAATGAATGTTTCCCCGTAAACTAAATGCATCGTTGTTTCCCCATGTGAGTTTTTATAACCATGCTAATGACATAGATGGCATGTCGCGACCTTCTTCAGGCGTCGAAATGTTATAACATTTGTCACCCAAGACCTGCCGGTCTAACTGTAGCTAACAGTTACGGTGCGAGATCGACAGTCTCGTATAGATCTATACACAAGTATCACGCTCTCTTGCAGGAGACTCTGGTTATGTGTGATGAAGCTTTGACTCACAAAAATTGATTCAACGAGTTTATGTCTTTTTGAAATGAAAACATTTGTATGCGTAGTTATAAACCTCCATGATAATAAAGTAGTACAAAATAATTAGATACGTAAACCTTATCTTTACCTTTTGAGATTTTTAGGTCAAGTCAACTTTATATGTTTTAATCAACATATTTTTAGTCAAAACCTGCAAAATAGGTGTCATAACCTAGTTATGACCATTTTTGCTAGAAAACCTATTTTTTTTATATAAAACGATAGATTTTTGGAGTTTTCTTTTTGTAAAACTAAACTTTAGTATTTTTGAGTAGTTTCAAAAAATGTATCTAAAATAACATATTTTGGTTTATATCTCTCAAAAATGGTGTAATAACTTGGTTATAACCATTTTTGCTAGATTATCCATATTGTGTTCATAAAAACCCTAGTTTTTATGGTTTTGAGTTTATGACTTTTTCGTGAGAACATCTAGCATGTTTATACTTGTTTTTCACTTTTTTGTATTTTACACAAACTTTTTGCATATAAAAGTTCATAAAGTTTGATAATAACATCATTTCATGTAGTTAGCACTTTTACACAACATATAAGCAAGTATTTATAACAACTTGTATATTATACTTGTTTACTAGTATTTTACTTCTATTCTCCCCTAAAAACTTAGAAAACTCAAAACTATTGGGGTATGAACTCACCTTATGGTGTTTGCTTTATGAAAGAAAGATTGTAGATGGAAGATTCAAGTCAAGAACACTTGAAGAACACCTTGAAGAACACTTTGAAGATTTGAAGATTCTATGAATAGCAACACATGAAATGTGTGAGAATGGATTGAAACTAGTATAGAAGTGTGTAGAATCACTAGGAGATGAAGAAAGGACTTACCAAAACTTCAAGAACACTTGGAAGAACTTAGGGCTTGAAGATTGAAGCTTAACTTGGAGAGGAATAGTGAAAGAAGATGAAAGTGGTAGTGGTTGAGGAGTCCTCGGCCGCAACAAATAAAGGAGGGGGGAGGAGGGTGGGGGTGGGTAGGGTGGTAAGGTTGGGGTGGTGAAAGGGAGACATGGATAGGACTTAAAGGTGGACTAGTTTAGGGTAGTCGTTGGCTTAATTAAGAGAGTGTACTTATGTTACTAGCCATTTTTTTATAAAAATATAGAAGTCAAACCTTTTATAAGTCCTAGCATTTTTATAAAATGGTGTGGTTTTTATAAAGAAAATAAAGTTTAAAGGGAGTATAAAAGATTTAATTTTAATTATAAAAATTCAAATTATTATAAAAAACATTGTTATGATATAACAATACGTCATATTAATAGTTAGGTTAATTTCCAAGTTTGTTTCGTTAAGTTTTGGTGTTTAGACGGCCGTAGATTCTGTCGCATTTGGTGACGAATTCGCCAAAAAGTTGTGTTTGTAGCCTTTGCTATGAATTTGCCAAGTAGTCTTAGGTTTATGGACCCCATTACATTTGTGTTACAAATATTTTTTATTTCCAGATAATATATAGCTGAATGATCAAGTTGTTGCGTGATCAACCCTAAATAGGGTTTAAATTTGATATTTGGCAATCTAAAGGGACACTTTGTATTAAAATTTTAAGTATGTACATTAGGAAACATAGCGTTTATCCAAGAATCTTAATACTAGTCGTGTTGACTTGGTTGACTTGTTGACTTTGTTTGACCCAAAGTTGATAGTTGTCACATCAATCACTTTCCAAAATATGTGATTTCAACCCTATAGCCTGGGGTATCACGAAATAAGATTTGAGATAATCCAAAGAATTTTAATTTAGAAGTCATGCCACTTCTAAAAAAACACATAAAAGTACATTGTTTTTTTGTGTTCTTGAGAGATAGATCAAATCAAATGTATGATTTTCATGTATATATGTTCCAACCCGTTTTCTGGAACCAGAAAAAGTTCTTATGCCAGAGGGACAGTAGTTAAATATAAGTTGCATCCATTTTTGGTGCCAAAATTGTTAGTTATTAAGACATAACCAACTTATGACATCATCATGATATCACTAATAGTTTTGGCAGGAAAATGCATGACAGGAGTCATACTCGACATATAAATTCGTTTAGGGGCTCTGCACCTTAGACCCGGCTAGGGACGTTGTCCCTAGACACTGCCAGGGACGCAACCCCTCCGAACCCTGCACCTATGGGCGCTACCGCCAAACCACCATATTCCCGAGTTCACATTTATCACTCCGAGTGTGCACCCCACACCTCCAATCTTGGTTAGTAAATGGAGCTTAGCCTATCTCATTATTAATAATAATTACACCAAAATATGTTGATAACACTAAAATCACCAACAGGTTCCATAATGTTAGCACATTTATGGATCCTTGAGGTCCATTTGTAGTTTCTTGTTCTAGATCTGAAGTATTATTGATTTTTCATTCCATGCATAAAGTTTTGACCTCATTTTCACCATTTTTGATTAAACTAGAGTTCAATACATGCATTTTACTTGCATGTCTATAAAGCAACAATTTTTATGACTTATTGGGTGTAAGAAAGCCTTCTAGATGAAATGGGTGTGTGGCTTAATGGATTAAGGGCTTAATCCATTAATCTATCCAAGGACAGTTCCTAGAATGTAGCAATGTGCTCACCACATCATGATATATGCGTTTCTCATGGTTGTTTTGTCCTAAGGTTGCCACATCATTGTAGATGCTTGGCCACGACGTGGTGGCCAACAAAGTTGAATTTTGGGCTATTGACTTTGACCGTTGACCGTTGACTTTTGACCAACTTTGAATTTAGGTCAACCTGAGGGTTTTGGGCTATAGATTAAGGATGTACCTCTAATCATTGTGTAGGTGGCTTGTAGCACTAGTATATATTACATTTGAGCTGTGTTGGTAGCCTACTAGCCTGCAAGGTGAGTTTTCCCACTATACTTTGTACTTTAGTATGTATCCTTGTGTGTAGAATGTTGTTATGATGTAGTGATCTGTTAGTTTGGTAGAGCTGTTATGATTTCATGTGTTGTTGGTTTTTATCTGGTTGCACATGTCGACATGTGGTCGTTAGGTTGAGGCAGTCCTACTTTCTGGTGTAGGAAAAGATACCCGAGCAGTCTAGTGTACTATAGGCCTTGTAAGGTGGTCCAATCATACTGTATGCCTAATGAGAGCGGTCCAAGTGTAATGTAGGCCTTGGAAGGCAGTCCAGTCAACATGTAGGTTCATGCATGCATACATTATGTGTATTATTGTGTGGGGTATTTTGGGGAAACTCACTAAACTTTGGCTTACAGTTGTTGATTTAAAAGTTTCAGATACTTCGGAGGATCGGGGGAAGGAGAATGTGTGATTGTACACATCATCCTATTGATTTATGTTTAAGAGATGTTATTGATACTCTGATTTTATGGTTATGTTTTGAAACATTGAATTAGGTATCTTATGATTTTTATGGAAATATCTTTTGAAAATGAAAAATTTATACTATGGTTTTTGGAATATTACATAATGTGAATCAATATTACACCATAAAAATGTATTGGGAATCAATATTCCCAATGTGACTCTTTAAGGATTCACAATGTGAATCATCATTTTAGAAATATGATCCCAAATTCATATTGATTCACACTGTGAATTTGTATTTCATAACATGATAAATGTAAATTAAATCACATTGCAAATTCACAATATGAATCAATGTTTATAGTAATGTGATCTATAATATTGATTCACTTTGTGAATTGACAAAACAACTTATATTCACACTAAAAACTTTTACAAACACATTTGAATTCATAATGTGAATCAATATGATAACATAAAAACATAATGTGAATCAATATTTTCAATGTGACTCTTTAAGGATTCACAATGTGAAGCACCATTATAGAAATATGATCTCAAATTCAGATTGATTCACATTGTAAATTTGTATTTCATAACATAATAAATGTAAATTAAATTGCATTGTGAATGTTCTAACCTGTTGTTTTATTCTCTATATCTTAATTTTTTTTTCATTTATATTTGTTGGTTGAACATCTTTTACATTTCTGGTCAAATTTATTCTTTTCTTGTAATCTTTATTTTCTTTCTTCTTATCTTGTTTTCCTGTTTTTGAATAACGAAGTAAGTTAAATATGAATTTGGTCGTATGAAAATAGTCCACTAAACAAAATATATAAGTGATACAAAATGGTTTCAGATGTTTGAATTTAATAACATTTATTAATGAACATTTCAAAAATTCATCAACGAAACGAGTTTTAAACTATTTCTTAAAAAAAAACTAAGATTTAGATTTTATGATTGATGAACATTTTCAATCTCGAAAAATGATTAGTATTTGTTTATAAAAATTATACTTTAAATTACTCATTCAATGTTTTGTATTTATTTGATGATTCACGAAGATTTTGATTCTCGTAATATGATTTAGATTCATATTACCCGGAATTATTCCTTCAATGTTCATATAATAGAGATTCACATAAAATTAAGGTTTAGAGAAATTTTGTTGAAATTCATAAAATAGTCGTGATTCATCATCAATTAATAAATTTATGGACTAAAAATATGTGTTTGATCGTTATTAATTAGTTTAGATTGATGAAAAAAAAATGTTGCAAGATCATTAAATGAGACAAAAAATGGTGAAAAGTTACATTCAGTCACGTGCCTTAGGGATTCATGATTTCGATGAATTTTCGGCGATAATTAAGGTAGACACAGTTGAATCCAGTCGTCATCGGTGTGTGATCATTCGTTTTCGAGAAAAATGGTTGTGAATTCTTTGATTAACTGTGTTGGTAAAATGTAATTTTCGGAACGAATAATGAAACCGTTTTCTAACGTTAACATTGTGAACAGAGACAAGAATTGTTAATTTACATATATGCCCCTCAGAGTTCTATTTTTTGTAGTAATCCGTCGCACACTATTTTTTTCAAACTTTTACAACTCAAATTCAATGATTATTTTATTTTTGATCCAACCATTTTCACAGGTTCCTTGGTTCCTTGGCCCATATTGTTAGAAATCTAGGGTAGAAACAGAATTAGATAATCACTGGATTCTTCAAGGATCATGTCGGTTCACTTTTTGAATCGGTATTTCTCCCTTAAGCATGGGTTACGAGAAATTCGACCTTTGATAATTCTCAAACGAACAATAAAAGTTCTAGGCGTAGAAAGTTGATCAAGAATGAAGACAATATGGTGTGTGTGTGTGTGTAAAAGTTTGTATATCTAAAAAATGGGTTTTCCTTCAAATAGTCGTAATTTGGATAAGGTAGTTATGAAACAGATAACGATACATAATTATATTGGAACCCCTTACAACTCAATAATTTATGTTATGGTCATTCTAGTAGTCATGTATTTTTCCTAACCGGGCTGACTAGGCAGCGGGACACCCGCCAAGGGGTGCGCCCCCCTTGACCCCTACTCTTTTAGTCGTACCGGGATAAATCTAGACTACTAAAAAATGTTCACTTCACACCTCCAACCTTGTATCAAAGCTAAGATCGATATAATCCCCTTTGAAACATGTATAAATTTCATTACATAAAATAAACAGGTGACACTACAATCACCAAAAATCCTCCCCCATTTTAGTATAGCCATGGGCTTACACAAAAGCAATTAAACACACCAAAACTTGCAAACAAATGACAATGTCGAATCAATTGAATTTTCAAATTAGTATTTTACACATTTCAATTTTTTTTGAAAATCAGGGTGTCCTAAGGATTGAACACATCAACCCATCTGAATACCTAAAGATAAAATACACACAAATTTACATACAAGTTTAACTTCTTAATAATTCCTTTGAAAAAGTATATTGCAGGTACATGATTTCACAAATTTACAAACCTTATGCTCATTTTCGAGCATAACAAAACCTTCTGGTTGTTTCATGTAAACTTCTTTATCAAGTTCCCCATTCAAAAATGTTGTTTTTCACATCCATCTGATAGTTAAGAAGATTGTGTATAGCCGCTAAGGCAACCAACAGTCTAATGGGAGAAATATGTGTCACTAGAGCAGTAATTGTCAAAATAATCAAAAATAACCTTGAATCAATAACCGAGCTTTAAACTTATCAATGGTTACATAAACATTAATTTTCTTTTTGAAGAACCATTAGTATCAAAGTGGTTTTGAACTTGGAGGCAAATCTGATAACACCCAAGTGTTATTCTCAACAATTAAACATATTTCATCATCAATTGCTTCCTTCCAAAAAGCGACATCTCGAGACTCCATATCCACTTTAGATGTCTTAGGATGATCCTCTATGATATAGCAATAAGCATATTGAGAACCAATTTCATCTCTTAAATCCTTCCACTAAATACACCTGAAAGTCGAAACCATTTTTTCTTACAATTCGAGCTCTTTTGCTCTCGTGAATCTTTTGTATCTCTGGTTCAACAACATCATCTAATTTTTCTGGATTTGGCACTTCACTAGTACTTCGAATCAGACCCTTAGGCTGAACAATTGATGAAAACCACATTTCATCAAAAATCGTGTCATGCTATTCAATCACAGTGTGAACCGGCATCGAATCATTAGGTACGATGACATCGAACCTATAAGCATTGGAATGCTCAGCATAACCAATAAAGACGCAATCAATTCCATGTTCACCCAAATTCTTTCATTTGGGTTCAGTTAACTTGACAATAACTCTACAACCCCAAATTCGAAAATACCTTGGATTTGGAGTTTTCTTGAACCAAAGTTTATACGGGGCTGTTTTTTTCTTTTATTTGGAACTCTATTCAAAACATAGTTGATTGTTAACAAAGCCTCTCCCCATAATCTCTCACTTAAACCCGGGTAAGAGAGCATCAAATTCACCACTTCTTTTAGAACTCTATTTTTGCGTTCAACTATTCCATTCTGTTGAGGAGTGTAAGGTACTATTGTTTAATGAATGATTCCAATTGATTGAAAATATATATGGGATCCATATATTCCCCTCCCCATTCAGTTCATATGCATTTTATTGAAATACCTAATTGTAACTTAACATCGGTTTTGTATATTTTGAATTTCTCCAAAGCTTCATCTTTGGCATGTAATAAATACACATAACAAAACCGAGTAAAATTATCAATGAATGTCACAACATATTTCTTATTTTCCAACGATAGACTAGAGTGTAGATCACACAACTCACTATGAACTAGTTCCAAAACATTCGAATTTCTTTTAACATTTGGAAATGGTTGTTTTGTTACTTTGGGAAGCATGCAAGTTTTACACTTTTCAATGTTAATATCCGAACATGGAATTAATCCATCTTTTTACATTTCATGTATTTTTCTAAAGTCGACATGGCCCAATCTATTATGCCAAAGTATAGAGTCATTAATTTATTAGATGAAGAAGATGACATAAATGCATAATTAACAAAACTTATTTTATTAACTACGTTCAAATGAAACATATGATTACACAGATATCCAAAACCGATAAATACACCACATTGAGATAGAATATATCTATTCGATTCATAAACTTGTTTATATCCTAGACAATTAAGAGAAGTACCAATTCATTTAGGTACTACTATTAGATCATATATTTTAACGAACTTTCCAGAAGTAAAGTCCAAATTAACAACTCCAATTCCACAGATTGGTGCACTCGATTCGTTTCCCATATGTAGCAAGGAACCATTAGCAACCAATGTCAATTTCTCGAACCACTGTAGGTCCTTGCCAACATTAGTTGTTGCATGTGACAACCGTTAATTTTTGTCAAACAAAGTCAACAAAAGTCAACCAGATCAACTCAACTTGTATTAGAATTTTATGTGAATTGGGATATTCCCTAATGCGTCCAGTGTACGATTGAAAAATTATAATACAAAGTAACTCTCTTATTGGAAAATACTCGAATATAAACCCTAAATAAGGTTAGTATCGTAACAATTCGATAATTCAATTTTATATTATTTTAGTATAGATAATATTCATAACTCAATGTAGTAGAATTCATAAACCCTATGCTACATGGCAAATTCATAACAAGGGCTACAAATACGGATTTTTAGTGAATTCGTCACTGAATATGACAAATTCCATACCCGGCCTAAAACGCCCAACTATTAACGGAAAAAATTGAGAAGTCAACCTAATTTTCGTGTAACGTATTATTATTTTTAATAATAATGGTTTTATTAAAAATTTGAATTTTTATCATTCAAATTAAATATTTATACATCATTTATACCATATTTTCTTTATAAAAATACCACACTTTTTATAAAATATCACTATTTTTATAGAAAGACGCCAACATTTTTATAAAATATAAAGAGTTGACTTTTGATTTTGTGAAAACCCATGACTAGACAAGTTGGTCACTCTTTTCCCAACAAGACTTTTACCCAACATGTATCAAGACTATATCCAACATGTAACCAAGTAAACATCACCTCACCCCACCCCACCCCCCCCCCTCTACCCAACCCATCATCCTCCCTCACCCCTACCCCCTTAAAATGACGTCCAACCCTCCCCCTCCTCATTCCATCTTTATCATTCTCTCCATTTTCTTCATTTCTTCATCTTCCTCTTCAGGAACAACTCAAGTCCTTTCAAGGTTAGTTCTCCATAAGTTGGTTCTTCAATTTTTGGTAAGAATTTCCTTGTTAATCTAGTGTTTTTACACACATTCATACTAGTCTTGTGACTTTTACACACATTAACATGTGTTAAAATCCATAGGATAATACCATCTTCAAGTGTTCTTCAACCATCTTCAAGTGTTCTAAGCTTGAGGATCTTCATCTTCATCTCTTTATCCACTAAGAAATCCACTCAAGGTGAGTTCATACCCCTTATTTTCGAGTTTTCCATGTTTTAGGGGAGGGGGGAATACAAGTAAACAAATCCTATTTGGTTGATTTAAAGGCTTTGCAAACTAAAAATACAAGTTATGTCACTAAAACTTATCTAAGCTTAAAAATCAGCTTTCTAAAAAAACGTTGTGGCCTGTTCACCGACTGTTTTTCCCTACCTAAACTTCATATATTTCACAAATGTTTAATATGAAAATATCTCACGTTTATACCTTTCTAAAGACTACTCACACGCATTCATACGATTTTTCTACAATTTATGGCGATTTTTACATAATTGTCTATCATTTCAGAAATGATTTCGGACCAGTCTGTGAAGACAAACATTTTCAGACTGGTTTGAGACCACTAAAAATCATAATAAAAATTATGAACAAAGTAGACTCATTTTCTAAACTCTCAGAGTTTACGGATCCAATTTTCAACGTACGATGATTTTTCTATAATTTTGCTAAAAACATGGACAGAAAAGTCAACAACTAGAAATTATCTTTATCGTACCAAATGTTTTTATACTTGCGTTAGATGTAAGTTTTAATGACATATTCATTTAAAAACATCTAGACAAGATATTTACTATGTATTTATATAAATTATTATATAAGTATAATCAATAAACAAACAAGATAAACTATAATAGGTATAGTTTGGGGAACATTCACGTTATTTTACTCTTTTGGGTCAAAGGAATAATCATATAAAAAATATGATTATTTTATACATTGTGAATACTATAAAAGGATAATTCAAACGATAACAAGGAAAGGATAACTTCAACACACTTTATGTAAACTAGTTAATACAGGATTGTGAGCCACTCCTTCGTTGTACCAAACATGGTACCCGTTAAAATCCTGAATTATAACCAGAGTCTCCTGGAGGGAGAGCGTGAGTTTGTGTATAGATCTATACGGGATTGACAACCCCTCACCTCAGCTGTTCGCTACAGTTAGACCCACAAGTCTAGGGTGACGAACATCATAACTTTCCGACGTCTGAAGAACGTCGTGCAGGCCATTAGTCATATTAGCATGGTTATAATGAACACTCATAATAAGCATTAACTAAATATTTATGTAATGATATATTTTCAAACAGTCTTACAGGGGTATTCACTCTGTGGCTAATTAGCGCATACGGCAGGGTTATATAAAAATTTATGTCCGGTAGACAGTGGAATGTGTCATTTCCGCCTTACTTCCTGTTCCTTGTTTAGTTGTGAGCTTAGGGCAGATTCACCCATTCGACTCCCTGTTTGATCTCGATTATATATAACTCGTATGTACAAAGTGACCATAGGAGGGTATCAACATCACGTCTGATTACAGTGCAAACACGTTTTCAGCTAGTTTTACTTATGAATAAAACTACGTACCATTAAGCTAAGTATGGCAATTATACTTATACTTTTCGGTCTTGGAACGTTTACGACTACAATTCAGTTTTATGGAAAATATAGGATTTTCCAGGAATAAATATCATTATTTTACTAGTAAACATTTTACAATTCAACTTTCTGGAAACAATACGATTACTTACTCTTAGGTTAGGAACCATAGTAGGAACCAATAAGGGTCACATTTCTTTTATGAAATCAAAGCGTACACTATATATTCTTTAAGCATAAGAAACATATATATTTTTGGTCATAATGCCTAAGACTACATTCCATTTTATTGAGAAAGTATAAGATTTTATGAAGGAACACACAAACATTTTCAAGGAACAAAAGCTTATTTTCTAAAACAAAATGCTTATGAACTCACCACCATTCAATGTTGTCGTTTTTCAAAATCAATTGTCTTCTCAGGAAACTAGTAGACAGGTACACACACAGGTTTCGAGAAGACGGAGCATAGTAGCTTCAAGTCTTTGTTTTGTTTTTTTTTTTGCTTTTGGAGTCAAACATTATGTAAATAGAGTACAATGTAAACCGTATATTATTAATACAATGGTTGTTGTTGCTTTGGTTACTATTATACAATTATTGTGATACTGTACATGACGTCCTCCTCCACCAAACGTTTCCGCTATTCCGGTTGGGGGTGTGACATTGCACCCGAGTCAACCCACCATGCACAATCATCATGTACATAATAACATTTAGGAATGTGAGAAACATAATGTGTGATATATTTCTTAATAGAAGTCAAACTATGACCTCCTTTTGGTAGACCTTGGTCTTTCGATCCTTGTCTACCATTTCCATTTCCATTTCCATTTCTATTCCTACTTCCACCAGCACCATCAGTTAGTTTTAAACAACAATCACGCTTCTTATGACCCACTTGATGACATCTCTAACGTGCCAATTCAATGGACTTTTTATTAATGGATCTATCGGTTCCATCAAATTTGTGTTTCTTGCCTTTTCCTTTGTTATTCGAGTTTGTTTTATTGTCTTCAACCATATGAACCAAGGGTTGTCCATATTTAAAATTTCCATTATATTTGGCATTATCTTGCACTCAAAGAGATTCTTCTCTATGCAAGTGACTACCAAGATGAACCAAATATAGTTCCACCCTTTCATGTTTCAAAGTGTGTTTGAAATCCTTCCATGAAGAGGGAAGTTTATCAATCATACTCGAGACAACAATGGACTCATGTATATTCATATTTTGTAAAGTGAATTACCCCAAGATACGAAGGAGTTCGTTATATTGTTCCATTACGGGCCTTGAATCAATCATCTTATAGTTATTGAAATTACTCACTAAGAACTTCTTACTGGAAGCATCTTCAACGATGTATTTTGATTCAAGGGTATTCCATAATGCCTTCACACTTTAAACATTTTGGTAGATATCGAACAAGGAATCAAACTGTTTAGAATGTGTTCTCTGCAGATATGGTGCTCTTTCTCCCACTTACTGCGCTTCCGAGTCTTTTCTAGTGTCTCATCTTCCACTTCTTCAGGCATTAGAGTACTCAACACATACAACGCTTTCAATGTTGTCAACAGTCAATGCATCTTTTATGCCGGTGTCTGAAATCATGCCCTTCAAATGTGTCAAGTTTGTTGAATTTCGAAATCATGTCATTCACAGAATCTGCCATGATCAGCAACAAAAACCGATTCGAATGTTAGAAATCTAGGGTAGAACCAGAATTAGATAATCACTAGGTTCTTCAAGGATCATATCGGTTCACTTTCTGAGTCGATATTTCTTTCATATGCTTGGGTTATGAGAAATTCGACCTATGATAATCCTCAAATGAACAATCAAAATTCTAGGCACATAAAAATGATCAAGAACGAGAGAGAATCGGGTGTATGTAATACTTTATATATCTCAAAAACCGGTTTTCCTTCT